>NC_084550.2:35185000-35437500 GCF_033978685.3 Nerophis lumbriciformis | reverse complement strand
ACCAGCAAGATGTACAACCATGACTCAGACTCCCAAGAGGGTTGGGGGGTCACCTCTTGATCTATCGCTCCCAAATGGACCGGCTGAATGGAAATGAGGCATGACAATAAATGCCATCAGTGCATTGCGGGGTCACTGCAAAGGTTAAGCCTGTTGTAGGGCAGGTGTGGCCAGGGTGAAAGGTCATGTGGCTAAACCGACGGCCCCACCATTCTGACTCTATGAAAAGCTTGTGTGTGTATCCATTATCGTCTCGCCACCAGGGTACTCCGGTTGCTCGTGAACCGGACGTTTCAGTCATCGACGGGCTTCGCTGGCGTGTAACCTGAGCCTGCGAGACCCAAAAAAACCCGGGGATTTTTACATTCCATATGCTAATGAGATGAGTTCCCGCTTATTTAAATTGGCTCTCTTCCCGGGAAGGAGGTGAGGATGGATGTTGGTTTTGACACTACTTGTTAGCTAAATGCTAGCGAGATCCACTGGGAGCAGGCAAATGACGACACGACTGATGCAGTGGAACATTAATGGTGATTGGGAACAGCTGGTTGGAGTTGGGATGGACAATTTTTCAACCAACAAACTGGAGGGAAACATTTGCATGCAGCCTCTAAAGTCCCACGGGAAGCAGTTTGCGGAATCCCAGTTGACTGAATACAAGCAGGCTACCACTGCAGGCTTGAGGATGGTTCGCTAACAAGTTCACTTTATATTTTATTTGTGTTTCATTGTATCCAATAAACCATATCCAATTGTATTTACAATCCGCAAATTATGTGAAAATACTGTCTAAAATGTCACAAATTCAGTCAGCCATTTTGAATATTCCGCTCCGAAAATCTTCGGTAATATCCATTAAGGGTGTAACAGTACACAAAAATGTTGGTTCGGTACGTACCTCGGTTTAGAGGTCACGGTTCGGTTCATTTTCGGTACAGTAAGAAAACAACAAAATATACATTTTTTGGTTATTTATTTACCAAATTTGTAAACAATGGCTTTATCCTTTTAACATTGGGAACAGTATAATAATTCTGCCCAAAAATAGAAATAGTTGTGTGTGTGATGGATGTGAGCCACCTCTAGGCTGATCAGTGCAACAGCAGGCAGTCATGAATGCTAAGCATAACAATAACATACATATACACACAGGGTCCATTGCCAGGGTTAATGTGGTCAACATATATAAAATAAAAACTAAATAAGATAAGGTTCAGAATGGTTTCTTAACAAAACCTTTCTACATATAAAGTGCTTTTTTTGATTGATTGATTGAGACTTTTATTAGTAGATTGCACAGTACAGTACATATTCCGTGCAATTGACCACTATATGGTTACACCCGAATAAGTTTTTCAACTTGTTTAAGTCGGGGTCCACGTTAATCAACATTAAACTGCCTCAAGTTGTTGCTCAGATTAAATAAAATGACACAACTCTTCTTTTACATATAAAAAGTGCAACATTAAACAGTTTCAAGTCAACTCAGCCTCAGATTAACTTTTCTTCTTCCCCCCAGCCTTTAACCGTGATGACTTTCACTCAATCTTCATGTTTTTTGCCAGAAAAATCAGTTTATCCACATTGTCTGCAGAAAGAGCAGACCTGCTTGCAGTCACAATGTCTCCAGGTAGTCCCTGGCTAACTTGGCAGTAAGAGGATATATGGGCTCATTGTTCTTCCACCATAGAAGTGGGTCAAAATATAGTTTTTAATGCAATATGGTCTTAAATCTGCTGCTATAAAAACACCAACGGCATTTGTTATTGCTTTAGCCCTGTCTGACTCGCCGAGGAGAGGCTGCTTGAATGCGTTGTTTGCACGACGCTCGTCTTTCTCTTCGTTGAAGCGATGTTCACTTGGGGGTGGTGCCGCTTCAAATGGGTTAGCATGTTTGACGTGTTGTCAGAAGCATACCCTACCGCTGCTGAACAATGTCGGCAAACCTCCATCCTCCATTGTTGTATCGCACCGCAAGGCCGAAGTGTTCCCAAACTGGAGATCTTAAAGAGGCAAGAGGGTCTTCCAGCTCTGGCTTTTACATGTTGTCGTAGCCCGGTCGCTGCTAGCATGCCGTGTGTTGTGCCTCGGTGTGCATTGTTTACACAACGTGCGGTACGCTACTTAATATGTCCGTGTGGAAACTCGTTCGATACACCTCCGAACCGAACCGAAACTCCCGTACCGAAACGGTTCAATACAAATACATGTACCGTTACACCCTTAATATCCATAGATTCTACATCACGGTAGTAACGCTTCTGCACTCTGACCATTATATTAGATCAGTCATACTGGAAATACGCAAACATTGTAAAGAGATGTGCTGTTTATTATTCACAAACCTGAAGTAAGACAAGAACACATAACATTGTTTTTTTATGCATTTGAAATAGTAAATAAATACCTAACAATTGAGTCAACAGATGGAGGGTCTTTGATTGATTGATTGAGACTTTTATTAGTAGGTTGCACAGTGAAGTACATATTCCGTACAACTGACTACTAAATGGTAACACCCGAATAAGTTTTTCAACTTGTTTAAGTCGGGGTCCACTTAAATTGATTCATGATACAGATATATACTATCAGATATATACTATCATCATAATACAGTCATCACACAAGATAATCACATTGAATTATTTACATTATTTATAATCCAGGGTGTGGAGGGGGACAGGGGAGTTAGGTTTGGTTGTTATCATCAGTCATCAACAATTGAGAACAGAGAAATGGATATTGGAACAGTGTAGGTCTGACTTGGTAGGATATGGACAGCAAGTAGTGGGCAGAGAGAGAGAGAGAGAGATCAGAAAGCATACGAAAAAGTATCTGCATTTGATTGTTTACATTTGATTATTAACAATCCGGGGAGGGTGTTAGTTTAGGGTTGTAGCTGACTGGAGGTGAACTTTTATTGCGGTTTTGAAGGAGGATAGAGATGCACTTTCTTTTATACCTGTTGGGAGCGCATTCCACATTGATGTGGCATAGAAAGAGAATGAGTTAAGACCTTTGTTAGTTCGGAATCTGGGTTTCACATGGTTAGTGGAGCTCCCCCTTGTGTTGTGGTTATGGCGGTCATTTACGTTAAGGAAGTAGTTTGACATGTACTTCGGTATCAGGGAGGTGTAGCGGATTTTATAGGCTCAGTGCAAGTTGTTTTACTCTGTCCTCCACCCTGAGCCAGCCCACTTTGGAGAAGTGGGTAGGAGTGAGGTGGGATCTGGGGTGGAGGTCTAGAAGTAATCTGACTAGCTTGTTCTGGGATGTTTGGAGTTTAGATTTGAGGGTTTTGGAGGTGCTAGGGTACCAGGAGGTGCATGCGTAATCGGAAAAGGGTTGAACGAGAGTTCCCGCCAGAATCCTCATGGTGCTTTTGTTGATCAGAGAGGAGATTCTATAGAGAAATCTTGTTCGTTGGTTGACCTTTTTGATTACCTTGGTTGCCATTTTATCACAGGAAAGATTAGCCTCTAGAATGGAACCTAGGTAGGTGACCTCATCTTTCCTGGTGATAACAATGTCACCCACTTTTATAGTGAAGTCATTGACTTTCTTAAGGTTGATGTGGGACCCAAATAGAATGGATTCCGTTTTACCCAAGTGTATGGATAGCTTGTTGTCAGCGAGCCAGGTGCATGTTCTACAGAGTTCAGCACTGAGGATTTTCTCCACCTGTGACTTGTCCTCTCATTATACACTCTAAAAACATCCAGAAAGCGCCAACAATACTCCATTTACATGTCGTGACCTGAAAATTAACCAAATATGAGTGATATTGTTATTACAAGCGCTAACGCAGACTGATTATTTTAGCGGAGCATTGATAGCAGTAAGCTATTTTTGGAGATTGACATCACGGTAGTAACACTTCTGCAATCTGACCATATTATTAGGTCAGTCATACTGGAAATACGCTAACATTGTAAAGAGATGTGCTGTTTATCATTCACAATCCTTATGTAAGACAAGAACACATGTGCTTGGCTTTTTTTGTGCATTTTAAATGGTAAATAAATATCTAACAAGTGAGTCAACAAATGGAGGGTGACTGCTAGAGATGCGCGGTTTGCGGGCACAACCGCGGAGTCCGCGGATTATCCGCGGATCGGGCGGATGAAATTAAAAAAAATTAGATTTTATCCGCGGGTCGGGTCGGGTCGGGTGGTTGAAATAAAAAAAAAAAAGATTTTAAATAGATTCAGGCGAGTGGCAGTTAAACCAATTCGGAAATATATATACATAGTTAAATGTTGTTACCCACATACGAAAAACGAGCAGGCACCTGCTGCATATGCCACAACAGAAGAAAAAAAAAAAAAGAGATGGACACTTTTACGGAGCGGAGAAGGGACGCCTCGGGACCGAGGCCCCTTCCCCCGAGAGGGCCCCACCGGGAGCCGTATCTGAGGCGATCCGCGAGAAGGGCCCGACGCACGTCCAGGGTCAACACCGCGCCCACCGCACCGACACCCCGCCTCGTCCGCCTTCGCCGCGGCCGGCGTCACGCGCAGCAGGTAAGCATCTTACCTGCCCGCCACCCCCGTGGCCGGGGGCTCGTAACAGGGGTCACTCCGCGCGCTCCGCCCGCGCAGCTTACCTGCCCGCCACCCCTGTTGCCGGGGGCGCGTAACAGGGGTCACTCCGCGCGCAGTGCGCTCACGAAAGGGGTGGGGCTCACCCTGGTTGATATAGACAGCAGCTAGGACGGTGGCCATGGAAGTTGGAACCCGCTAAGGAGTGTGTAACAACCCACCTGCCGAATCAACTAGCCCTGAAAATGGATGGCGCTGGAGCGTCGGGACCATATACCTGGCCGTCGCCGGCAGCGAGACGCGCTTGGAGGTGCGCTCAGCGCGGCTCCCATATGATTGCGCACTGGTGTGCGTCTGGGTCGTGACAGCGTGGCACGCGAATGTCTGTGCTGCATTGGATCAGTCTCCTTTCTTTAACAGGCAAAAGCTTTATAACCTCACTAATGCCTTGCATCGTCTATATTAGATATATAACAACGGGCGGGTGCGGGCGGATGCGGTTCTGATCAAATGTTAGATCGGGTGGATTGCGGATGGTTGACGACTTTCTGATGCGGTTGCGGATGAAATAATTGCCTATCCGTGCATCTCTAGTGACTGCGTATTACTCCGCAAATGCATGTAACTAGTTTGAAATGTTGTAAAACAAGGACCACCTACATCAGTGGTCCCCAACCTTTTTGTAACTGCGGACTGGTCAACGCTTGAAAATTTGTCCCACGGACCGGGGGGTGGGGGGGGGTCCGTGGGACACTTTATTTATTGTTTTTTTTTTTTGTCATAAAAAAATACAATCATGCGTGCTTACAGACTGTATCCCTGCAGACTGTATTGATCTATATTGATATATAATGTAGGAACCAGAAATATTAATAACAGAAAGAAACAACCCTTTTGTGCGAATTAGTGTGAATGCGTGTAAATGGGAGAGGGAGTTTTTTTGGGTTTGTGCACTAATTGTAAGTGTATCTTGTGTTTTTTTATGTTGATTTTATAAAATTAAAATAAAATGTTTTTTTAATTTTTTTATTTTTTAATTTCTTGTGCGGCCCGGTACCAATCAATCCACAGACCGGTACCGGGCCGCGGCCCAGTGGTTGGGGACCACTGACCTACATGACATGGAACCTTCAAAACCTAACAAACTGCTGAATCTACTTAACATCAAATATTCCCCAAACATGTCCAATTTTGGAAAACTCCAAAACGAATCAAGGCTTACAAAACAGTGATTCCAGACATGATTTCATGATCTCAATTGACATGTTTACCTACTAGGGTTGTCCTAAAACCAATATGTTGGTACCAGTACCACAATGTATTTCAATACTTTTCGATACTTTTCTAAATAAAGGGGACCACAAAAAAAAATTCATTATTGGCTTTATTTTAACAAAAGATCTTATGTTTCTTATTGCAATTTAGTCCTTAAATGAAATAGTGAACATACTAGACAACTTGTCTTTTAGTAGTAATTAAACAAACAAAGGATCCTAATTTGTCTGCTGACATATGCAGTAACATATTGTGTCATTTATCATTCTATTATTTTGTCTACATTATAAAGGACAAACTGTAAAAATGTATTATTAATCTACTTGTTAATTTACTGTTAATATCTGCTTATTTTCTGATTCAACATGTTCTTTCTACACTTCTGTTAAAATGTAATAATCACTTATTCTTCTGTTGTTTGATACTTTACATTAGTTTTAGATGATACAACAAATTTGGGTATCAATCCGATACCAAGTAGTTACAGGATCATACGTTGGTCATATTCAAAATCATCATGTGTCCAGGGACAAATTTCCTGAGTTTATAAACATAATATTAATTTTTTTAAAAAGGAAAAAAAGATTTTGTGACGATAGGAAATGTCGATGTAATCATAGTAGTATCGACTAGATACACTATTGTACTTGGTGTCATTACAGTGGATATCAGGTGTGGATCTACCCATGGCGTTTGTTTAGGTATAGTATGCTCCTACGGCAGGGGTGTCAAACTCATTTTAGCTCAGGGGCCGCATGGAGGAAAATCTGTGCACAAGCGGGCCGGACTATTAAAATCATGGCATTAAAACTAAAAAGTAAAAACAACTTCAGATTGTTTTCTTTGACTTACTTTGGCCAAAAATAGAACAAACACATTCTGAAAATATTACAATAAAATTATAGAAAAAACCTCCCGGCAGTGGTAACTTTTAGATCCATGATGGAAAGAAGAAAGTGAATGAATGTTTTAAATTTACATATGCATACAAATTAGTTTATTTTTTTAATGAATTAAGTAACGTTTATAACAACGTTTTTCCAAAACACAATATAGAATATGAGATATAACAGGATAATGCATACATTTATCATTTGTTTTCAAAACGGTTACAAAAAAGTGGGACCCACAAAATTTGGTGCGACCATTTTTATGACTTGATGGGGTCCCTGGGACCTTTTGAAAAGTCCTAGTGCCAACACTGATGGAGTATTGGTGTGTGCAAAACAGCAGCAGGCGGCTGTGGCCTGCGGGCCGGTTCTAATACTAATGAAATATCATCCTGGGGGCCATAGATGATTCATGTCAAGGACCGCGGGCCTTGATTTTGACACCACTGTCCTACGGTGTGTAGTGAAGCATGTTTAGCGATTCCTCATCCTGCAGGGATTATACTTGTAAGACACTTACTTTATTTGTTGCCATGGAGGCGAGTATTAGTCATTTAGAAGTAGCTAAATCACTGCCGACTGTGGATAGATGTTAGCCGCTAGCTAGCTAGCCATGTCTTAAAGCATTTTCGCGTTTCAGTGTTATAACTTCACCTTTATCTTTAGTTTTCAGACCAAAAGGCATCCTTTCTCCCTTTTCTGTCGACACACTGTGTTTGCTTGTAAGTAATAATAATAATAATAATAGATTTTATTTGTAAAAAGCACTTTACATTGATTTAACAACCTCAAAGTGCTACAGTGTATTAAAAAAAAAAGATAATACAAATAAATACAAATAAAAACTAGAACAGCCAAATAGCTAGAACTAGTATGCATATATCTAAAAAACTTTTTTTTTTTTTAAAAGATGTGTTTTTAAGCATTTATAAAAGCATCCACAGTCTGTGGTGCCCTCAGGTGGTCAGGGAGAGCATTCCACAGACTGGAAGCGGCGGTGCAGAAAGCCCGGTCTCCCATTGTTCGTAGCTTTGTCCTCGGAGGTTGGAGGAGGTTAGCCTGTCCGGAGCGGAGGTGTCGTGTGGGGATTTGGGGGTGAGTAGTTCTTTGAGGTAGAGGGGGGCATTTCCATGGAGGCACTGGTGGGTTAGTAGGGAGACTTTGTATTCAATCCTGAGTGGAACAGGAAGCCAGTGAAGGGATTTGAGAATTGGTGAGATATGGTCATATTTGTACTCTGTGATTGTGCGCTGCCGAACATGCTCCTCTGCTCGTAAAATCAGCAATGTCATGACGTGACAACGTGCCGTCATGCCTGTTAAAAAATTAATAAATGGGGAACTGGTTCTTTTCAAACAGAGTATAGTGCCATTTTTGATTCATTAGTACTGTGATACTATACTAGTATACCGTACAACCCTATTACCTACTGTATCGTACCCTAAAAAACAAACAGGTTTATGTCCTCCTCAAATTGTACGATGAGAGGTAGAAAGAACAAGGTGTTTCTGAGGGCAACGTGCCTGCACGCCCCAAACACGCCATAATGACGCTCTTCTTTGGAATTAACCTGTGGCGGCCCTGGCACATAACAGCCGTTGAGTGGAATTGATTCTGGGAGGAAACGTGTCCGTGCAGCACAATGAAGCACAACGGCATGCCGAGTGCTAACCCGGTGACACGTAGCGGGCGTGCTAATGCGCTCCTCGCCGAGATGTTCACAACATTTTCACGATGTCATGGCCGCCGTCGTGCTTTCGAGTCATCCATGTTTAATGTGTCCTCTGCGGTTTTGAGAAGCTGGAAGGACCTGGAAGGACGCACGCACAGGAATACAAAGTGCTGAACGAAAGGAAAGTGGTTCGGTCGATCGTCTTCACGCGGAGCGGGAACTTTGCAGCAGTATTTATAAAAGACACGAGTGAAATGCTAAGCTCACGGCAAAGACCCTTGGGCAAATAGAGGCTTCATTAAGGCTTTCTGAGCTTTGTTTGTCTTCTCTCTGCAATTGGCTGAGGGCTTTTTGGAAGTCATGGTTGCCGAGGGGGGGGGGGGGGGGGGGGTAGGTGTGATCCTGGCTTAAGGGATGAGGCGGGATGCTGGTAGAAGAAGTGAATTGGGCGCTAAATTGACAGGATTGGATACAACGAGCTGGCCCCGAGGCAGAAAACATTTAAGGGGGGAGGGGGGGGCGGCATTACATTTTTACAGCAGGGCCCCTACCAAAAATTGATTTCTGTCACAAAAGTGTGCATTTGTTAAAGGGGAACTGCATTTTTTTTAGGAATTTTGCCTTTCATTCACAATCGTTATGAGACAGGAAGTTTTTTTTTTGCGCTCTAACATGGAAAAATGGTCTCATTCTAGGTGGCTAGCAATGCAGCTAATGTTAGCAATCAATTCTACCTCTAAATTAAGGCTGAAACGACGTCATCGATTACGTAAATATGTCGACGCCGTTTTTGTGCGTCGACGCGTCGCATACCGTATTTCCTTGAATAGCCACCGGGGCGCTAATTAATTTAAAACCTCTTCTCACTCCTGCGCTTACCAAAAGGCGTGGGGTCAATTTAGGCCTGCGCTTGTAAATTTGAGTGATGTAAGGATACCATCATGAAAAGCACATTTAATAAAAAAAAACGTTATTATGGTCTTACCTTTACTTATGAGTCCATGCGCTGCTGCTTCTGATCAAAAGCATCAATAACTTGTTTATAGAAGTCTTCCTTATCTTTCTTCAGTTTTAAAAGTCTCTCTGTCTCGATGGAGATACTCCTTTAAGTATTACCTCCTGCTTCGACTGAAAGTCCAGTTTAGAAAACTGTTTTATTTTAGATATGTAGTCCTCCATGTTAAAAGTGCAAGCAAACGATCGCTGCTCACTCTTGTGGCTTGTTGTCTTCTTCTGCAGCACCGGTCTACTGCAGTACAGGTAGTCGCAAGAAGGATCACTAGCGCCCTCTAACACCAGGAGGCGGGAGTCATTTAATGACTCACATTTGACACACGCAGCCACGGTATATTAATAAAACATAGCTGCTTACTGTTCTTTTTAGCATATTCAATAGCTTGGACCTTAAATCCTACTGAATAGCTCTTAATCTTCTTCCCTTTATGCGATTTCAAATTATTGAAATCAGCCTCCTCCATTTTGAAAATGATGACAGGTGAAGTGTCACTCATGACGTGACAAGTTTGACCCGGCGGAAGTTCTAGACATATGCTAATTATTTTGCGAAAAGAGTTTGACCCAGCGAAAATTCCAAACATGCGCTAATAAAATTAATATTTTGCGAAACGAGTTTGATCCGGCGTTAATCCTGAGCCGGCGGTAAGGCCAAGTATGCGCTAATTATTTTGCGAAACGAGTTTGACCCGGCAGTAATTCGAGGCATGCGAATACTATATACCCGGCGCCAATTCAAGGAAATACGCACTTTTTTGTATTGGATGTTTATCTTTATATTTGCATTTTAAAGCAAAATAAGCAATGCTTTTACTTTTGAAATGCTTATACTATTGCAGAATATTAAGATTTGCACTGTATGTCTATTTTATATTTGCACATTAAAAAGCAAATAAGCTACTTTTAATTTTGTTAAATGTTAAAAGTTTTAAATGTTTACATTGTTACAGAATATTTTGTCATGTTGTTGTCAATGTTGACTGAGTGGCCATACTTTTTTTTTTTTGTAAATAAAAGCCATGCCTTTTGAAAAAGCTGGCCTACATTTATTTTTTCATCTTCATTTTAAATAAAAAAAATAATCGGTAAAAGGAAAAATAATCTATAGATTAATCGAAAAACAAATCTATAGATTAACCGATTAATCGAAAAAAAAATCTATGGATTAATCGATAGAAAAATAATCGTTAGCTGCAGCCTTACTCTAAATCACTTTAAAAGTGCATTCAAAAACCGTCAACAATACGTTCGGTATTAGCCGTAAAAGCTAGCTACAGAAATAGATTAGCTCGCGACAGCAGTGAAAATTTAGCTAGCGATGCGCGCTCACCAAAATTGTATTCTTGTCACGGAAGCGTGTGCTTGTTAAAGGGGAATAGCACTTTTTCTTTTAGGAATGTTGCCTATCGTTCACAATCATTATGAGATTTTTTTGTATTCTAACATATAGAAATCGGTTCGTTCTTGGTGGCTAGCAATGCAGCTAATGTTAGCAATCAGTTCTCTTAATCAATTTTAAAATACACTAAAAAACCGTCAACAATACTTAATTTACGTTCTGTCAGTTGTATAATAACCAAACTGTAGCAACATTGTTATTGTAAGCGCGAACACTGAGGAACTATTTCTCTAGCATACTAACACATCGGCATTCTTCGGTATTAGCCCTAAAAGCTAGTTACGGAAAGAGATTACCTAGCGGCAGCAGTGAAGGTTTAGCAGCAAAAATAATAGATTTCATTTACAGTTGTGATGTCATGATCGATCACTCGCCTGCTGATGGCATCGTAGCAGTTAAAAATCAAATGTGTCCTCTTCACTTTATCTCAGTTGTACACATATTGCAATGTGGAACTTGTTCAATTTTGGTCTTATTTTTGGTTGGGACTACTAACTTCATCTAAAAAGGAAAAATATTTGCTTGGTTGTCTTTTGTAACTAACTCCCACCCATTTTTGAGTGTGCACCGTTATAGAGCCGTGATTGGATATACTCTGAACTTAGATTTAGTTTAGTTGGTTTAGTTTTTATTTGAAGTTTTAATTCCAGTTCCTGGTTACCTAAATTAAAAATATACAAAAACATGCAATTAAATTCTAACAATAAAATTATACTATAGCATGTAATCAAATTAAGAAAAGTCCTAAAATGCCCTTTCATTGACACATACATATACATTACAACCGCACCTCTCCTTTATATCATAACTAGACAATACATGCTCTTGTTCACATCTGTCATCATTTGTAAAAACAACCATGATTTTAACAGACACACTTCACAGCTCACAACAAAATGCTCTCATGCATAAATATAATACACATTAAGTTGACATGTGGGTCAAACATGGTGCCCACCTCAGTGACAGTGTGAGCAGCTTTGATTGCGCCAAAGCCACTTTTTAAGTTCAACTGTGAAAAAAGAGTAATCTGTTTGACTTTTCAATTTTGTTGTGAGGTCGTTCCGTTCCTTTATCGCTTTATTTGAAAAGGTCGATTGTGCAACAGAGGTTTTACATCTGGGTATGCTACACTGCCCCCTGGTGGAGGCTGGTGTGTTTCTAGTTGTCACAGCAGATGTAAACTGGACAAAGTGCTTAAGTGGCACTAGTGCATAGTTATTTAGGATCCGATGGGCCATTCGTATTGATGCTAATCTTTGAATGTTAGTAAAATTTACCAATCTGTATTTTTGAAGAACTAAACAGTGATGGTGGTGTTGTGGTTTTCGGTCAAGGATTTTGAGCGACTGTTTGTGCAAGGTTTCCAATGGCTTCAGTTTAATTTTACTTGTCTGGGACCAACATGTTATGCAATAATATGTCTAAGACTTTTCGACTCTTTATTATACGTAACTACAAACCCCAAAACCAGTGAAGTTGGCACGTTGTGTAAATCGTAAATAAAAACAGAATACAATGATTTGCAAATCCTTTTCAACGTATATTCAATTGAATAGACTGCAAAGACAAGATACTTAACATTCGAACTGGAAAACTATGTTATTTTTTTGCAAATATTAGCTCATTTGGAATTTGATGCCTGCAACATGTATCAAAAAAGCTGGCGCAAGTGGAAAACAAGACTGACAAAGTTGAGGAATGCTCATCAAACACTTATTTGGAACATCACACAGGTGAACAGGCAAATTGGGAACAGGTGGGTGCCATGATTGGGTATAAAAGCAGTGTCCATAAAATGCTCAGTCAGTCACAAACAAGGATGGGGCGAGGGTCACCACTTTTTGAACAAATGCGTGAGCAAATTGGTCAACAGTTTAAGAACAACATTTCTCAACTAGCTATAGCAAGGAATTTAGGGATTTCACCATCTACGGTCTGTAATCTCATCAATCTGGAGAAATCACTGCACGTAAGCGGCTCATCCCGTGACCTTCGATCCCTCAGGCGTTACTGCATCAAAAACCGACATCAGTGTGTAAAGGATATCACCACAGGGGCTCAGGGACACTTCTGAAAACCACTGTCAATAACTACAGTTGGTCGCTACATCTGTAAGTGCAAATGAAACTTAACTATTCAAAGCCAAAGCTATTTATCAACAACACCCAGAAACGCCGCCGACTTCACTGTGTCCGAGCTGATATAAGATGTGTTTTGTGGTCTGACGAGTCCACATTTCAAATTATTTTTGGAAATTGTGGACATTGTGTTCTCGGGAACAATTAGAAAAAGAACCATCCGGACTGTTATAGGCGTAAAGTTCAAAAGCCAGCATCTGTGATGGTATGGGGGGTGTATTAGTGCCCAAGACATGGGTAACTTACACATCTGTGAAGGCACCATTAATGCTGAAAGGTACATACAGGTTTTGGAGCAACATACAGTATATTGTCATCCAAGCAACGTTATCATGGACGCCCCTGCTTATTTCAGCAAGACAATGCCAAGGCACGTGTTACAACAGTGGGCTACGTAGTAAAAGAGTGCGGGTACTAGACTGGCCTGCCTGTAGTCCAGACCTGTCTCCCATTGAAAATGTGTGGCGCATTATGAAGCCTAAAATACCACAACGGAGACCCCCGGACTGTTGAACAACTTAAGCTGTACATCAAGCAAGAATGGGAAAGAATTCCACCTGAAAAGCTTCAAGAATGTGTATCCTCAGTTCCCAAACGTTTTCTGAGTGTTGTTAAAAGGAAAGGCCATGTAACACAGTGGTAAAAATCCCCCTGTGCCAACTTTTTTGCAATGTGTTGCTGCCAATAAATTCTAAGTTAATGATTATTTGCAAAACATATATATATTCCTCAGTTCGAACATTAAATATCTTGTCTTCGCGGTCTATTCAATTGAATATAGGTTGAAAAGTATTTGCAAATCATTGTATTATGTTTTTATTTACGAATTACACAACGTGCCAACTTCACTGAATTTGGGTTTTGTAAATTGTCAGATAATTGTGTTGTTGTCTTGGTCAACGTGCCTTGTTTTGATCAAATAGCGTCCTATTTTTACCTGCTCTGACAAATAATACCCAAATAAAATAAACATCTTTCAGTCCAGGTCGGGCACACCATGCTACCCAGAGGGGGAAAGGTCTATAAGTGGATCACCATTAACCGACTCTGGGTATAAGACGCAATAAAAGTGGGCAATTTGTGACAATATTGGAGAGTGTCCATCCCCCTGCTCTCTCTCCGTCTTTTTATACCTCCTCTCCATCTCCATGGCCGTAATGGAAAACACGTGCGAGGACCGTGACTGCTCTGCGGTCAGGGAAATACTAGGGAACAAGAATCGTAGGTGGGCTGTGGGAACTTGGCAAACAATGGCAATGATTGGAGTCTGTGTGGAGGAGAGCAGGAAGCAGAGAACAGGAAAGCATGTCCTCCAGGAGATGATGTAGAAACTGTGCTGGAAGCCGGCCACACAACTGAAGGTTAGGGCGAACCGACTTAATAACCACCACTTCCCACCCTGTTCGTCCTGCTATTTAGGCACAGCGTGACGCAGCCAACAGCCTGACTCAACCAGCCGTGGCACTGATTATTAGCGCCGTCTTGTAAAGTACATCTCCACCTCAGCGACCGCCCTCTTTGCGCCCGGTGTTCATTAGCAGCGGCAGCTCTACGCGTCCACGCTCGGGTCATTAGCATGCACACACAGCCCTGACGGATATACGGGCTAATCAACTTGTGCTCCTCTCATCCACAATCACGCCATATGCACGGCCACACAGCCTCAAAGGTGGCCAGTTGTCTGCGCCTTATGGTGCCGCTTGCTCCATGTCGCCAGCTCAGCAAACAACTGCATAACCACATACCAGGCCTCTTCAAAGCTTTTCATTTGTCTTGATTTTTATATATTTGCACATTGTTTTTCTAGCATGCACACATCGCACTGTATGGAATGGCCTCAATCTCGTTACCTTGCGTAATGACAATAAAGCTGATTCTGATTCTGATTCTGATTCTGATTGGGGTTGTCCCGATACCAATATTTTAGCACCGGTACCAAAATGTATTTAGATACTTTCCTAAATAAAGGGGACCAGAAAAAATTGCATTATTGGCTTTATTTTGACAAAAAAATCTTAGGGTACATTAAACATGTTTCTTATTGCAATTTAGTCCTTAAAGGGGAACATTATCACAATTTCAGAATTGTTAAAACCATTAAAAATCAGTTCCAACTGGCTTTTTATATTATTATATAAGTTTTTTTCAAAATTTTACCCATCACGCAATATCCCTAAAAAAAGCTTCAAAGTGCCTGATTTTAACCACCCGTCCATTTTCCTGTGACGTCACATAGTGAAGCTAACACAAACAAACATGGCGGAAAGAACAGCAAGCTATAGCGACATTAGCTCGGATTCAGACTCGGATTTCAGCGGCTTAAGCGATTCAACAGATTACGAATGTATTGAAACGGATGGTTGTAGTGTGGAGGCAGGTAGCGAAAACGAAATTGAAGAAGAAACTGAAGCTATTGAGCCATATCGATTTGAACCGTATGCAAGCGAAACCGATGAAAACGACACGACAGCCAGCGACACGGGAGAAAGCGAGGACGAATTCGGCGATCGCCTTCTAACCATTGATTGGTATGTGTTTGTTTGGCATTAAAGGAAACTAACAACTATGAACTAGGTTTACAGCATATGAAATACATTTGGCAACAACATGCACTTTGAGAGTGCAGACAGCCCAATTTTCATCAATTAATATATTCTGTAGACATACCCTCATGTCAGCAGGCCAGGGAAGCTAGGGTCGATATTCTTCTCTTGATCATCTTCGGGATGGTGTGAGCCAAGACATCCAGAGGGGTTTAGCTCGCTCGTCTGCGGGAACAAACTGCCGCCATTGCTTGCCGTGCTAGCGAGGCCCTTTGTCCCTGAATTGCTCACACACTCCGGCAGATTCAATGGGGGTCTGGCGGCAGATTTCTTTGACTTTATCGTTGGAAATGCATCTGCTTTGAGTGTCGCAGGATATCCACACATTCTTGCCATCTCTGTCGTAGCATAGCTTTCGTCGGTAAAGTGTGCGTAACAAACGTCCAATTTCTTGCCACTTTCGCATCTTTGGGCCACTGGTGCAACTTGAATCCGTCCCTGTTCGTGTTGTTACACCCTCCGACAACACACCGACGAGGCATGATGTCTCCAAGGTACGGAAAACAGTCGAAAAAACGGAAAATAACAGAGCTGATTTGACTCTGTGTTTGAGAAAATGGCGGATTGCTTCCCGATGTGACGTCACGTTGTGACGTCCTCGCTCAGAGAGCGAATATTAGAAAGGCGTTAAATTCGCCAAAATTCACCCATTTAGAGTTCGGAAATCGGTTAAAAAATATATGGTCTTTTTTCTGCAACATCAAGGTATATATTGACGCTTACATAGGTCTGGTGATAATGTTCCCCTTTAAATAAAATAGTGAACATACTAGAGACATTGTCTTTTAGTAGTAAGTAAACAAACAAAGACTCCTAATTAGTCTGCTGACGTATGCAGTAACATATTGTGTCATTTATCATTCTATTATTTAGTCATCATTATAAAGGACAAACTGTAAAAAAATATTATTAATCCACTTGTTCATTTACTGTTAGTATCTGGTTATTTTCTGTTTCAAGATGTTCTATCTACACTTCTGTTAAAGGGGAACATTATCACCAGACCTATGTAAGCGTCAATATATACCTTGATGTTGCAGAAAAAAGACCATATATTTTTTTAACCGATTTTCGAACTCTAAATGGGTGAATTTTGGCGAATTAAACGCCTTTATATTATTCGCTCTCGGAGCGACGACGTCACAACGTGACGTCACATCGGGAAGCAATCCGCCATTTTCTCAAACACATTACAAACACCGAGTCAAATCAGCTCTGTTATTTTCTGTATTTTCGACTGTTTTCCGTACCTTGGAGACATCATGCCTCGTCGGTGTGTTGTCGGAGGGTGTAACAACACGAACAGGGACGGATTCAAGTTGCACCAGTGGCCCAAAGATGCGAAAGTGGCAAGAAATTGGACGTTTGTTACGCACACTTTACCGACGAAAGCTATGCTACGACAGAGATGGCAAGAATGTGTGGATATCCTGCGACACTCAAGGCAGATGCATTTCCGACTGGACTGGACGGATCAGCTTTCAGAAAAAGAGAGCGGATGAGGGTATGTCTACAGAATATATTAATTGATGAAAACTGGGCTGTCTGCACTCTCAAAGTGCATGTTGTTGCCAAATGTATTTCATATGCTGTAAACCTAGTTCATAGTTGTTAGTTTCCTTTAATGCCAAACAAACACATACCAATCGTTGGTTAGAAGGCGATCGCCGAATTCGTCCTCGCTTTCTTCCGTGTCGCTGGCTGTTGTGTCGTTTTCGTCGGTTTCGCTTGCATACGGTTCAAACCGATATGGCTCAATAGCTTCAGTTTCTTCTTCAATTTCGTTTTCGCTACCTGCCTCCACACTACAACCATCCGTTTCAATACATGCGTAATCTGTTGAATCGCTTAAGCCGCTGAAATCCGAGTCTGAATCCGAGCTAATGTCGCTATAGCTTGCTGTTCTATGCGCCATGTTTGTTTGTATTGGCATCACTGTGTGACGTCACAGGAAAATGGACGGGTGTATATAACGATGGTTAAAATCAGGCACTTTGAAGCTTTTTTTAGGGATATTGCGTGATGAGTAAAATTTTGAAAAAAACTTCGAAAAATAAAATAAGCCACTGGGAACTGATTTTTAATGGTTTTAACCCTTCTGAAATTGTGATAATGTTCCCCTTTAAAATGTAATAATCACTTATTTTTCTTGTTTGGATACTTTACATTAGTTTTGGTTGATACCACAAATTTAGGTATCAATCCGATACCAAGTAGTTACAGGATCATACATTGGTCATATTCAAAGTCCTCATGCGTCCAGGGACGTATTTTCCTGAGTTTATAAACATAATATAAATTTTTTTTAAAGTAAAAAAGTTTTTGTGACGATAAAAAACATTGTTCTAATGATAGAAGTATCGACTAGATACGCTCCTGTACTTGGTATTTAGGGTAAATATTTGTAGGTGTCTGTAACGGATTATTGGATTTGTATTATTGTGTGAATGCTCCAAAGCATTCACACACATGTTTTTTTATTATTCTTCTTCTCCAGATTTTGGCGCACTTTACCTTCCACATTTTTCACCCGATTCGAACCGTTTCAACTTTAAACTGTTCAGCCTACTCGGGAATCGCGGGCTTTCCCTTGACACATTCCAAAAATTTCCAGACTTCCCAGGATTCCAGTTTTTCCGGGACATTTTCCCATTTAAAATTAATTGGGCATTTTTCAAATTTCCACCATTTCCACATTTTTCAACCAATTCAAACCCTTCCACCTTCAACACATTCCACCATCTTAGAAATTCAAATTACCCTTTTTCCAAGTTAAAAAAAATTCCAGGATTTTCCAGAATTCCTGATTTTTCGAAGGCCTATTTCCACCCTTGTTTCTGGCGACTACTCCTCCCACATTTTTCAACCCACTTCAACTGTTTCACCGTTAAAACATTCCTCTTATTTAGGACAAAAACTAAGTTGTTTTTTGATCTGGAAAAATTCCTGGTCTTCTCGAAATTCCAGGAATTCGGGAATACCATTTCTCAATTCAACATGTTACTACTTCAACATTTCTCGACCGATTTGAAAAATGTCAACACCAACCTTTTCAACTCATTTAGACCATTCAAGTTTTTTTTACCATTTTTCAAAAAATTCCCGATTTTGCCGAAATTCCCTAATCACATTTACTACTTCAACATTTCTTGCCCTATTTAATCAATTCCAACACCAACCAATTCAGCTCATTTAGGACATTCATTCTCCTAATCATTTTCCAAAAAAACCTGCTTTTCCCCAAATTTCCAGGAAGTTCCCGTTGCAATGAATGGGACATTTTTCCAAGTTGCACAATTCCCACATTTTTCAACCGTTCCACCGTTAAAACATTCCTCTTAATTAGGACAAAAACTAATTTGTTTTTGATCTGGAAAAATTCCCGGTCTTTTCGAAATTCCAGGAATTCGGTAATACTATTTCTCAACTTAACATGTTACTACTTCAACATTTCTCGACCGATTTGAAAAATGTCAACACCAACCTTTTCAACTCATTCAGACCATTCAAGTTTTTTTTTACCATTTTTCAAAAAATTCCAGATTTTGCCGAAATTCCCTAATCACATTTACTACTTCAACGTTTCTTGCCCTATTTAATCAATTCCAACACCAACCAATTCAGCTCATTTAGGACATTCATGCTCCTAATCATTTTCCAAAACATCCCGCTTTTCCCCAAATTTCCAGGAAGTTCCCGTTGCAATGAATGGGATATTTTTCCAAGTTGCACAATTCCCACATTTTTCAATCTATTCAAACCATTCCTACATTAACACATTCCACTCATCCTGGACATTCAAACTAACATGTTCCCAAGTTCAAAACCAAATTCCGTTTTTCCTGGAAATTCAAACTCTTCAACATTTAAACCATTCTAACATTCAAGCTATTCTTACATTCGTACTACATTCTGTCAGCATTTCAGTTCAACTTCAGAATTGGAGCATTCACACGCAATTTCTTCGGGAATTGCCTCATCTAGTTTCTGAGTAATACTGCTTCAGTTTGACTTTGGTCCTTGAAGGACCTTGTGGAACAGACTACCAACGAAAACCGACATACCCCTGCAGCAAAGAAAGTAATATATCTTACCCTTGATGGAGTTAAGACGGACTGCAGCAACATAAATGCTAATGTCATTAAGCACTAAAAGCGTTTCATTCAGAGATGAAGGATGGCGGTTGGCCGGGAGTTTATTTTAGAGGAATTCGGGGAACTACTTGTCCGTTTTCTTCGGACGTCGTTGGCAGGCGGCGACAGGCTCGCCGCTTCTTATGCGAACGTACAGTCAAACAAGGCAATCAGCTCGCAGCTTTGCGCAGCTAATCCGGGAGCGCCGCTGCCAAAAAAGGTTGTAACACGAACCACCAAAGCTCGGCACATAATTCCTGCTGTCAGAGCACCAAATCAAACAATGCTTTCTCTGAAATTACACACCGCAGCCGTACGTGACCTCACAGATGAAATATCTCTGTGATGTCTTGTCTGGTGTTCCGATTACTTGTTAGTCACATAGCAGGAAGTGTGAGCTTCGATTTTTGGAAGCTCTATATCGATTCCTCCCACCTCCAAAGACATGCACCTGGGGATAGGTTGATTGGCAACACTAAATTGGCCCTAGTGTGTGAATGTGAGTGTGAATGTTGTCTGTCTATCTGTGTTGGCCCTGCGATGAGGTGGCGACTTGTCCAGGGTGTACCCCGCCTTCCGCCCGATTGTAGCTGAGATAGGCTCCAGCGCCCCCCGCGACCCCAAAAGGGAATAAGCGGTAGAAAATGGATGGATGGATATATCGAGGGGTCGCCAACCCGCGGCTCTTTAGTGCTCCCTGGAGCGTTTAAAAAAATGTATAAATAGTTTCTGTAGGACAAAATGACACAAACTTCCTAATTGTTAGAAATCCCACTGTTTATCCCCCATTACATCCACACATTCAGGAACATTCCTTTCCCCAGAACTGAATTGTCTGTTGATATCCTCTTTGTGGACAAAGTCATGGAATTTTAGATCAGGCTGATCAGTTAACTACATTTTTTAGAGATAAAACTTTTAAATCAGTCAAATTTGACCAGAACACAACACAAGGGTAGAATGTATACTATCCATGTATAGAGAAAATACTTCAGGGAGTGATGTAGTGGACGGAATACAACCTCTTTGAGCCCACTGCAACAAGCCAGCTATTTTGACTACCACATTCACCCTGTGTTGTATAATTGCAACAATGACATAACAAGCTCTAAATGAAATTTAATGCATCTGTTCCACAATAACTACATATGTACATGCTCTAGACCAGGGGTCGGCAACCCGTTGCTCCGGAGCCGCATGCGGCTCTTTGATCACTCTGATGCGGCTCAGCTGCATACTTGCCTACCCTCCCGATTTTCCCGGGAGATTTCCGGATTTCGGTGCCTCTCGCAGAAAACTCCCGGGATTAATATTCTCCGATTTTCACCCTAACAATAATAATAAGGGCGTGCCATGATGGTACAGCATTTAGCGCCCTCTACAATCTGTATGAACAGCGTGCCAACCCAGCCTCTTGTTATATGCATCTTCTGCTTGCACACGTAAGTGACAGCAAGGCATACTTGGTCAACAGCCACACAGGTTACACTGACGGTGGCCATATAAAACAACTTTAACACTCTTACTAATAATGCGCCACACTTTGAACCAAAACCAAACAAGAATGACAAACACATTTCAGGAGAACATCTGCACCTTAACACAACATAAACACAACAGAACAAATACCCAGAATCCCATGCAGCCCTGACTCTTCCGGGCTACATTATACACCCCTGCTACCACCAAACCCCGCCCCCACCCCAGCCCTGCTCCCTCACACATCAACCCCCCCCCCCCCCCCCCCCCCACCCCCCTGCCCCCCTCTATGCGTCAATGGAGGTGGGCGGGGTTTGGTAGCGGGGGTGTATAATGTAGCCCGGAAGAGTTAGGGCTGCATGGGATTCTGAGGTTGTGTGAGTTCATTGCTCCTGATGGGCCTGGTTAGCGCCGTGCATGGGAGCTCCCGCCATCAGTGTGTGAATGTGTGAATGTGTGTGTGTGAATGGGTGAATGTGGAAATAGTGTCAAAGCGCTTTGAGTTCCTTAAAAAAAAAGGTAGAAAAGCGCTATACAAGTACAATCCATTTACCATTTACCATTCATGGCCAGAATGCGTGACTTATAAACAAATGTATGGTCCAATAGCCTTGTGAGACGAAAACAATAGGACCCAATGACTATGTAAATGTGGTAAAAAAAATATATAACAGATTGTTTTTTTGGATGGTTAAAGGTAACGTTGTTATTTTACAACAAGGGGTGTTACAGGGTTAACATGCTTCACTGATGAGAGTATTTGGTGAGCGCCGTTTTGTCCTACTAATTTCGGCGGTCCCTGAACTCACCGTAGTTTGTTTACATGTACAACTTTCTCTGATGCTGCCACAGAAAGACATGTTTTATGCCACTCCTTCTTTGTCTCATTTTGTCCACCAAACCTTTTATGTTGTGCGTGAATGCACAAAGGTGCGCTTTGTTGATGTTATTGACTTGTGTGGACATATTTGGTCAGTGCATGACTGCAAGCTGATCGATGCTAACATGCTAATTAGGCTAGCTGTATGTATATATTGCATCATTATGCCTCGTTTTAGTTAATTTAATTTCCTTTAATTATGTCCTCTGCATACGGCTCTTTAGCACCGCCCTAGTGGCTCCCTGGGACTTTTTCAAAAATGTATGAGAATGGAAAAACAAGGAAGGAAAAAATATACTTTTTGTTTTAATATGGTTTCTGTAGGAGAACAAACATGACACAAACCCTCCAGGGACGGTGTGGCGCAGTTGGGAGAGTGGCTGTGCCAGCAACCTGAGGGTTCCTGGTTCAATCCCCACGTTCAAACTTGTCACATCTGTTGTGTCCTTGAGCAAGACACTTCACCCTTGCTCCTGATGGGTCGTGGTTAGGGCCTTGCATGGCAGCTCCCGCCATCAGTGTGTGAATGTGTGTGTGAATGGGTGAATGTGGAAATAGTGTCAAAGCGCTTTGAGTACCTTGAAGGTAGAAAAGCGTTATACAAGGAAAACCCATTTACCATTTACCCTCCTAAATGTTCAAAATCCCACTGATGAGAGTATTTGGCGAGCGCTGTTCTGTCCTACTAATTTCGGTGGTCTTTGAACTCACCGCAGTTTTTTTACATGTACAACTTTCTCTGGCCGCTGTTTTATGCCACTTTTTCTTTGTCGCGTTTTGTCCACCAAACGTTTTATACTGTGCTTGAATGCACAAAGGTGAGCGTTGTTGATGTTATTGACTTGTGTGGAGTGCTAATTAGGCATATTTGGTCAGTGCCTGACTGCGAGCTAATCCATGCTAAAATGCTATTTAGGATAGCTGTATGTACATATTGCATCATTATCACTCGTTTGTACGTATATTTAATTTCCTTTACTTATGTCCTCTGTGTATTTAGTTTATATTTGCATGTCTCATGACACATTATCTGTATGTGATATTGGCTGCATTTCTGATAGTTGTTTGTGCGCCATGTTGTTCCAGACCACAGCAAACATTACCCAGCTTACCAAAGATTGTAATAAATCCATCAGAAGAAGACAGCCTGCCGTTTCCTGTAACTTGGACACACACATCTATACCTTTGGCCATTTCCAGGAGTTATCTCACCCTCTTAGAAGTTTTACTAATGTTTTCCAATGTTGTAAAAAATGTGTAGAATAAATATTACATTTCAACATTTAAGTCAACGAAGATTTGCGTCAGCCTGCGACGCAGTCATTTTGATAGTAGGCTAATAAAGACACTTACATCATGTGTTGCCTTCATTATAACACTTATATAAGACTTTTAAAATACTTTCAATTGTAGGTTAATATAGCTAATATAGACACTAACATCATGTGTTGTCTTCATTATTGTTACGATCCGCTGCCCGGATCATAGTTTGTTTATGTTTGAGTCACATGTGTTTTCAGCACCTTGAGTTTCGTTTGTTTTGGTTGCCATGACAGCAGATTATACACACCTGCCTCTGGTTAGTGTTCGGGACGCGCACCTGTTGCCCGGGCGCTAATCAGAGGGCTATTTAGTCTTTGCCCTGGCCTCACTCGGTCTGGCTTCTTAGTTTGTTCCCATACAACTGATAACGACAACTTTGATTCCCGCTAGCTTTTCACGCTATGCCATTTTGCCTGCTAGCTCCCACGCTAGTCCTTTTGTTTTTTTTGCCTTTTGTGCTACGTGCATGTCTTTTTGTTTATTCATCATATGATTTATATTTTAAATAAATCATATTCCTACCTGCAAGCTGTGTCCGAAGCCGTCTGCAGCCCTGGGAGAACCACACCCGCATCACGATGCGACCAGGTCGCTACAGTAGGAAGCCAGCAAATAACAATTCTCCCGCGGCGGCCATCGAGGAGTTCGATGAAGGTACGTGGGAGGTGTTGCGAGCGATGGAGGCGGAAACTCTTCGTTATTCCCCCTCGGAGCGCCAGGACCTGATATGGGGTCCTAACGGAAAGCTGGTCCCAATCCACTCCGTTTGGCCCGAGGACATCGCCACACCCCCGCAGTACGGGACGCGTCAGCGAAGACGAAAGCCGCCCAAGAGGTCTTCACTTCGCTGCCAGGACGCGCCACTCTTTCAGACTCCTCCACTGGTACACAGCAAGCTACATGCAGCTCAAACTTCCCCTCCTCAGATGTTTGGCAACCCCATCGACCACTTCGCCAAACAGTTTTCCGATTGGGCTGTCAGTCACATGGACAGCTACAACAATGACATCATGGCACCGCCCGAAGAGGTAACTCCGCCCACTTCAGATGACGTCATTGATCAAGATTTTTTTTTCCATATCTTCTGCTTCTTTCTGTCAGCCAATACCAAATGACTTTTATTCTAAGATAAAACATTATCAGGACATTTTTGTTAAATGTAACCCTAGTCAGTCACTTTCTGATTTTAAAACTCCACCTCCAGTGACTTTGGTTCCACCCCCAGTGACTATTGCTCCGCCCACTGCATATAATTTTTCCCCCTGTTCTCCCACCCAATTTCAAGTGGGGGGTGAGAATAGACAATTAGGACAATTTAAAAAGGAGGAGTATACCCCCCTCCTTACCTCCCCCCACCCACCCTTGAAGACGGTTCCAAACCGCAAAGAGCGCGTCTGGTATCCGCGTCTTGAGGGGGGGGCTAGTACTGGGAACTGTGCTAGTGGGGTGGCACAACTGCGCTCAGCTAAGCCGCAACCTCCTGCACGGCCATCGCCACCAGTTTTTCGGCGTGCCAAACCGCAACCTCCTGCACGGCCACCGCCACCAGTCTTTCAGCGTGCTAAGCCGCAACCTCCTGCACGGCCACCGCCACCAGTCTTTCGGCGTGCGAAGCCGCAACCTCCTGCACGGCCACCGCCACCAGTCCTTCGGCCTGCTAAGCCACAACCGCCAGCTAGGCCACCTCCAGCTGCACCTCGGCTAGCATCTGCACCTGTTCCTGCACCTCGGCTGACACACCAAGCTTCGTCTCCTGTACCTCCACCACGCCAAGCTCCACCACGTCAAGCTCCTCGGCTGGTTCCCACACCAGCGCCGGCTCCTCGGCTGGTTCCCACACCAGCGCCGGCTCCTCGGCTGGTTCTCACACCAGCGCCGGCTCCTCGGCTGGTTCCCACACCAGCGCCGGCTCCTCGGCTGGTTCCCACACCAGCGCCGGCTCCTCGGCTGGTTCCCACACCAGCGCCGGCTCCTCGGCTGGTTCCCACACCAGCGCCGGCTCCTCGGCTGGTTCCCACACCAGCGCCGGCTCCTCGGCTGGTTCCCACACCAGCGCCGGCTCCAAGGCTGGTTCCCACACCAGCGCCGGCTCCAAGGCTGGCTCCCACACCAGCGCCGGCTCCTCGGCTGGTTCTCACACCAGCACCGGCTCCAAGACCAACCCCTGTCCCTGCTCCGAGGCTAGCACGAGTCGCGGCTCCAAGACTTGCACCAGAACCTGCACCAGCGGCCGCGACAACGACATCTCCTCCTGCCTCCACGGCGACGACGTCTCCTCCTGCCTCCACGGTGACGACGACTCCTCCTGCTTCCACGGCGACGACGACTCCTCCTGCTTCCACGGCGACGACGACTCCTCCTGCTTCCACGGCGACGACGACTCCTCCTGCTTCCACGGCGACGACGACTCCTCCTGCTTCCACGGCGACGTCTGCTCTCTCCTCGTCTCCGGTGGGCTTTTCCAGGACGCCGCCACCTTCCTCGCCCTCATCGTCGTCTCAGCGACCTCGAGTGGTCTGGCTGCGCAAGCGGCGCTCTCTGAGGTTTGTGTATGGACGCCTGTGGCGCAAACAGCAGCAACACCCGAGACATAGACTTAGAACTCTCCGGCTGCTGAACTTCTGGCGCCACTCACGCCCACCTTCTCGGCAGCCACGGATGTGGCCTTTCCGTGGTCGCCCGCCTCGCCTGCGGCAGCGGCGTTCCACTCGCCGCCGCCACCTGACTCTTCCCCGGTGGATTCGGGGACACGTGGCCTGGCGACCCACCACCAAATCCTCCCTCCGCCCTCCCTTGACTCTTGAACTGTTTCTTGTTTTTTGGGTTCTAGTTTTATTTTGTGTCAAGGGACATCTGGAATCTGTTCTTTTAGGGGGGGGTACTGTTACGATCCGCTGCCCGGATCATAGTTTGTTTATGTTTGAGTCACATGTGTTTTCAGCACCTTGAGTTTCGTTTGTTTTGGTTGCCATGACAGCAGATTATACACACCTGCCTCTGGTTAGTGTTCGGGACGCGCACCTGTTGCCCGGGCGCTAATCAGAGGGCTATTTAGTCTTTGCCCTGGCCTCACTCGGTCTGGCTTCCTAGTTTGTTCATATACAACTGAAAACGACAACTTTGATTCCCGCTAGCTTTTCACGCTATGCCATTTTGCCTGCTAGCTCCCACGCTAGTCCTTTTGTTTTTTTTTGCCTTTTGTGCTACATGCATGTCTTTTTGTTTATTCATCATATGATTTATATTTTAAATAAATCATGTTCCTACCTGCAAGCTGTGTCCGACGCCGTCTGCATCTCTGGGAGAACCACACCCGCATCACGATGCGACCAGGTCGCTACAATTATAACACTTACATAAGACTTTTAAAGTCATTTTGATAGTAGGCTAATAAAGACACTTACATCATGTGTTGCCTTCATTATAACACTTATATAAGACTTAGAATACTTTCAATTGTAGGTTAATATAGCTAATATAGACACTAACATGTGTTGTCTTCATTATAACACTTACATAAGACTTTTAAAGTAATTTTGATAGTAGGCTAATATAGCTAATATAGACACTTACAACATGTGTTGTCTTCATTATAACACTTATATAAGACTTTTAAAGTAATTTTGATAGTAGTCTAATATAGCTAATATAGACACTTACATCATGTGTTGTCTTCATTATAACACTTACATGAGACTTTTAAAGTCATTTTGATAGTGGGCTAATATAGACACTTACATCTTGTGTTGCCTTCATTATAACACTTATATATGACTTTTAAAGTCATTTTGATAGTAGGCTAATATAGACACTTACATCATGTGTTGTCTTCATTATAACACTTATATAAGATGTTTAAAGTAATTTTGATAGTAGGCTAATACAGCTAATACAGACACTGCGATTATTATCACACTTATATAATACTTGAAAAGTCCAATTTTGATAGTAGGCTAGTATAGCTAATAGAGACACTTACATCATGTGTTGCCTTCATTATAACACTTATATAAGACTTTTAAAGTCATTTTTATAGTTGGCTAGTATATCTAATATAGACACATTATGTGTTGCCCTTATAATAACACTTACATAAGACTTTTAAAGTCATTTTGATGGTAGGCTAATAAAGCTAATATAGACACTTACATCATGTGTTGCCTTCATTATAGCACTTATTTAAAGGGGAACATTATCACCAGACCTATGTAAGCGTCAATATATACCTTGATGTTGCAGAAAAAAGACCATATATTTTTTTAACCGATTTCCGAACTCTAAATGGGTGAATTTTGGAGAATTAAACGCCTTTCTATTATTCGCCATTTTCTCAAACACCGAGTCAAATCAGCTCTGTTATTTTCCGGTTTTTTCGACTGTTTTCCGTACCTTGGAGACATCATGCCTCATCGGTGTGTTGTCGAAGGGTGTAACAACACGAACAGGGACGGATTCAAGTTGCACCAGTGGCCCAAAGATGCGAAAGTGGCAAGAAATTGGACGTTTGTTCCGCACACTTTACCGACGAAAGCTATGCTACGACAGAGATGGCAAAAATGTGTGGATATCCTGCGACACTCAAAGCAGATGCATTTCCAACGATAAAGTCAAAGAAATCTGCTGCCAGACCCCCATTGAATCTGCGGGAGTATGTGAGCAATTCAGGGACAAAGGCCCTCGGTAGCACGGCAAGCAATGGCGGCAGTTTGTCCCCGCAGATGAGCGAGCTAAACCCCCTGGATGTCTTGGCTCACACCGTCCCTTATGCCACCGAAGATGATCAAGAGAAGAATATCGACGTCCCACTGGGGTGAGTTTTTCCTTGCCCTTATGTGGGCTTTATACCGAGGATGTCGTTGTGGCTTGTGCAGCCCTTTGAGACACTTGTGATTTAGGGCTATATAAATAAACATTGATTGATTGATTGATTGATTGAATATCGACCCTAGTTTCCCTGGCCTGCTGACATCAACTCCAAAACTGGACAGATCAGCTTTCAGGAAAAGAGGGCGGATGAGGGTATGTCTACAGAATATATTAATTGATGAAAATTGGGCTGTCTGCACTCTCAAAGTGCATGTTGTTGCCAAATGTATTTCATATGCTGTAAACCTAGTTCATAGTTGTTAGTTTCCTTTAATGCCAAACAAACACATACCAATCGTTGGTTAGAAGGCGATCGCCGAATTCGTCCTCGCTTTCTCCCATGTCGCTGGCTGTCGTGTCGTTTTAGTCGGTTTCGCTTGCATACGGTTCAAACTGATATGGCTCAATAGCTTCAGTTTCTTCTTCAATTTCGTTTTCGCTACCTGCCTCCACACTACAACCATCCGTTTCAATACATGCGTAATTTAAAAACTCGCTGAAATCCGAGTCTGAATCCGAGCTAATGTCGCTATAGCTTGCTGTTCTATGCGCCATGTTTGTTTGTATTGGCATCACTATGTGACGTCACAGGGAAATGGACGGGTGTATATAACGATGGTTAAAATCAGGCACTTTGAAGCTTTTTTTAGGGATATTGCGTGATGAGTAAAATTTTGAAAAAAATTTCGAAAAATAAAATAAGCCACTGGGAACTGATTTTTAATGGTTTTAACCCTTTTGAAATTGTGATAATGTTCCCCTTTAAGACTTTTAGTTTATTTATTTATTTTTTTGGTCCAATATGGCTCTTTTAACATTTTGAGTTGCCGACCCCTACATTTGCGTGGAAATAATTGATTTTAGCGAGGAAAGTGTTGCAGGACAAGCAAATCTGCCCTCTTGGGTCCGCTCTGGTACGGACTGGCCTTCTGGGACAGACAGAACCTTATTAACAAGACAGATTGGGGGTGATTGAGTGCTTTTTGCCTCCTGGGTCATTATCCATATGTCTCGTTTGTCAGCTGTATTTAGCGCTCACAGACTGAAAGGCTACATATGGACAACCTTTTTTGAAGGACGGGACAGACACAGGAATCATCAGCCTGGACCTAGTTACATGTCGACGTAAGACGTGAATGAGTCTCACAATCAATCCCGCATGGCGACGAGAGGTTTGCTTGCTCATGTAAAGCCTGGCAGCTTTACAACAGAGTTTGCCAAGTGACATCTGAGAAGTCTGGAGAGGTTTTTTTCCCGTGTGTTTTCTTTGGCTGAGAGAGAGCAAGCGAACTCTTAAGACGGCCACGAGAAGGGGGCAGACTTGGGGGGTGTTTAGTAAGGGCTCAGGTTGCGTATCTTGTTTGTCGAAGCCACGCTAATGGCGGCTGTTTAGGAAGGCAGGAAGGAAACAGCGGTTTTCGGACTACTCTTGGGTTAAATATATATCATTCTCCGTTGTGAGAGTCTGGGAAGGGAGGAAAGGACGAGAAGCTCTGCAAAGGTTTTGCCGCAAAAAACGTGAATCGTTTTACTTGTTGCGTAACATGAACGGTACCGCAAAAGTTGGAATTCTTTAACTCGAGGATGAAGCTTGCATGTAGCCACTCATCCTTGAAGCAACAAAAAAGTCAGATGCAGTCCCTTACGTGAAAAATGCACCAGCGGGAGAGGAAATCTGGCAAATAAAGGCAATTCTTTTTTTTCTTTTTTAACCTTCCTCTTGTGTTAGCTTTCTGTTACCACCTCTTATGTTAACGGGTCGGTTTTGACCCATGTCTTAAATCAGCTGTAAAATACACTAAAAACAATTATCTATCATCCAATTTGTTTCTCATCTCTTGGTTACCTTGTTAGGCTTCCTTATCCATGAAAATATTAGTTTTAATATTTTTGGTGTGGGCCATTGGGCCTTTTTTTTGTCAGTGTACCCCTCGATTTCAATTAAAAAAACTGTAAAATTAATCTCAAGAGAATCGTATGAATAAATAAAAGATTGTTGTGTTACCTGACTATAACTGAGGGGTATTAGAACACATCTCTTAAATAAATGTGTTTAATTTATTTTTTCATTTTAATAATTTGAACTAAAATAACATCTATGGGTCAATTTCGACCCATATATATTTACTTCAAGAAAAAGGCTAGAAAGTATTTTTTTCAGCAACAGAACTTTAAGACAAACACAAAATGAAAAGCAGAACAAGTCATAACACAAAATATAGATTTGCAAGGTCAAACAAACAACAGCAAATCAAGTTAAGTTATAGTTAAAGTAGCAATGATTGTCACACACACACACTAGGTGTGGTGAAATTTGTCCTCTGCATTTGACCCATCCCCTTGTTCACCCCCTGGGAGGTGAGGGGAGCAGTGGGCAGCAGCAGTGCCGCGCCCGGGAATCATTTTTGGTGATTTAACCCCCAGACCTACTCAGTGGCCTAGTGGTTAGTGTCCGCCCTGAGATGGGTAGGTTGTGAGTTCAAATCCCGGCCTAGTCATACCAAAGACTATAAAAATGGGAGCCATTACCTCCCTGCTTGGCACTCAGCACCAAGGCTTGGAATTGGGGGTTAAATCACCAAAAATGATTCCCGGGCGCAGCCACTGCTGCTGCCCACTGCTCCCCTCACCTCCCAGGGGGTGTTCAAGGGTGATGGGTCAAATGCAGAGAAAAATTTCGCCACACCTAGTGTGTGTGTGACAATCATTGGTACTTTAATTCCAACCCTTGATGCTGAGTGCCAAGCAGAGAGGTATTGGCTCCCATTTTTATAGTCTTTGGTATGACCTCCTCATCAGACTCATCAGATGTGTCTGTGTCTTCTGGATGATACTCCTCCTCAGAAACCTGTTCATCCGTATCACTATGCTGCTCTGTGTCCTCTCCCTCATTTTTACCAAAAATATTATCCAGAATTTCTCTCACTGTAAATCTTTTTTTCATTTTTGCATGCTGCAAATTGGAGATGTGCACTCTGCAAGTCACCAACTCTATACTGACTTGACCTCACATGTCTGGACATGCCCGTCTTTGTTTGTTTTTGTACTGGATAACAAGGTAAAATGAGAATCCCCTAAAGCTCACATGATTGGGAGAGGAGCTGGCTGTCAGTGTGTTCAGTTTTGGCTCTAATTATTGCTTTATAATCTTATTTTTATAACTGGGTCGAAACCGACCCTAACAACACCAAGGTTATAAGTTCAACCAGAACATTTTATAATTTAGTGAAAAAAATAAAAACTGTTTTATTTTGTTGAAATAGAGGTTCCTGACAAAGTCAAAAAGCCTTGATGCACAAAAATAAATTTATGTGGTTCTTTTATGCATTTAAAAACTAAATTGGGTCGGTACCGACCCTAACACAAGATGAAGGTTAAACAAAAAAATAAAGTCAATTCTACAGGTTAATAAAGAGGGTGCGTGAAGCGAAATATGGAAGTATTTGAGCTTCAAAACTATCGATCAAGATGACGCTTTTTAAAAACGGAAGCACCACGCTGCAAGCAGTGCTTCAAAACATGCCTCACCAAAGGTGGCAAAACCATCGGTGCTTCAAACTTAGGTAAACATTTACATGGCAATAATCCACACCTGCACAATAATTTTAAAGTCGCATTAAAGGGGTCATATTAGGATTTAAAAAAAAATGTAAAACACTTCCTTGTGGTCTACATAATATATGATGGTGGTTCTTTGGTCAAAATGTTGCATAGATGATGTTTTACAGACCATCTTCAAGTCGCTTTCTGGCACTCACTTCAGGATGCGCCGTTTTGTGGTCCGTCTTATTTACGTGGTTCACCTTCGGCAGCGTCTTCTCCTCGTCATCTTTGTTGTAGCGGTGTAGCGTGCAAGGACGGGAGTGGAAGAAGTGTCAAAAGATGAAGCTAACTGTTTGAATGACATTCAGACTTCATTCAATAACGGAGCAGCATCTCCTCATCTGTGGCTCACTAGTGCAACAACAACGCCCGAAATGCGTCCCGTGAAAAAACGTCCGACTGGAACTCTCTAATAACTAAAGTTCCGTGGGTGAATAATGTAAACTCACTACACCGGTATGTTTTAGCGCTTCCATAGCAAGTCTACTGACAGATATAAGTTAGAACTTTACTTTATATTAGAAATGTCCCATAACAAGAATATAGTGAAAAAGAAGAAGCTTATTGACTATGTCGTCTTCACAGACTACAATTGCGGACGCGCGCATATTTTTAGGATTTATACAGATCCCAAAAACAGATCAGCAGGTACCGGAAGGTAAGAAAAGTTGGTTTTGCATAATATTGCAAAACAAAATGCCAGATAATGAGTCCGCTAATGGGTTCCATTTTGCGGTCCTTATAAACGCACCATAATAATACTCGTACTTATGACTACGGTAGCCGTAATGCGCCAACAATCCATCAAGCGGTGTGGCTTCAAAGTCGTACTAAAACATTTTGAAATATTTTTGAGCGTTTGTATAATGCTATATATTCTCGATGGAACATTTAAAGTTTTGGTGTCGTTTACTGGCGTCATATTGTAGTCTACACGTATCTCTTAAGTGTGACTACTGGTCACACTTATCGTCAGTGTTGGGTTCGTTACTAAAAACCAGTAACTAGTTACAGTCACTAGTTACTTTATTTCAAAAGTAACTCAGTTACTAACTCAGTTACTTACACTAAAAAGTAATGCGTTACGGTGAAAAGTAACTTTTTAGTTACTTCTTTTTTTCTTCTTCTTTTTTTAAGGCTCCCATTAATGCCCTTTTAGCCTTCATTTCAGTAGTGTTATTGCAGTGGAAAATAATACAATCTGTTGATCAACTTGACATGCATTTGCATCATTGAACTCTGCTAAGCAATGTGATCTACATACAACACACAAAGACAAAGATATGTTTCAAAGGGCCAATTTGTTTCAGGCCAGAACAAATTGACAAAACTATTTTAAATAGCTGCAACATAACATACATAAGTAACAAACAGCATAATAACAACATAGCTGTAAACCAACGAAGGCACACACTACATACACAAAGCCTAACCAGGCGTTTTTCTCTCTCAAGGAATTCTGAAATAAAATCATGTCTGAAGCCCAGAACACTCTACACATTTCCCCAGTTTTAGTTTAGAGATAAGGAAATATTGGCCTGGCCCACTAGCATCCATCTTTATGTTTGTGAACTTTATAGTCTTTACATTTAGAGTGATGTGATATTCAAACACTCTAGAAGTCTAGAATGAAAGAGTATATAAGAGAATTGACAGAGTGTGTGTACCTTCAGTGCTGCAATGGCTCTATCAATGTTGTCCTGGCTAGCAGTGCCTCGTTAAAATCCAGCCGCTGTTGCTTAGGAGGTGAAGTGTGTCTCTCTTTACTAGCTTCGTCGAAGCATGTTGCTTTCTGCTGCTTCAGCAGATTTGAATTGCTCGGATAGGATCTTTGATCCAAGACACAACTTACATTTAACTAAAATGTTCTTTTCTTTGTGGTCGACAAAAGAAAAGTAGTGAGAATATCTTCATGTTAAGAAACTCGGCTTCGGGCTTCGCCATGACGTCTTGTTAGTAAACACAGACACGCCCCCTCCCACACGCACATACACACACAAAGAGCGCTCCAATAAAAGACACTCAGATCTTCTCAGTTTCTAGCCGATACTACATAAAAAATAACGTAAAATAATGCAGTCACGCATCATGTAGTAACGGTAACTGAGTTACTGAATATAAAAAATAACGCGTTAGATTACTATTTACCGCCGAAAGTAATGGCGGTAAACAAAATTACCAAACAAAATTGGTTCAAAGTTGGTAACATACTTGCCAACCCTCCCGAATTTTCCGGGAGACTCCCGAAATTCAGCGCCTCTCCCGAAAACCTCCCGGGACAAATATTCACCCGAAAATCTCCCGATTTTCAGCCGGAGCTGAAAGCCACGCCCCCTCCAGCTCCATGCGGACCTGAGTGAGGAAAGCTTTTTTTCATGACGGGAGGAAAACAGGGTGACAAGAACTAAATCATCCAGACTAGAGATAAATTGTATTATTATGTTTATCTTACCTAAAAATAAATATATTTATTAATAAAAAATAAACTAAATACATGTTTACTATATTTTGCTAAAAACATCAAAATTAATTGTATTTTTATTTGTATTTTTTCCTGACTCCTTATTACATCCAGCCATAGAATTATACATTAAAATAAACATACTTGAAATAATTGATTTTAATTTATCATAATAATTCATTTAAAATGACCATATTTAAATATTAAAATAATTGCTTGTTTATCAACAACTTTAGCATTTTATTCATTACATTTTGAAACTCTCAGAAGCCAAGTTATGTTATATTCCTTAATATTTATTTATGCAAGTTTGAAGTATCAATTATCTAAACACAGTTTTGTTTGCATATTTTCAGGATGTAGATATCTATATCTATATATATATATATATATATATATATATATATATATATATACTGTATATATATGTATGAAATACTTGACTTGGTGAATTCTAGATGTCAATATACTCCTCCCCTCTTAACCACGCCCCCAACCATGCCCCACCCCACCCCCGACCACGCCCCCACCCACAAGGTTGGCAAGTATGGTTGGTAAGCACAACCAGAATTATTCCTTACAATAGGCGCACCGGGTTATAAGGTGCACTGTCGATTTTTGAGAAAATGAAAGGATTTTAAGTGCGCCTTATAGTCCAAAAAATACCGTACAACAAATCTATGTTTGATGTGTCCTATGTTTATCCGACATCTGTGTTTCTGTGCATGAGCGTGCTCGTTATAAAGCCAATTAAACCCACCTACTTCCCATTAGGGAGCCATGGGGCTTAAGCAGAGGCCGGGGACCACCATGGCTCCCACAGGTCGTCTGCCTTAAACGACACAAACTGACTTTCAGAACTCCCGAAACACAACACAGCGCTTTATGACGAGTCTGTATTTTTCAGGGGGAAAAAAACACACATTTGTCCATTTTTGAATGCGAACATCCTCAAATTTCCTGCATTCTGTGGATGCTATTTCTGAAATACAGTGTGGGAAAAGGCAACATGAACGGATCCTGTGTCTGTGTGGGATTGTGATTTGGAGGGAGGACAAATAGGATGACGGGGGAGGAGGAGAATAGAACGCAAGTGAAGGAAATGGAGGTTTGGCAGGAATGCACATGCGAATGGGAAAGGACTATTAGGGTTGAGAGTCTTTTAGGAGGAGTCGCTTAAGTGGCGCCTCAGCCTCCATGTTGCCTTTCAGGACATGAAACTCAGCCCCGGTCCCGTACTCTTGTTTTTATCTGCTTTTTGGCGCTGCAGCTGCCTGGAAGGTGGCGGGCCTGATTGATTGATGAAGTTTCGCAGCCCAGGGGATCCAATCACGTAATCAGCTCGTATCGATCGACTGTCCCCATTCGGAGCCTGCTAGCTGTGCCAGCTCGCCAGCCTGGCAAGCATTCAAAGGCTCGATCTGGGCGGTGCTGTCTCTCCGGTCCAGATGCGTGCTGGGAGGACTGATATCATCGCACGACAGACGCTGCACGTGAACACTGCAATTGTCCGTGTTCGGTCCTTTGTATCGCTCGTAATTGGAACGACTGAGAAATTAATTATGCCTCACAGTAATTGCATCAAATGGTTAATGATCCGATCTCACCGGAATTTAAATCGGGCTTCAACCTGGGATTGCATGGCTAATGACTTCCTTTGTTACATTTACTCAGCGTAATTCCCCCCAAAATTAGGATGCGAGGCACCTCATTTGTTCAACTGTGATAAGAATTAAAGAAGCAAACTTAATTTAAACAAGTTTTGATGTACAAAATAGTTTTGACAACAATCCACTTTATTTACAAAACCCAAAACGGTTACAAAATGGTAAATAAAAACAGAATACAATGATTTGCAAATCCTTTTCAACTTAAATTCAATTGAATAGACTGCAAAGACAAGATACTTAACGTTCGAACTGGAAAACATTGTTATTTTTTGCAAATATTAGCTCATTTGGAATGTGATGGCTGCAACATGTTTCAAAAAAGCTGGCACAAGTGGCAAAAAAGACATAGAACGTTGAGGAATGCTCATCAAACACTTATTTGGAACATCCCACAGGTGAACAGGCTAATTGGGAACAGGTGGGTGCCATGATTGGGTATTAAAAAAGCTTCCATTAAATGCTTAGTCATTGACAAACAAAGATGGGGCGAGGGTGACCACATTGCGAACAAATGCCTGAGAAAATTGTGTAAGAACAACATTTCTCAACGATCTATTACAAGGAATTTATGGATTTCACCATATACGGTGCGTAATATCATCAAAAGGTAGAGAATCTGGAGAACTCACTGCATGTCAGCAGCAAGGCTGAAAACCAACATTGAATGCTTGTGACCTTCAATCCCTCAGGCGGTTTTGCTTCAAAAACCGACATTAGCGTGTAAAGGATATCACCACATGGGCTCAGGAACACCTAAGAAAACCACTGTCAGTAACTACAGTTGGTCGCTCTATCTGTAAGTGCAAGTTAAAACTCTACTATGCAAAGCGAAAGCCATTTATCAACAACACCGAGAAATGTCCCCGGCTTTGCTGGGCCCGAGCTCATCTAAGATGGACTGATGCAAAGTTGAAAAGTGTTCTGTGGATGACGAGCCCACATTTCAAATTGTTTTTGGAAACTGTGGATGTCGTGTCCTCCGGAACAAAGAGGAAAGGAACCATCCGGATTGTTATAGGCGCAAAGTTGAAAAGCCAGCATCTGTGATGGTATGGGGGTGTATTAGTGCCCAAAGCATGATTAACTTACACACCTGTGAAGGCACCATTCATGCTGAAAGGTACATACAGGTTTTGGAGCAACATATGTTGCCATCCAAGCAACGTTAACATGTACGCCCCTGCTTATTTTAGCAAGACAATGCCAAGTTACGTGGTACAACAGCGTGGCTTCATACTAAAGGAGTGCGGGTACTAGACTGGCCTGCCTGTAGTCCAGACCTGTCTCCCACTGAAAATGTGTGGCGCATTATGAAGCCTAAAATACCACAACAGAGACCCCGGACTGTTGAACAACTTAATTTTCTCACTGGCACTCATTGAGGGCGGACGCTCCCCTTTCCTCTCCCTTATCTCTCCTGCTTGCTTCTTGTCTTAGACTTAGACTTAGACTTCCTTTTTATTGTCATTCAAATTTGAACTTTGCAGCACAGATAAGTCTTGTCTTAACTTTTTTGTTGCCTCTTTTTGCACTGCTCTCCAAATCTAAACATTGGAACTATTTAACTGGCCTCAACAAAATTGACAAGATCTTGGGTTTGGCGGAACATGCTTGTCGTGACGGAGTGGTTGTTGCGGGACACACGGCGGACTCTTGGGAGAATTAGGAGTGCCGCGTGCCTGGCGACCCTTTCAGTCGAGGACGTGAAGATATCTACCTATTCGAAATTATGACAACAGGACATCTGCTGATTGGAGTAATCGTTGCTCTGGTTTGTCAACAAATTGGAAGTTGCTAGCAGTCTTCAAAGTAACCCAAAGCTGCCACAAATGATTGGAGGATGCGGGAAATGTCAGGACTTGGACTATGGCGTGATTTGTTCTCCCGTGGTGCAAATGATTTCGACCAGACATGGCGTGAAAGTGAAGACATATTTAATTTTAACACTCAAAAAAAAGGGAACAAACAAAAGGCGCTCACAGTGGAGGTACAAAACTTGGCTATAAACACAAAACTTGCACAAAGGCAGAAACTATGAACAATGAAACAAAAACACTAACTGTGGCATTAATAAACAAAAACTTACTTGGACATGGCATGAAGTGCGCAGAGGTAAACAGAGTGTGACAGGGGTATGAAGAGCATAAATGCGGGATGTCGCCAGGAAGACAAACTGAAAACAATGAACTTAAATACTACAGACATGATTAACGAAAACAGGTGCGTGACTCAAAACGTGAAACAGGTGCGTGACGTGACAGGTGAAAACTAATGGGTTGCTATGGTGACAAACAAGAGTGCACAATGAGTCCAAACGTGGAACAGGTGAAACTAATGGGTACCCATGGAAACAAGACAAGGGAGTGAAAAGCCAGAAACTAAAGAGTCCAATAACTAAACAAAACAAAACATGACTAATACAAAACATGGTCACACAGACATGACAGGAAGAACTGTGGACACTCTTGTGATTTGGATCACATCGGACTGTCTGCCCCGCAGGATTTGAGGATCAGTCACAGACAATTTAGAGTGAAAAGCAAATTTTATTTTCACTCGCATACAAAACATTCTAACTTGGATTGTTTCCCTGGCTTCGAGACTCACCCACAACACCAAGGCCGCAGAACAGAGACACACTGCAGGCTCACACACACAAATGCATCCACAAAAAATACACGCCACACACACATACCCCACCCCCAATCCAACGCCCTTGACGCAAATCCCATAGGGGTGTTGGACGGATGGGCTGCGCCTCAGCTGCAGCCTGCCACCATGGCCCCCCACTCCCTCCCCTCTGTTGCTAGATATCTCAAGATGTACGTTGTAATATGTATATTTGCTTTGCTATGGAGGTTTTTTTCCCATTCCAGACTGGGCCCCCTTAGGAGCCCAGTCTAGATTGTATTTTTTTACTCCGACCCATCAGCGTTCCTGTTCTGTAACCCTGTACACTGTTTGTTTGTCTAATCTTGAACGAGTTTGTGCTGAAAACAAAGTTTAGTTGTACTTGTGCAATGACAATAAAGACCTACCTACTATCTACCTACTTTAAGCTGTACATCAAGCATGAATGGGAAATAATTCCACCTGAAAAGCTTAAAAAATTGGTCTCCTTAGTTCCCAAACGTTTACTGAGTGGTGCCAACTTTCTAGCAATGTGTTGCTGCCATTAAATTCTAAGTTAATGATTAATTGCAAAAAAAAATATGTTTCTCAGTTCGAACATTAAATATCTTGTCTATTTAATTGAATATAAGTTGAAAATGATTTCCAAATCCTTGTATTCTCTTTTTATATACAAATTACACAATGTGCCAACTTCACTGGTTTTGGGTTTTGTATATAGCACATTTCAAAAAACAATACGAGGTTCCCAAAGTGCTGCACAAGAGTTAAAGCGTACATTTAAAAACAGGATCAAACTAAGGAGAGTCAATTGTATAAATTATTTAACTATAAAGAGAATAAATACATAGAAGATAAGAAAATAGACTAAAATCAAACAACTCTCACGCTGGTTTAACTGCCAAGGAGTACAAATATGTTTTAAGACGTCCGAATAGCAAAAGGGATATCGACCCAGTTTTGGAGCCGCAGCAGAAAATGCACGATCCAAGTCCAAAATAGTCGAATCCACCGTAATATATAGATTCTGGATAGGGAGGACGGATGGTACGAAAGAGGAGTGAGGGAAGCTATCAACGTCAAGATTGAAAAACCATTCCTGAACAGAGGAGGTGGTCTGCTACACCACCTGTCTCCCACATACACCACCGTCCTTTTCAACCATCCCTAAAAGACTCTGCAATTTATCCTCTAACAAATAACAGGAGTTAGAAACATTCTGCTCACAGAAGGTGACCAGAATGCCATTTGTGCCATTTGTTTACAACTGAATGGAACGCTTACGCGGGGGATTCCGAATATTTTGGACTGGTAGTAGTTGATCCACAGCGATCGTTCTTGGCTTTGACAGTTAGGATTGCTCGTTTGCATCAAAACAGTTTTTTTTCTCACGAGGATAGGGCAAAACCATCCTTGCCCAGGAACACCCTCCTGGTTTTTGGAGTATAAATATTTGGGGTTTTGGCACCAACCGTTGGGCTAGATGTGACCAATCTAAGTCTAAAACTACATCTGACCAATCTAAGTCAAAGACTAGATCTGAACAATCTAAGTCAAAGACTACATCTGACCAATCTAAGTCTGACTAGATCTGAACAATCTAAGTCTAAGACTAGATGTGACCAATCTAAGTCTAAGACTAGATCTGACCAATCTAAGTCTATGAACATGAACTGTTGAAATCTACTGGGATGAGCGGCAAAACGTCTTCTAAGACAAACCAAGCAGTCCAGTTGCGATCGATTGAATGCCGTGAGATGATGGAAAGACTTTTTTTTGTATTTAGAGGTCACATACATAACACCGAGCCGGCGGGGCGCCAACGCAGGACAACTAGGGCATATGGGTCGTCTTGGTCTCGCTTCTGATCGGTTGGTCGGAGGGAGCACCGCCGCACCGGGCCGTCTCATGGGTCCCTTCCCAGCAACCGACCCGCAGGCTCAAAGAGACCCACATGCCCGAACATTGTCTAGGGGGCCGTGAGTCTCCAATCAGTTAGCCGGGGTGAGCGAGGCAGCACCGCCACACCACGCCATCTCGCGGGTCCGGCAACCGACCCACAGGCTGAAAGAGATCCACATGCTCGAACAGTGTCAAGAGGGCCGCAAGGAAGTTGCCTTCGTCTTCTATTGACATCACGGCAACAGTGAAGGCTGCAATATCTTCCTCAAAGTGGAGTCTCCAGGATTTCACGAGGATAACGTCTAATGACGCAAAACACCCTTTAATGGAAACACTTACAAGCCGCTAATGTACTTTGTCTAAGTTTTGGAACTATCACTTATATTTTGCGAAAAACTGCAATGGAAACACAGCTAGTGCCACTTACATTGTGTGAAGGTGAATGTTTGGTGGTAGTCTCAGGCATGTCATATTTCCACAAAAACACGGATGTCCGCGTTTTTAAGCATACATAAGAGGTAGACACAGAAAAGAGTGAGAAGAGCCTGTCGTGTAATGCCAGCAGCTAAAAGCAACTGCGTGAGAATTCACAGACGTGTGGATGTGTTGAAGGTGTGCTGAAAAATGCGGAACGGAAATTACGGAGCAGCAGAAAAGTGGAATGTATTATTTAAATCGGTGCGTTGGAAAACACGGACCGGAGTTTTTTTTTAAAACTGGATCTGGATCGGCATTTTCCCATGCCTTGCCGATACGCAATTTTTGGCAAATATCGGCAGCCGATCCGATCCAGATATAGGATCGGGACATCCCTAGTGTAGACATAGCCTAAGAGGAAGGTTTTGACGGTGGAACAATTGAAATGGGTTGAAAAATGTGGAAGGAGTCGTCGCCAGAAAAAAAGGCTTTGGAAAACCAGGAATTCTGGAAAATCCTGGAATTTTTTTGAACTTGGAAAAAAGGTAGTTTAAATTTCCATGATGGTGGAATGTGTTGAAGGTGGAATGGTTTGATACGGTTGAAAAATGTGGAAATGGTGGAAGTTGGAAAAATGGCCAATTCATTTTGAATGGGGAAAGTGTCCCGGAAAACCTGGAATTCTGGGAATTTTTGGAATTTGGGAAAAGGGAAAGCCCGCGATACCCGAATAAACTGAACAGTCTGAAGTTGGAACGGTTTGAATCGGGTGAAAAATGTGGAAGGCAGAGCGCGCCAAAATCTGGAGAAGAAGAAGAAAAACCATATAAATGCTTTGGAGCATTCACACAATAATGTTAGTAAATTATCTAGTAAAAAATCCCGTGGTACGTTACATGGGACATGTAAGTGTCAAAAAGCGGTTGGTAAATGAATAAATCTAAAGATTAAATATATTGTAGAAATGCACCCAATTGCAGGAAATATACCGTATTTTTCGGACTATAAGTCGCAGTTTTTTTCATAGTTTGGCCGGGCTCCAGTGCGATTTATATATGTTTTTTTTCTTCTTTATTATGCATTTTCGGCAGGTGCGACATATACTCCGAAAAATACAGTAGTCTTGATTTTCAACATTTTATTTGGGGGTTTGCGTGGCAGCACTTTGTGCTGATATAAATGTTCCTCTTGTTTTTCCTCGCAGAGTGCTCACATGCCTGTGTGTACTTTGTCATGTCGAGTGTGAAATTTACTGTCCAAAAACGCTACAATCAGGAACCTACAAAAAAAATTCAGTAGCTTTCAACTCCCTCACGTCGCCTCCTTTTTGGCAGCTCCTGATCAATACGCCACTTATTACCCAGACAGCCACATCTAATTTGTTTTCAGTGCAATTACACACAGAACGGATGGAGAACTCTCCACTGGTGGGCATCTGCTCTCTGTGTTTGCATTTAATGAGCCCCGAAAGATCGCGGGCGGCTGAAAGTCGATGCTAAGTCACACACAAACACACACACACACACACACACACACTGGTTATCATTTAGAATGGGGACCAAGTTTTTGATCATCACTTGTGGGGACCATCCTTTCTACAGGTTGTGGAGGCATAAAAAAATGTTGGTAAAATGGCCACTGCCCAGTTAGCTCATACACATCTTTAAATCTCTGGATTGATGAAGTAATGTGCTGATCATTCTTACTGGGGACCCTGGGGAATTTATGTGGACCAAAATTTAAATCCATCCATCCATTTTCTACCGCTTATCCCTTTTTGGGTCGCGGGGGGTGCTGGAGCCTATCTCAGCTGCAATCGGGCGGAAGGCGGTGTACACCCTGGACAAGTCGCCACCTCATCGCGGTGCCAACACAGATAGACAGACAACATTCACACTCACATTCACACACTAGGGCCAATTTAGTGTTGCCAATCAACCTATCCCCAGGTGCATGTCTTTGGAGGTGGGAGGAAGCCGGAGGGAACCCACGCAGTCACGGGGAGAACATGCAAACTCCATACAGAAAGATCCCGAGCCCGGGATTGAACCCAGGACTACTTTCGTATTGTGAGGCACATGCACTAACCCCTGTTTCACTGTGCTGCCCCGAATTTAAATAATGTTGCATAATTCACACAAATTTGTATGTGACTACTGAGGACCATTAAAAAAAAATGAATAAAAAAAAGTTCAAATAAGATGTGATTTTTAAGCTTTGGCCCATAAAACATGTTTACTGAAAAGTAAACATGTTTTATGGGCCAAAGCTTAAAAATCACTTAGGCATCTTCAGAATGGATCTGACTATCATTTAAAAAGGTTTTCCCTTTAGGGCAGTGGTCCCCAACTGATTGGTACCGGGCTGCACAAGAAATAAATAAAAAAATAAAAATTTAATTTTTAATTACTAAATCAACATAAAAAAACACAATATATACATTATATATCAATATAGATCAATACAGTCTGCACGGATATAGTCATACTTGCCAACCTTGAGACCTCCGATTTTGGGAGGTGGGTGGTGGGGGACGTAGTCGGGGTGGGGCGGGGGGCGTGGTTGGGGGCATGGTTAAGATATATATATATATATATATATATAAGAAATACTTGACTTTCAGTGAATTCTAGCTATATATATATTTTCTATTTTTTTTTATTTTATTTTTTATTACATATAAATATATATATATATATATATATATATATATATATATATATATATATATATATATATATGTATATATATATATATATATATATATATATATATATATATATATATATATTTATAAATAAATAAAATAAATACTTGAATTTCACCATTCATTTATTTACACATATACACACACATAACACTCATCTACTCATTGTTGAGTTAAGGGTTGAATTGTCCATCCTTGTTCTATTCTCTGTCACTTTTTCAGAACACACACATTATACAAATATACATTATAAAATCAATAAGAAAACGGAAGCTCTAATTTGGGAGTCTGAATTAGGATCAGAAGTTCCTATATAAACATTGCGCACTCACGTCGCCTTTTTGTATTGATTACTGCAGCTGTGCACTGGATTCATTCACAAATACAAACTACAACTCACGAACACTTTAGAGTTAGGCTCCACCATCAGAATGTGTACTTAAACTTATAAAGATCACATGGATATTATTCAGTGAGTTGATTCACCAAAACTAACCTGTTATACAGGAGGAAAAAGCACACAGGACGTTTCAATTGTTCACAGACTGGTCGCGCTCATCAGAATGACAAGACACTTCCGGTCTGCAGGTGATAGCATTCAATTGGGAAGAAACACCCTACTGCCCCCTACTGACCAATGTGAATACTGACAAATGTGTAATGACAGCTCCAAAAACAAATTCAAACCACAAAATAAACTAAATAAATCAACACAAAAATGTGACACATTATGGGTGGGTCACATATACATGTACAGTAGATGGCAGTATTGTCTTGTTTAAAAGTGTCACAACATTGCTGTTTACGGCAGACGAACTGCTTTACGGTAGACGAAAACTTGACTGCTGTTGTTGTGTGTTGTTACCGCGCTGGGAGGACGTTAATGAAACTGTCTAACAATAAACCCACATAAGAAACCAAGAACTCGCCCTCGATCATTAGCTGTTTATATTGTGGGAAAGCGGACGTGTGAACAGGCTGTCAACACGTCACTCAGGTCCGCATGGAGCTGGAGGGGGCGTGGCCTCCAGCTCCGCCTGAATTTCGGGAGATTTTCGGGAGAAAATTTGTCCCCGGAGGTTTTCGGGAGAGGCGCTGAATTTCGAGAGTCTTCCGGAAAATCCGGGAGGGTTGGCAAGTATGGATATAGTCCATAAGCACACATGATTGTATGTCTTTATGACAAAAAAATATATCATAACCCGGGGGGTGGTATAGCTCGGTTGGTAGAGCGGCTGTGCCAGCAACTTATACCTACTCAGTGGCCTAGTGGTTAGAGTGTCCGCCCTGAGATCGGTAGGTTGTGTGTTCAAACCCCGGCCGAGTCATACCAAAGACTATAAAAAAATGGGACCCATTACCTCCCTGCTTGGCACTCAGCATCAAGGGTTGGAATTGGGGGTTAAATCACCAAAATGATTCCCGGGCGCGGCCACCGCTGCTGCCCACTGCTCCCCTCACCTCCCAGGGGGTGATCAAGGGTGATGGGTCAAATGCAGAGAATAATCTCGCCACACCTAGTGTGTGTGTGACAATCATTGGTACTTTAACTTTAACTTTAACTTTTAACTTGAGGGTTGCAGGTTCGATCCCCGCTTCCGCCATCCTAGTTATTGCCGTTGTGTCCTTGGGCAAGACACTTTACCCACCTGCTCCCAGTGCCACCCACACTGGTTTAAATGTAACTTAGATATTGGGTTTCACTATGTAAAGCGCTTTGAGTCACTAGAGAAAGGCGCTATATAAATGTAATTCACTTCACTTCACTTCACTTCAACCCCCCCCACCCCTCCCGGTCCGTGGGACAAATTTTCAAGCGTTGACCGGTCCACAGCTACAAAAAGGTTGGGGACCACTGCTTTAGGGGACCTGGTTTTTTTTGTCCCCATACCGTCAGAGGTCCCCTAAAGGTGACTGTGTAAACAGAGCCATGTCCCCATTAAGTAGGCATTGCCAGAACACACACACACACACACACACGTCTCTAAAGGGGATGGCGTCATCGCCATGCCGTCTCAGAGGCGGATTTGGGCAAAAGCGACGCTGATCGATCGCACTCCTAAATCCATCTTCGGTTCATCCAACTTTCTGTCGCTTTGGATTTAGAATCAATTTGTCACGGCCGAGTTGTGCGATGCAAAGTAGTAACAAGTAGTTTCATCATCATCATCATCGACATGGGATGGCGACACAAGGGTCACGTGATCAGTGAGTCAGGACAGTATGGTGTCCAACCATCGTGTTCATAATGAATCCAAATGGCTGGCCTGTAAAAGTGGACAGATGGTGAGAAACTGTGAAAAGTGTTATTTGTTAAAAGGCCACTATTAGGCATGCAGCATCAGGAACAACGAGGAACTCTATCTTCCACGAGGACACTTTGACGGTATTAGGGTCAGGGGCAGGGGGTGATCAAAACTCCCAAATTCCATTTGTAGACCACTCTCGCAGCTGAGCCAAGCCAAGCCGCCACAAAACAAAAGCCGACACATATAGAGTGCATCCAGGAAGTACTCACTGCATTCGCTTTTTCCACATTCTGTTATTTACATGACATAATGAGGCAATCACATCAAATGATGCAGCAGGCCACTTTAACTATTGTGACATAAGATGACCTGGCAAGTCACTCTAAATGAGGCGACGGACCAAATAAAATGATGCGGTGGGCAACATAAAATAATGTAAATAATGCAGTGCGACAGGCCACTTAAATTATGGAGCGGGTCACTTTAAATGATGATTGAAAGTGGCAGGACCACAAAAAGTTTTGGCGGACCAGATAAAATGACTTGGTGGGTGACTTTAAATGACACGATGGACCACATAAAATGACTTGGCGGGCAACATAAAATATTGTGGCGGGTCACATAAAATAACACGGTGGGCCACATAAAATAATACGGTGGGCCACATAAAATGACTTGGCGGGCAACATGAAATAATGCGGCGGGTCACATACAATATTACCGTGGGCCACATTAAATGATGCAACAGGTCACTTTAAATGACACGATGAACCACATAAAATGACTTGGCGGGCAACATAAAATATTGTGGCGGGTCACATAAAATAATACGGTGGGCCACATAAAATGACTTGGCGGGCCATTTTAATTGAGGTGGCGGACCATGTAAAAAGATGCGGCGGACCACATAAAATTATTTGACGGGCAACAAAAAATGATGCGGCAGGTCACTTAAATGATGTAGCGGGTCACTTTAAATGACACTGTGGACCACATAGTTTGAAAGCGGCAGGACCACAAAATGTTTTGGTAGACCATGTAAAATGACTTGGTGGACCACGTAAAATTACTTGGCGGGCAACATGAAATAATGCGGCGGGTCACATAAAATATTACCGTGGGCCACGTAAAATGATGCAACAGGTCACCTTAAATGATGCGTCAGACCACATAAAATGACTTGGTGGGCCACTTTAATTTATGCGGCGGACCATATATAATGATATGGCCGATCACATAAAATGACTCGGGGGGGGCTACATAAAATGTTGCGGCAGGCCACGTAAAATAATGCAATAGACCACATAAATTATGCGACAGGTCAATTAAATAATGTAGCGGGTCACTTTAAATGACGCTGTGGACCACATAGATTGAAAGGGGCAGGACCACAAAATGTTTTGGCGGACCACAACATATAAGTATGCGGCGGGCCACATAAAATCTTACGGTGCGCCACGTAAAATGATGCGATGGGTCACGTTAAATAATGCAGCAGGGCCACATAAAATGACTTGGGGGGTCATTTTAATTGAGACGGCGGGCAACAACAAATAATGTGGCGGGCCACTTAAATAACGCGGCGAGCCATGTAAAATGATGGGACAGGCCAAACAAAATGATGTGGCGGGTCATTTTAAATGATGTGGCAGACCACATAAAATTTTGCGGCGGACCACATGAAATTTTGCGGCGGGCCACATAAAATAACGCGTCGGGCAACATAAAATGATGCGGCGAGCCACGTAAAATAATACGGCCGGACCTCATAAAATGATGCAGTGGGCAACATAAAATAATGTGGCAAGCCATGTAAAATAATGCGACAGGCCACACAAAATTATGTGGTGAGCCACATCATTTTGCGGTGGACCACATAAAATGAAACGGCGGTCAACATAAAATGACTTGGCGGGCAACATAAAATAACGCGTCGGGCCACATAAAATGATGCAACGGTTCACACAAGATGACTTGTGCTACTTTAAATGAACCACACAGTGATTTGGCGGGCAACATAAATTGAAACGTAAAATAACACGGGAGGACCACGTAAAATGAAACGGCAGGCAACATAAAATTAGTGCGGCAGGACCACACAAAATGATCCGGCAGGCGACATAAAATGAAGTGGCGGGCCATATAAATAAATGTAGTGGGCCACATAAAATGATGCGACAGGCCCCTTAAATGATGTAGCGGGTCACTCTAAATGACGCTGTGGACCACATAGTTTGAAAACGGCAGGACCACAAAATGTTTTGACAGGCCATGTAAAATGACTTGGTGGACTTGGCCACTTTAAATGACACGGTTGATGTCACTTTAAATAATGCAGCAGGACCACATAAAATGACTTGGGGGGCCATTTTATTTGATACGGCGGGCAACAAAAAATAATGTGGCGGGCCACGTAAAATGATGGGACAGGCCAAACCAAATGACGTGGTGGGTCACATTAAATGATGTCGCGGGTCACCTTAAATGATGTGGCGGACCACATAAAATTTTGTGGCGGGCCACAAAAATTTACGCATCCGGCCACATAAAATAACGCGTCGGGCAACATAAAATGATGCGACGAGCCACATAAAATAACACGGGAGGACCTCATCAAATGATGCAGTGAGCAACATAAAATAATGTGGCAAGCCATGTAAAATAATGCGACAGGCCACACAAAATTATGTGGCTCGCCACATCATTTTGCGGTGGACCACATAAAATGAAACAGCAGGCAACATAAAATGACTTGCCGGGCAACATAAAATAATGCGTCGGGCCACATAAAATGATGCAGCGGGCCACACAAAATGACTTGTGCTACTTTAAATGAACCACACAGTGATTTGGCGGGCAACATAAATTGAAACGTAAAATAACACGGGAGGACCACATAAAATGAAGCGGCAGGCAACATAAAATTAGTGCGGCAGGACCACACAAAATTATCTGGCAGGCGACATAAAATGAAGTGGTGGGCCATATAAATAAATGTAGTGGGCCACATAAAATGATGCGACAGGCCCCTTAAATGATGTAGCGGGTCACTTTAAATGATGATTGAAAGTGGCAGGACCACAAAATATTTTGGCGGGCCAATGTAAATGACAGGGTGGACCACGTAAAATGACTTAGCATAAAATGAGGCAGCGGGCAACAAAAAATAATGTGGCGGGGCACATAAATAAATCTGCGGGCCACATAAAATAATGCAACGGGCAACATAAGATGATGGGACAGGCCACTTTGAATGATGTGGCGGGCCACATAAAATAACGATTTCCGGCTACGTAAAATGATCCAGCGGGCCACGTAAAATGACTTTTGCTACTTTACATGAAGCGCCGAACCACACAGTGATTCGGCGGGCAACATAAAATAAAACCTAAAATGATGTGGCGGGCCACATAAAATGATGTGACAGGTTCCTTAAAAAATGTAGCAGGTCACTTTAAGTGATGATTGAAAGAGGCAGGACCACAAAATGTTTTGGCGAACCAGTTAAAATGACTGTGTACCAATTTAAATGACACGGGAGACCACATACAATGACTTGGCAGGCAACATAAAATGATGGAACAGGCCACTTTAAATAAACGGCGGGCCACTTTAAATGACGTAGTGGGACACTTTAAATGATGCGGCGGGTCACTTTTATATTATGCGGCGGACCACATTAAATGATGCGTCAGGCAACATAAAATGATGCGGCAAGCCGCGTAAAATAATACGGGAGGACCTCATAAAGCAGTTTCTGGGGAATCTGTGGTGGGCTCTCCTATTTTTGGGGCTGAGGTTGTGAGGTAGTTAAAAAGCTCCTCAGTGGCAAGGCCCCGGGGGTGGATAAGATCCACCCGGAGTTCCTTAAGGTTCTGGATGCTGTGGGGCTGTCTTGGTTGACAAGACTCTGCAACATCGCGTGGACATTGGGGGCGGTACCTCTGGATTGGCAGACCAGGGTGGTGGTTCCTCTCTTTAAGAAGGGGAACTGGAGGGTGTGTTCCAACTATCGTGGGATCACACTCCTCAGCTTTCCCGGTAAGGTCTATTCAGATGTACTGGAGAGGAGGCTACGTCGGATAGTCCAACCTTGGATTCAGGAAGAACAGTGTGGTTTTCGTCCTGGTCGTGGAACTGTGGACCAGCTCTATACTCTCGGCAGGGTCCTTAAGGGTGCATGGGTGTTAGCCCAACCAGTCTACATGTGCTTTGTGGACTTGGAGAAGGCATTCGACCGTGTCCCTCGGGAAGTCCTGTGGGGAGTGTTCAGAGAGTATGGGGTATCGGACTGTCTGATTGTGGCGGTCCGCTCCCTGTATGCTCAGTGCCAGAGCTTGGTCCGCATTGCCGGTAGTAAGTCGGACACTTTTCCAGTGAGGATTGGACTCCGCCAAGGCTGCCCTTTGTCACCCATTCTGTTCATAACTTTTATGGACAGAATTTCTAGGCGCAGTCAGGGCGTTGAGGGGATCCGGTTTGGTGGCTGCAGGATTAGATCTCTGCTTACCTCCAAGTCCGAGTCCATGGTTCTCGCCCGGAAAAGGGTGGAGTGCCATATCCGGGTTGGAAAGGAGATCCTGCCCCAAGTGGAGGAGTTCAAGTACCTCGGAGTCTTGTTCACGAGTGAGGGAAGAGTGGATCGTGAGATCGACAGGCGGATCGGTGCGGCGTCTTCAGTAATGCGGACGCTGTATCGATCCGTTGTGGTGAAGAAGGCGCTGAGCCGGAAGGCAAAGCTCTCAGTTTACCGGTCGATTTAAGTTCCCATCCTCATCTATGGTCATGAGCTTTGGGTTATGACCGAAAGGACAAGATCATGGATACAAGCGGCCGAAATGAGTTTCCTCGCCGGGTGGCGGGTCTCTCCCTTAGAGATATGGTTAGAAGCTCTGTCATCCGGGAGAAGCTCAAAGTAAAGCCGCTGCTCCTCCACATCGAGAGGAGCCAGATGAGGTGGTTCGGGCATCTGGTCAGGATGCCACCCGAACGCCTCCCTAGGGAGGTGTTTCGGGCGCGTCCGACCGGTAGGAGGCCACGGGGAAGACCCAGGACACGTTGGGAAGACTATGTCCCCCGGCTGGCCTGGGAACGCCTCGGGATCCCCCGGGAAGAGCTGGACGAAGTGGCTGGGGAGAGGGAAATCTGGGCTTCCCTGCTTAAGACTTCGGATAAGCGGAAGAAGATGAATGGATGGATGGATGGACCTTATAAAAAGGTGCGGTGGGCTACATAAAACAATTAGGCAAGCCACATAAAATAATGTGACAGGCCACACAAAATGAATTGGCAAGCCACTGTAAATTACGCGGTGGACCTCATAAAATGATGCGGTAGGCAACATAAAATGAAGCGGCGAGCAACATAGAATTACTTGGCGGGCCATTTTAAATATAGCGGCGGGCCACATAAATAAAGCTGCGGGCCACATAAACTGATGCAATAAGCCGCATAAAACTGACTTGGCGGGCCGTTTTAAATAAAGCAGCGGACCACATCAAATGAGGTGACGAGCAACATAAAATAGAGTGGCGGGCCACATAAATAAAGCTGCGGGCCACGTAAAATGACTTGGCGGGCCATTTTAAATCAGATTTGTCTCCCTGGCCTTGAGTTTGACACCTGGGTCCTAGTTCCTATAGTGGCAGATGTCAACCCTCATGTGTTTTTATTCCTTCACAGATCCGAGTGGACGGCCCGCTGGATGGGGGAGTGCTGTACGAGACGGTGACCGTGGTCAAGGACAACAGCCCCGTCCTCCGGGACATGGCTTTCTCCCTGGACAAGAACTCGCTCTACATCATGTCCGACAATCAGGTACGAGCATGTGTTCCGTGGCGCTGGTGCCGTGGAAGTGGATGTAGGGAATGGCATAAAAACATCTGGAAACCTTTGGACTTGAGTCCAAGGTGTCCTTGCCACGCGCCAGTTGGATATTGAATGAGGCGTTCAAGTGTTGAATGTGTGTACTTGAACCAACCGCAGAAGACAATTATCACATGATTTTGATAGGACAGGAACTACCTGCTGACTTCGCAAACTCGCGGTTTCTCTCCCTGTCACTCAAGTGCCGTTAAACAAATGAGGAAAGAGAATGTGACAAAAGGCTTTTTTTGACTTAATGGTTGCTGGTGTGAATCCAGCGTCCACCATGCTAGTCATTGCTGTTGTGTCCTTGAGCAAGAGACCTCAACCCCTTGCTCTCAGTGCCACTCACACTGCTGTATGGACGGGGATGTTTGGTGGTAGTCTCAGGCATGCTAATCAAATTGGGATGATTACAATCCCAACACTGTTAGTTACCAATAAGTTGTAGTTCTGGAGCAGGGGTGCCCACACTTTTTGACTTGGGGCCGCATTGGGCTAAAAATTTTGGGCCAGGGGCCGAAAGACGACTGCATGTCTGTGGTCCAGACGTCCACAGTTACCAACAATAATTTGAAATGTGAACTCGTCAGACCGCAGAACACGTTTCCACTTTGCATCAGTCCATCGTTGATGAGCTCGGGCCCAGCGAAGCCGGCGGCGTTTCTGGGTGTTGTTGATAAATGGCTTTGGCTTTGCATAGTAAGAGTTTTAATTTGCACTTACAGATGTAGCGACCAACTGTAGTTACTGACAGTGGTTTTTTGAAGTGTTCCTGAGCCCATGTGGTGATATCTTTTACACATTGATGTCGCTTTTTGATGCAGTACCGCTTGAGGGATAGAAGGTCACAGGCATTCAATGTTGGTTTCGGTTTTCTCCAGATTCTTTGAACCTTTTGTTGATATTACGGACCGTAGATGGGGAAACTCCTTAATTCCTTGCAATAGCTCTTTCTTAAAACTGTTGGGTAGTTTGCTCACGCATTTGTTCACAAGGAGGTGACCCTCGCCCCATCCTTGTTTGTGAATGACTGAGCATTTCATGGAAGCTGCTTTAATACCCAATCATGGCACCCACCTGTTCCCAATTAGCCTGTTCACCTGTGGGATGTTCCAAATAAGTGTTTGATGAGCATTCCTCAACTTTCTCAATATTTTTTTGCCACTTTTGCCAGCTTTTTTGTTGCAGGCATCAAATTCCAAATGAGCTAATATTTGCAAAAAATAATGAAGTTTACCAGTTCGAATATTAAATATCTTGTATTTGCAGTCATTTAATACAGGTTGAAAAGGATTTGCAAATCATTGTATTCTGTTTATATATATATATATATATATATATATATATATATATATATATATATATATATATATATATATATATATATATATACACAGGTAAAAGCCAGTAAATTAGAATATTTTGAAAAACTTGATTTATTTCAGTAATTGCATTCAAAAGGTGTAACTTGTACATTATATGTATTCATTGCACACAGACTGATGCATTCAAATGTTTATTTCATTTAATTTTGATGATTTGAAGTGGCAACAAAAGAAAATCCAAAATTCCGTGTGTCACAAAATTAGAATATTACTTAAGGTTAATACAAAAAAAAGATTTTTAGAAATGTTGGCCAACTGAAAAGTATGAAAATGAAAAATATGAGCATGTACAATACTCAATACTTGGTTGGAGCTCCTTTTGCCTCAATTACTGCGTTAATGCGGCGTGGCATGGAGTCGATGAGTTTCTGGCACTGCTCAGGTGTTATGAGAGCCCAGGTTGCTCTGATAGTGGCCTTCAACTCTTCTGCGTTTTTGGGTCTGGCATTCTGCATCTTCCTTTTCACAATACCCCACAGATTTTCTATGGGGCTAAGGTCAGGGGAGTTGGCGGGCCAATTTAGAACAGAAATACCATGGTCCGTAAACCAGGCACGGGTAGATTTTGCGCTGTGTGCAGGCGCCAAGTCCTGTTGGAACTTGAAATCTCCATCTCCATAGAGCAGGTCAGCAGCAGGAAGCATGAAGTGCTCTAAAACTTGCTGGTAGACGGCTGCGTTGACCCTGGATCTCAGGAAACAGAGTGGACCGACACCAGCAGATGACATGGCACCCCAAACCATCACTGATGGTGGAAACTTTACACTAGACTTCAGGCAACGTGGATCCTGTGCCTCTCCTGTCTTCCTCCAGACTCTGGGACCTCGATTTCCAAAGGAAATGCAAAATGTGCATGGTTGGGTGATGGTTTGGGGTACCATGTCATCTGCTGGTGTCGGTCCACTCTGTTTCCTGAGATCCAGGGTCAACGCAGCCGTCTACCAGCAAGTTTTAGAGCACTTCATGCTTCCTGCTGCTGACCTGCTCTATGGAGATGGAGATTTCAAGTTCCAACAGGACTTGGCGCCTGCACACAGCGCAAAATCTACCCGTGCCTGGTTTACGGGCCATGGTATTTCTGTTCTAAATTGGCCCGCCAACTCCCCTGACCTTAGCCCCATAGAAAATCTGTGGGGTATTGTGAAAAGGAAGATGCAGAATGCCAGACCCAAAAACGCAGAAGAGTTGAAGGCCACTATCAGAGCAACCTGGGCTCTCATAACACCTGAGCAGTGACAGAAACTCTTAGACTCCATGCCACGCCGCATTAACGCAGTAATTGAGGCAAAAGGAGCTCCAACCAAGTATTGAGTATTGTACATGCTCATATTTTTCATTTTCATACTTTTCAGTTGGCCAACATTTCTAAAAATCCCTTTTTTGTATTAGCCTTAAGTAATATTCTAATTTTGTGACATACGGAATTTTGGATTTTCTTTTGTTGCCACTTCAAATCATCAAAATTAAATGAAATAAACATTTGAATGCATCAGTCTGTGTGCAATGAATAAATATAATGTACAAGTTACACCTTTTGAATGCAATTACTGAAATAAATCAAGTTTTTCAAAATATTCTAATTTACTGGCTTTTACCTGTCTGTCTGTCTGTCTGTCTGTCTGTCTGTCTGTCTGTCTGTATGTATGTATGTATGTATGTATGTATGTATGTATGTATGTATGTATGCATGCATGCATGCATGTATATATATATATAAATAAATATATATATATATGTATATGTATATATATATATATATATATATATATATGTATATATATAAAGAAAATACAATGATTTGGCTTCAAGCGGGAAGATGTTGAACAGACAACCGTAATATGTCAAGTATGCGGCAAAAGCCTTGCTACAAAATGTAGCGGCACTTTTAGCATCATTTGAAAAGTTACCCGCTAGAGAATGAAGAGTGCTTGAAACTCCGCATGTCAACATCTCCGACCGGTGCCACACCCAACAAAATGCCCAAGCAACCAGCACTGACCCAATTGAGCCTGGCGTCTTCCATTTCCACATCAACAAAAAATAGTCAACAACAGAAGGAGATGACGTCCGCAGGAACCTACCACATAGCGAAGGACATACACTATTTGATTTCCTATTATGCAGCTCATTTTTATTTGACAGTTTTTGAAATATCTTGTGTGACATCATGCACAAAAGTGCACTTTATTTGTTTTAAAATATTGTAGTGGCATTCTGTACAAAAAGTGAACTTTAATTTAGTGTTGTTTTGATACGTCATCTTAGTGACATCATGCACAAAAGTTCACTCATAGCTTGTTTTAAAATGTGTCTGACAATATTGCACTTTCTGTTTTGAAATGACATGAATGTTTGTGCCACTGCTTAATAACTGTTTAATAAATACACTTTTGCTAAATTGACTTAATTGTGGTTTCCCTCTCTGCATGAACGTTTAAAAGTAGCATATATTAATGCAGTATGAAGAAGAATGTTTTAATGTAGACACATAGAATCATCATACTGCTGTGATTATATGCATCAAGTGTTCATTCAAGGCTAAGGCAAAATATCGAGATATATATGGTGTATCGTGATATGGCCTAAACATATCGAGATATTAATAAAAGGCCATATCGCCCAGCCCTAATATGCATATATGTATATGTTTATATGTATATGTATACTATGTATATGTTAAAGTTAAAGTACCACTGATAGTCACACACACACTAGGTGTGGTGAAATTACTCTCTGCATTTGACCCATCCCCCTTGTTCCACCCCTTGGGAGGTGTGTTTGTGTACATATAATAATGTAATGGATATATAATTAATATAATGGATATATAATAAGGATATTATGAGTAATAATAATAATATTCATAATAATATAATGATGGGTGAGATAGACTCCAGCACCCCCCGCGACCCCCAAAAAGGGACAAAAATAGATGGATGTATATATTTATGTAGCGCTTTTCTAAACGCTCAAAGTGCTTCACAGAGAAGTGAGAATCCATTTTCTGTGAAAGTTCGACTCCTACCTTGTTTACTTCCGTGACAACGTTCTTAAAGGGGAACATTATCACAATTTCAGAAGGGTTAAAACCATTAAAAATCAGTTCCCAGTGGCTTATTTTATTTTTCGAAGTTTTTTTCAAAATTTTACCCATCACGCAATATCCCTAAAAAAAGCTTCAAAGTGCCTGATTTTAACCATCGTTATATACACCCGTCCATTTTCCTGTGACGTCACATAGTGAAGCCAACACAAACAAACGTGGCGGAAAGAACAGCAAGCTATAGCGACATTAGCTCGGATTCAGACTCGGATTTCAGCGGCTTAAGCGATTCAACAGATTACGCATGTATTGAAACGGATGGTTGTAGTGTGGAGGCAGGTAGCGAAAACGAAATTGAAGAAGAAACTGAAGCTATTGAGCCATATCGGTTTGAACCGTATGCAAGCGAAACCGACGAAAACGACACGACAGCCAGCGACACGGGAGAAAGCGAGGACGAATTCGGCTATCGCCTTCTAACCAACGATTGGTATGTGTTTGTTTGGCATTAAAGGAAACTAACAACTATGAACTAGGTTTACAGCATATGAAATACATTTGGCAACAACATGCACTTTGAGAGTGCAGACAGCCCAGTTTTCATCAATTAATATATTCTGTAGACATACCCTCATGTCAGCAGGCCAGGGAAGCTAGGGTCGATATTCTTCTCTTGATCATCTTCGGTGGCATAAGGGACGGTGTGAGCCAAGACATCCAGGGGGTTTAGCTCGCTCGTCTGCGGGAACAAACTGCCGCCATTGTTTGCCGTGCTACCGAGGCCCTTTGTCCCTGAATTGCTCACACACTCCGGCAGATTCAATGGGGGTCTGGCGGCAGATTTCTTTGACTTTATCGTTGGAAATGCATCTGCTTTGAGTGTCGCAAGATATCCACACATTCTTGCCATCTCTGTCGTAGCATAGCTTTCGTCGGTAAAGTGTGCGGAACAACGTCCAATTTCTTGCCACTTTCGCATCTTTGGGCCACTGGTGCAACTTGAATCCGTCCCTGTTCGTGTTGTTACACCCTCCGACAACACACCGACGAGGCATGATGTCTCCAAGGTACGGAAAACAGTCGAAAAAACGGAAAATAACAGAGCTGATTTGACTCGGTGTTTGAGAAAATGGCGGATTGCTTCGAGAGCGAATATTAGAAAGGCGTTTAATTCGCCAAAATTCACCCATTTAGAGTTCGGAAATCGGTTAAAAAATATATATGGTCTTTTTTCTGCAACATCAAGGTATATATTGACGCTTACATAGGTCTGGTGATAATGTTCCCCTTTAAAAATCCACCCTGAAGCGACTTTAAAACTGGTGTAATGTGCGCCCGCCCTCTGGTCCTCGTCAGCCCGTGTGCAGCTGAGTGTCGGTCATTATGGTGGTACTTGTAGAGCCAAGTGTTTTCTGAGGTGGTACTTGCTCTAAAAGAGCCACTGCTCGAGAGATTCCAAGTGAGCGGCCCTCAGTGGAAAAAGTTTGGCCGTCCCTGTTTTGAGGACAACCAGGTTGTGTGGAGAGTGAGGAGTACAGTCTCAGGCTCTGTCTTCAGAAACAAATCAAGGCCGTGAGATGGACTGGAAGAGACAAGACATCACTTATTGACGAGGGGAGGCCGACGCTTCCGTGGAGGAGACAGCCGTGCAGCGATGACTGCCAAGCCGGCTTCGGCCAGACGTTCTCTGTCAACATTAGAACAACCCGCATGAGTTTAGTCAACCGCCCACTTTCTTCCTTGGCGTTCCCGTCGGAATCCCCACTGAGAGCGCCTCACTCCCAGATACTTCCCACATTTTCCGGCGGATCCCAGAGATGAGAGATTTGCGGATCCCTGCGAGCCAAACAAGACAGGCACGCGGGCGGAACGAGGAGGGGAGCTCTGCCGACCTACACGGAATAACAATGAGCTTCTCCGTCTCCTGCTGAGGGTTAGCACGATGATGAAGAGTGAGGAGAGTGGGGAGTGAGAAAACACCATTTTGGGACAGAAACTCGAGTTGGTAGGGGGAAAAAAAAAACTCATCTTATGCCTGCTGATCATCTCCAGAAAGATGGTGTCACTTGGCGTTCTGTGAAATGACAACTAAATCTTGAAACTTTACAGAAGGCAGGAAACCGCTTCGGGGCTTTTCCCGGGCAATCTCTCAGGGTGAAGCCGGTGCTCGACGGGACATCCGTCTTCCTGTCGAAGACGGGCGGCGTGTCCTCTTCTGTCGAGTGTTCATGCCCACTCTTCAAACACGAGAGGCTGAGAAGCAAAAGTACCATTCATCTTCTTTCCACTTGCAAGGTGATGTCCGGTTGGCGGGGAGGGGGGCGTGTCCAGTGGAGGCGCAGCTGGTAATGGAGCGATTGGCAAGGCGACGAATAGCTAGTTTGGAAAGCAGCACTAGATCATGTTCCGTATGATGGAATGTTGGTGTGAAGCCTGAGCCACATGTCACATGTTCCCAATGCCGCCGTAAAATGATCGAGTGTGTTAGCATAACAACGTATGCTGGGAAGCCATTGTTTAAAAGCAATAATACAACACCCAAAACCAGTGAAGTTGGCATGTTGTGTAAATCGTGAATAAAAATAGAATCAAATTATTTGCAAATCCTTTTCAACCTACATTGAATAGACTGCAAAGACAAGACACTTGGGGCGGTATAGCTCGGCTGGTAGAGTGGCGGTGCCAGCAACTCGAGGGTTCCAGGTTCGATCCCCGCTTCCGCCATCCTAGTCACTGCCGTTGTGTCCTTGGGCAAGACACTTTACCCACCTGCTCCCAGTGCCACCCACACTGGTTTAAATGTACAAACCCTGTTTCCATATGAGTTGGGAAATTGTGTTAGATGTAAATATAAACGGAATACAATGATTTGCAAATCATTTCCAACCCATATTCAGTTGAATATGCTACAAAGACAACATATTTGATGTTCAAACTGATAAACATTTTTTTCCCAACAAAGAAGTTGGGAAAGGTGGCAATAAATACTGATAAAGTTGAGGAATGCTCATCAAACACTTATTTGGAACATTCCACAGGTGAACAGGCTAATTGGGAACAGGTAGGTGCCATAATTGGGTATACAAGCAGCTTCCATGGAATGCTCAGTCATTCACAAGAAAGGATGGGGCGAGGGTCACCACTTTGTCAACAAATGCGTGAGCAAATTGTTGAACAGTTTAAGAAAAACCTTTCTCAAGCAGCTATTGCAAGGAATTTAGGGATTTCACCATCTACGGTCCGTAATATCATCAAAGGATTCAGAGAATCTGGAGAAATCATTGCACTTAAGCAGCTAAGCCCGTGACCTTCGATCCCTCAGGCTGTACTGCATCAACAAGTGACATCAGTGTGTAAAGGATATCACCACATGGGCTCAGGAACACTTCAGAAACCCACTGTCAGTAACTACAGTTGGTCGCTACATCTGTAAGTGCAAGTTAAAACTCTCCTGTGCAAGGCGAAAACTGTTTATCAACAACACCCAGAAACGCCGTCGGCTTCGCTGGGCCTGAGCTCATCTAAGATGGACTGATGCAAAGTGGAAAAGTGTTTTGTGGTCTGACGAGTCCACATTTCAAATTGTTTTTGGAAAATGTGGACGTTGTGTCCTCCGGACCAAAGAGGAAAAGAACCATCCGGATTGTTATAGGCGTAAAGTTGAAAAGCCAGCATCTGTGATGGTATGGGGGTGTATTAGTGCCCAAGACATGGGTAACTTACACATCTGTGAAGGCGCCATTAATGCTGAAAGGTACATACAGGTTTTGGAGCAACATATGTTGCCATCCAAGCAACGTTACCATGGACGCCCCTGCTTATTTTAGCAAGACAATGCCAAGCCACGTGTTACATCAACGTGGCTTCATAGTAAAAGAGTGCAGGTACTAGACTGGCCTGCCTGTAGTCCAGACCTGTCTCCCATTGAAAATGTGTGGCGCATTATGAAGCCTAAAATACCACAACATCAAATATGTTGTCTTTGTAGCATATTCAACTGAATATGGGTTGAAAAGGATTTGCAAATCATTGTATTCCGTTTATATTTACAACTAACACAATTTCCCAACTCATATGGAAACGTGGTTTGTAACTTAGATATTGGGTTTCACTATGTAAAAGCGCTTTGAGTCACTAGAGAAAAAGCGCTATGTAAATAAAATTCACTTCACTTCACTACTTAACGTTCAAACTGAGAAACGTGGTTATTTTTTGCAAATATTAGCTCATTTGGAATTTGATGCCTGCAACATGTTTCAAAAAAGCTGGCACAAGTGGCAAAAAGACTGAGAAAGTTGAGGAATACTCATCAAACACTTATTTAGAACATCCCACAGGTGAACAGGGTAATTGGGAACAGGTGGGTGCCATGATTGGGTATAAAAGCAGCTTCCATGAAATGCTCAGTCATTCACAAACAAGGACGGGGCGAGGGTCACCACTTTGTCAACAGATGCGTAAGCAAATTGTTTAAGAACAAGATTTCTTAACCAGCTATAATGTAGGGATTTCACCATCTGCGGTCCATAATATCATCAAAAGGTTCAGAGAATGACGTGTCCTTCTGAACAAAGAGGAAAAGAAGGTATAGACGCAAAGTTGAAAAGCCAGCATGTGTGATGGTATGGGGTTGTATTAGTGCCCAAGACATGGGTAACTTACACATCTGTGAAGGCACCATTAATGCTGAAAGGTACATACAGGTTTTGGAACAACATATGCTGCCATCTAAGCAACGTTACCATGGACGCCCCTGCTTATTTCAGCAAGACAATGCCAATCCACGTGTTAGAACAGCGTGGCTTCATAGTAAAGGAGTGCGGGTACTAGATATATATATATATATATATATATATATATATATATATATATATATATATATATATATATATATATATATATATATATATATATATATATATATATATATATATATATATATATAAATATGTGTGTATGTATATATATATATACAACATTTCTTTGCATTACATTTAAAATGTTTTTGCCCAATGCAGCCCCCAAGTCAAAACGTTGGACACCCGTGTTCTAGATTTTATTCCAGAACAGTTCTTAATTTGTCAGAACCAAACAAAACTAAACTATTTCCCCACTCAGTCCTAAAACCCCAAAATGCCGGAGCATACTAACCATAGAATTAAGGGCAAAGCAGGAAGTCCGGTACAAAAAAATGATGTTGATGAAGCATATGGTACATATTTAAACACGTTCATAGTACTTTATGACTAACATTGTCCATTGAAACCACTTAGTAGAAAGCAGAGAAATAACATTCAACCATGAATGACAAAATAATTTTAAAAACCCTTGTAATAAGAAGAATACATTATATAGATTTAATAAATAACAATTTATAAATTTATAACACAAATAACTAAAGAGGCAGAAAATAAGTAGAAAAAGTAGAAAAACAAGCTAACCAGCATACTACGAACATGTAGAAAATATTGTAAATTATTAGACAGGAACAAAAACAATATGAGAGCAACATGGGGCACACCACAATAGCATTATTAAAAATGGCACTAAGAGGGATTACCCCAATGCTTCTCAGACGGAAACGTAAATAATGACAACATAAAGGAAGAAGTTGAAAACTTCAGTAGTTACTTTGTAAACATTGGACCAAAATTGGAGGAAAGGATTCCAGACACAGTTTCAGTTTAGGACTATAATGACACCATGGATAGAAAGCCCAACTCAATGTTTCTCACGAAAGTGACACAGGAGGAAATAGTTAAAATCTTGACAAAAATGCAAATCCAAGACTTCAAACAATTGCAATGGAATTGATATGGAAATGATAAAAGGTTATTTAGTATAGATTTACGAACAATTAATGTATATAATTTTCTGCCTGTTTTGATGCTATGGTAAATGTTATGTTGTGATGTTGTATTTTATTTTGTATTATATAGTATATGTATTGTGTGTTTATTTTTTTATTTTTCTCTCTTTTTCTTTTCTTTTTCTTTGAAATTGTAATTTTACTGCCTTTTTTACATCTTGGCCAAGGTACTACAGATGAAAACTAGCCTTCTGGCTAATTCCGGCTTTTTTAACCATGTGTAGTCATGTGTTTTTATGAAATTGTATTGTCCTCTTTGACATAAACTAATCTTAATCTTAATTTTGAACAGGAAAATTCCCAAACAAAATAAAAATAGTTTAAATTGTGCCAATTTCTAAGACTGGAGACAAACACCAGTTTGCAAATTATAGACATGTTACTCTACTTCAACAATTTTCTAAAGTCATTGAAAAACTATTCAATAACAGATCGGAGAGACTTAAAGTTAGTATTATTCGCAGACGATACAACTGCATTTTGTTCAGGAGAGAACACGCAGATGATAATACAAATAATAGCAGAAGAAATGATCAAATTAAAAAGATGGTTTGACAAAAACAGACTATCTTTGAATCTCAGTAAATCTAAAAGAATGTTATTTGGTAACAGTAGAAGGGAAAGTCAAACACAAATACAAATAGAGTAGTCATTGCAAGTGTAAATGAAAGCAAATGTCTAGGTATAATGATTGATGATAAAATGAACTGGAAATCTCATATAAAAATATACAACATAAAGTGGCAAGAAAAACATCAATAAAATTAAAAATGTTTTGGACCAAAAATCACTCCATATTCTCTACTGCTCGCGAGAGTTATTGTGTAGAAATATGGGGAAATAACTACTAATGTACACTTCATTCACTAACTATGTTACAAAAAAATAATACATAATGTTGGATATAGACAACATTCCAACTAGAGATGTCCGATAATGGCTTTTTTGCCGATATCCGATATTGTCCAACTCTTAATTACCGATTCCGATATCAACCGATACATATATATACAGTCGTGGAATTAACACATTATTATGCCTAATTTTGTTGTGATGCCCCGCTGGATGCATTAAACAATGAAACAAGGTTTTCCAAAATAAATCAACTCAAGTTATGGAAAAAAAGTACCAACATGGCACTGCCATATTTATTATTGAAGTCACAAAGTGCATTATTTTTTTTTAACATGCTTCAAAACAGCAGCTTGGAATTTGGGACATGCTCTCCCTGAGAAAGCATGAGGAGGTTGAGGTGGGCGGGGTTGAGGTGGGGGGGTGTATATTGTAGCGTCCTGGAAGAGTTAGTGCTGCAAGGGGTTCTGGGTATTTGTTCTGTTGTGTTTATGTTGTGTTACAGTGCGGATGTGTTTGTCATTCTTGTTTGGTGTGGGTTCACAGTGTGGTGCATATTTGTAACAGTGTTAAAGTTGTTGATACAGCCACCCTCAGTGTGACCTGTATGGCTGTTGACCAAGTATGGATGGCATTCACTTGTGTGTGTGAAAAGCTGTAGATATTACGTGATTGGGCCGACACGCAAAGGAAGTGCCTTTAAGGTTTATTGGCGCTCTGTACTTCTCCCTACGTCCGTGTACACATATTATCGGACATCCCTAATTCAAACCCTTTGTTTATTAAATTGAAAATATTGACATTCCACCACATAGTGAAATTGCAAACAGCTAAAACTATGCACGAAGCAAGAATGTACAACAATTCTTCTCAACAAAAGAGGAGAAATATAATCTTAGAGAAAAATGTAAATGCAATTTAAAACATTTGTATGCAGGTACAACACTTAAAACCTTTAGTATATCGGTATGTGGAATTAAATTATGGAATGGATTAGGAAATACATCAAACAATGTACTAATATGATCCAGTTTAAGAAACTGTTCAAACTCAAAGTGTTAACAAAGTACAAAGAAGAAGATAAACATTCCAAATTTATTGACAATCTTATTTATTTCATCATATGAAATATACAAACCCCGTTTCCATATGAGTTGGGAAATTGTGTTAGATATAAATATAAACGGAATACAATGATTTGCAAATCCTTTTCAACCCATATTCAAATGAATGCACTACAAAGACAAGATATTTAAAGTTCAAACTCATAAACTTTATTTTTTTTTTGCAAATAATTAACTTGGAATTTCATGGCTGCAACACATGCCAAAATAGTTGGGAAAGGGCATGTTCACCACTGTGTTAGATCACCTTTTCTTTTAACAACACTCAATAAACGATTGGGAACTGAGGAAACCAATTGTTGAAGCTTTGAAAGTGGAATTCTTTCCCATTCTTGCTTTATGTAGAGCTTCAGTCGTTCAACGGTCCGGGGTCTCCGCTGTCGTATTTTACGCTTCATAATGCGCCACACATTTTCGATGGGAGACAGGTCTGGACTGCAGGCGGGCCAGGAAAGTACCCGCACTCTTTTTTTACGAAGCCACGCTGTTGTAACACATGCTGAATGTGGCTTGGCATTGTCTTGCTGAAATAAGCAGGGGCGTCCATGAAAAAGACGGCGCTTCCATGGCAGCATATGTTGTTCCAAAACCTGTATGTACCTTTCAGCATTAATGGTGACTTCACAGATGTGTAAGTTACCCATACTTTGGGCACTAATACACCCACATACTATCACAGATGCTGGCTTTTGAACTTTGTGTCGATAACAGTCTGGATGGTTCGCTTCCCCTTTGGTCCGGATGACACAATGTCGAATATTTCCAAAAACAATTTGAAATGTGGACTCGTCAGACCACAGAACACTTTTCCACTTTGCATGAGTCCATCTTAGATGATCTCGGGCCCAGAGAAGCCGGCGGCGTTTCTGGGTGTTGTTGATAAATGGCTTTCGCTTTGCATAGTAGAGCTTTAACTTGCACTTACAGATGTAGCGACCAACTGTATTTAGTGACAGTGGTTTTCTGAAGTGTTCCTGAGCCCATGTGGTGATATCCTTTAGAGATTGATGTCGGTTTTTGATACAGTGTCGTCTGAGGGATCGAAGGTCACGGTCATTCAATGTTGGTTTCCGGCCATGCCGCTTACGTGGAGTGATTTCTCCAGATTCTCTGAACCTTTTGATGATATTATGGACCGTAGATGTTGAAATCCCTACATTTCTTGCAATTGCACTTTGAGAAACGTTGTTCTTAAACTGTTTGACTATTTGCTCACGCAGTTGTGGACAAAGGGGTGTACCTCGCCCCATCCTTTCTTGTGAAAGACTGAGCATTTTTTGGGAAGCTGTTTTTATACCCAATCATGGCACCCACCTGTTCCCAATTAGCCTGCACACCTGTGGGATGTTCCAAATAAGTGTTTGATGAGCATTCCTCAACTTTATCAGTATTTATTGCCACCTTTCCCAACTTCTTTGTCACGTGTTGCTGGCATCAAATTCTAAAGTTAATGATTATTTGCCAAAAAAAAAAAATGTTTATCAGTTTGAACATCAAATATGTTGTCTTTGTAGCATATTCAACTGAATATGGGTTGAAAATGATTTGCAAATCATTGTATTCCGTTTATATTTACATCTAACACAATTTCCCAACTCATATGGAAACGGGGTTTGTAACTTACTTCACTTATTTATTTATTTGTAATGTTATATAGATTGTGAATAAATTGAGAACAGGAAGTGAAAAAAAGTAATGGGGTAAAGGGTAGGACTAAATAAGCTCTGCTTCTTCCTACTCCTTTTCAAACATGTTGACAAGAGGAACTGGAAATTGTGGCGTACCATGTCGTAATTGTATGGAAATAAAACCCGCCCCCAAAAAAACAGGTTCCATCAACATAACACAAGACGTTGCTACGGGCGCAAGCTTGCCAGGCTGCCGCAGGATTCACGTTTGCAACGGCGAGTCAAGGCTGCCTTTTATGGAGCCGTTGCCATGGAAACCAATGGCAGCCGGTGTTGTAACTTAAACCCGAGCCACAATGTTTTCCTAACCCCAAGCAAGGGCTCCTTGTTCTCGACCCGACACGACCTCGGCAGCCAGACGCCGTAGAAGTCTCGCATTGCCGTTTGGAAGATGGTGGCAGACATCCAATCAAAACAATGAAATACAAAAATACACAAAGACTTTACGCTCTGAAGTGGATTGTTTTAGGTTTTCATTTGTGTGACAACCCTCTGTGTCCGTCTCAATCGTCACGTTCCAGGGGAAATGAAAACAAATAGTTATTGTGGAGCCGAACGACCCATAAAACTCAACGTGACAGAAAAGGAGATTGCTCCTGATCCTCATGCTAGATGCTATCCTCTCCACGTCTTGGGGAAATAAAACCTCAGCCCTGTCTGACGTTTAGATTCAGGTGTTTCTACGCCTTGCTAAATAAATCATCTTCTAATCAGACCTGCACATATGTTTTACACAAAACATAGTTCAACTCAGATGATGAATTGTTTGGTTTTTACAATACAATCCACAACAATGCAGTTACCGTATTTTTCCGACCATAGGGCGCAACAGATTATAAGGCGTTAGAGATGCGCGGATAGGCAATTATTTCATCCGCAACCGCATCACAAAAGTCGTCATCCATCTGCCATCCACCCAACCAACATTTTATCAAAACCACACCCGCCCGCCATCCGCCAGTTGTTATATATCTAATATAGACGATGCAAAGTATTAGTGAGGTTAGAAAGCTTTTGCCTGTTAAAGAAAGGAGACTGATCCAATGCAGCAGAGACATTTAATGCGTGATAATATTATTTATCATTATTATAGTATTATTGTCATTTCCATTAAGAAAGTGTTGACTATTGTTGCCAATGCCCTCAGATCAGGAGTGCGTTCCTCACACTTAATAATGCACTTTGTGACTTCAGTAATAAATATGGCAGTGCCATGTTGGCATTTTTTTTCCATAACTTCAATTGATTTATTTTGGAAAACCTTCTTACATTGTTTAATGCATCCAGCCGGGCATCACAACAAAATTAGGCATAATAATGTGTTAATTCCACAACTGTATATATCGCTATCAGTTGATATCAGAATCGGTAATTAAGAGTTGGACAATATCGGATATCGGCAAAAAAGCCATTGTCGGACATCTCTAGTTATAACTGTACGCTACTTTTCATTAGAAATGGCAACAGCGTAGGATGAATGCCCCACAACAAGAGGATAGAGAAGACAAAGGAGCTTATTGACTACAATGGCGGACTTGCGCACATTTTCGGGACTGATGCAGATCAGCAGGTACCAATAGGTAAGAAAAATTGTTTTGCATATTATTGTGAAACAAAACGCTAGATTATGTCTCCTAATAGGTGACATTTTGGGGTCCTTATACCTACACCTTTATAATGCCATATGTTGAAGCACAGTACGTCTGACTATGGTAGCCATAATGCGCCGACAATCCATCAAGCGGTGTGGCTTCGTAGCTTACCAAAGTCATACTAAAACATTTTGAGCGCTGTGTGTAATGTTCTACATGCTCAATAAAACACAAAAGTCCTGGCGTTGCTTGCTTATGTGTACTTGCTAGCGCCATTTATTGACCAGGCGTCAACCTGCAGTCCACACGTATCTCTGACGTGTGACTGCCATCTACTGGTCACACTTGTCATTTCACCATGCAACAAATAAAATTGCTTTGAGGTTAGTAAGCACAACCAGAAGTAATACGTACATAAAGCGCACCGGGTTATAAGGCGCACTGTCGATTTTTGAGAAAATGAAAGGATTTGAAGTGCGCCGTTTAGTCCAAAAAATACGATACATGGATTGTTCAGATTGTATCAGATTGGGACTTTATGCCCGCAGCCTCTCCCAGTAGACAAACTCATTTTGCTAATGGAACGAACCAAACGGGTTGTGAACTGCCGGAAAAAAAAAACAAGCCATAGAAGTTATTTTGTGTGTGGCAGTTAATCCATTTTGCCAACATGGACCTGAGCGAGGGCCCACTTATGCTATTAGCGCACCAGAGACACTCTAATCCACTCTTCATTTGTGATTGCTTAATCAGGAAATTGCTTGCATCACACGTCTAGCCGGACAAAAATAGTCAAGTATAAAATCATAATAAAATCCAGGTGACTGGCTGGCTTTGTATGCACGGTGGCCTGCTCTCACACAGCCTTCAGTACATTAATGCGTGGAAGTGGCACAAGTATGAGCTCGTCCACGTTATCCATGCTTGGCACTGTGGCGTGAAGCCAGCAGGACTTTTGGCAGTTTAGCGAGTAACTTACATGAAATAATTGTCACGTTTTGAGTCTTAAGTTCGATTGGAACCTGCCAAATCTGGGTAGAGAGAGTAGGCTGAGGAAGAACCCTTCGAAGTTCACCAAGTATTTTCACTTTGGGACGTTACGAACTGGAGAAGGTGTTCATGGTAGAGATGGGTCATGGCTCTTTGAACAGCTGTTCATTTCAAAGAGACTTTCAAGAGACTGAGTTGTGCTTTTTTTTTTTTTTTTTTTTTCAAGAAAACAATCACCAAGCAGTTATAAGATGTGGATCATAATGATTTATATTTACACCAATATTACCACATTTTGTGGGAAATATTCAGAAATACTGCCTGTATTTTTTATTTTCGTGTTTTCATTGTAAACATTTAATCAGGTGACATACACAATCTTTATAAGATGTGTATGTTGTTATTACGTAACTTCTTTGTCTAAAACAGGGGTCCCCAAATTCAGGCCCGCCAGCATCCACAATCTGGTCCGCGAGAAGTCCCAAACTATAAAATATAACATTTGTACCAGGGAAATCATATTGTTGATGTAGTTGCCCATATCTGCTATATATATATATATATATATATATATATATATATATATATATATATATGCCGGCAACGCAGGGGTCACAGCGGCGGCAAAAGTCTTCCACATCTCTCTTCTGCCGACCCCAATAGAACCCCTGTCGCAGCCGTTTAAGTGTTTTGGCGACCCCAAAATGTCCAGACCCACCTTCCCCATGCACTGCCTTAAGCACTGCCCCTTGCGGTCCCTTCGGCACCACCACCTGCCACTGTTCTTTCCCCGTGGCCGCGGCCTTAAATCTACATGATGTACATAATTTAAAAAAAAATAAAAATAAAAACTCTCTGTATGTAAAAATAGAGATAAAGGCATCATGTAATGACAAAGAGCTGACAAGTTAATGTAATTAAAGATGAAAAAAAAACTATTATTTATCTATAAATATATGGATAACGTTTATCTATAGCCTTTTTATTAGACATTAAAAATGACATGATGGTATTACGTGGTATTACCCCAACACTGCTTTACTTAACAATCAGTAATCATGATTTCAATATTGCTAACAATAATCTTAATTATTACTTTGGCCATAATTGGCAGCCCTAGATCTCATACATAAACACTATATACATATATATATATATATAAGAGCTGCAGCTATAGAATATTTTAGTAATCGAGTATCCCGATCGATTAATCAAATAATCGAATACATCATATTTTTGCGTTTAAAAAAAAAATAAAAAAATAAAAAAATTGTCCTGTCCAGCTTTTCAGGCAAATCGTATTGTTGATGTAGATGCCCATATCGGCTGTAAAAATTGACTTACAAAAGAGAAGTGTGGGATACTTTTCTTGTTGCCTTATTTATTGCCTTATAGAAAATATTCTATTTTGGGGAGTAACGATTCAATCCAGAATCGGTTCTCGATTCAAAGCAATTCTCGATTCAAAATCAATAATTTTTTAATAACTTTGGGTGCCAAATCTATGATTAACTACATTCCTCCATTAAATGGATTAACAGCTTTGATACATTTCTGTATTAATTAAAAGAAAACTTTTTTTTTTTAATTAATTTTACCCAAACATTTAATAAAAGGCAATGAGAGAAGTATCCAACACGTCTCTTTTCTAAAGTAAATCTGTACAGCAGATATGGATAATCTACATCAGAGGTGTCAAACTCAAATACAGAGTGGGCCAAAATTTAAAACTGAACAAAGCCGCGGGCCAAGGTTGAACAAATGAACCTTTTAATAGGGACCCAAACAAGTTTTGCATTGAATATTGAACAAGCAAGGCTTATATAACTTTATAGTGACATGCAAAATCCAGTTTCAAATAATAATAATAATAATTAAAAAATATCAATGGCATATCAAATTCAATTTAAATAAAAATTGAATGCCTCTTTTCTATTTGCAGCCTTCTGAGGTAAATATCAACATTAACTTTTTCTACAGGCTAATACATTTGAAAATAAAATAACAATGAATAAACCAACCATTCAGGACTTTAAACTGCTCAGTTTGCAACACACTGATCTAATCTGATGTGCCCAAACCAGATACCTGCCATCTTTTCTTGGATGCTAGTTCATTAATGTCGGGGCTCAGGCTTTGAGCTGAGGCAACCTTCATTATCGAACGAAGTTGTTCATCAGTCATTATATCTCGTCCACCCGGACCACAGTCTTGCGGGCGTGCTTTAAAGGCACTGCGTTTATCGTCCTCTACGAGCTGTCGTCATGTCTGCTTTTCATCCATTCCAACAACGTGCCGGCCCGATCACAAAATATGTGCGACTTCAGCACGCATACACACGTAAATGCAACGCATACTTGGCCAACAGCGATGCAGGTTACACTGACGGTGCTCGTATAAATAACTTTAACACTGTTAGAAATATGCGCCACACTGTGAATCCACACCAAACAAGAATGACAAACACATTTCGGGAGAACATCCGCACCTTAACACAACAAAACAAATACCCAGAATCCCATGCAGCCCTAACTCTTCCGGGCTGCAATATACACCCCCCACAGAGTTGTCAGAATGCTGGTTTGTAATCTTTTAATAAAGTTTGACTGACCTATCTGACTGTTTTGTTGACATTCCCTTTAGCGCAGCTCCATCTAATGGATGTATAACGTAACACCAGCCTCTACTGTAGCGTCTATTCTATGTGCCTTATAATGCGGTGCGCCTTATATATGAACAAAGTTTTAAAATATGCCATTCATTGAAGGTGCACCTTATAATCCGGTGCGCCTTATAGTGCGGAAAATACGGTGTGTGTGTATATATATATATATATATATATATATATATATATATATATATATATATATATATATACAAACCCTGTTTCCATATGAGTTGGGAAATTGTGTTAGATGTAAATATAAACGGAATACAATGATTTGCAAATCATTTTCAACCTATATTCAGTTGAATATGCTACAAAGACAACATATTTGATGTTCAAACTGATAAACTTTTTTTTTTTGCAAATAATCATTAACTTTAGAATTTGATGCCAGCAACACGTGACAAAGAAGTTGGGAAAGGTGACAATAAATACTGATAAAGTTGGGGAATGCTCATCAAACGCTTACTGGAACATCCCACAGGTGAACAGACAAATTGGGAACAGGTGGGTGCCATGATTGGGTATAAAAGTAGATTCCATGAAATGCTCAGTCATTCACAAACAAGGATGGGGCGAGGGTCACCACTTTGTCAACAAATGCGTGAGCAAATTGTTGAACAGTTTAAGAAAAACCTTTCTCAACCAGCTATTGCAAGGAATTTAGGGATTTCACCATCTACGGTCCGTAATATCATCAAAGGGTTCAAAGAATCTGGAGAAATCACTGCACGTAAGCAGCTTAGCCCGTGACCTTCGATCCCTCAGGCTGTACTGCATCAACAAGCAACATCATGGGCTCAGGAACACTTCAGAAACCCACTGTCAGTAACTACAGTTGGTCGCTACATCTGTAAGTGCAAGTTAAAACTTTACAATGCAAAGCCAAAGCCATTTATCAACAACACCCAGAAACGCCGTCGGCTTCGCTGGGCCTGAGCTCATCTAAGATGGACTGATACAAAGTGGAAAAGTGTTCTGTGGTTTGACGAGTCCACATTTCAAATTGTTTTTGGAAACTGTGGACGTCGTGTCTTCCAGACCGAAGAGGAAAAGAACCATCCGGATTGTTATAGGCGCAAAGTTGAAAAGCCACTATCTGTGATGGTATGGGGGTGTATTAGTGCCCAAGACATGGGTAACTTACACATCTGTGAAGGCACCATTAATGCTGAAAGGTACATACAGGTTTTGGAGCAAGCATCCAAGCAACGTTACCATGGACGCCCCTGCTTATTTCAGCAAGACAATGCCAAGCCAAGTGTTACATCAACGTGGCTTCATAGTAAAAGAGTGCGGGTACTAGACTGGCCTGCCTGTAGTCCAAACCTGTCTCCCATTGAAAATGTGTGGCGCATTATGAAGCCTAAAATAGCACAACGGAGACCCCTGGACTGTTGAACAACTTAAGCTGTACATCAAGCAAGAATGGGAAAGAATTCCACCTGAGAAGCTTAAAAATGTGTCTCCTCAGTTCCCAAACGTTTACTGAGTTTTGTTAAAAGGAAAGGTCATGTAACACAGTGGTGAACATGCCCTTTCCCAACTACTTTGGCACGTGTTGCAGCCATGAAATTCTAAGTTAATGATTATTTGCAAAAAAAAATAAAGTTTATGAGTTTGAACTTCAAATATCTCATCTTTGTGGTGCATTCAACTGAATATGGGTTGAAAATGATTTGCAAATCATTGTATTCAGTTTATATTTACATCTAACACAATTTCCCAACTCATATGAAAACGGGGTTTGTATATATATATCAATCAAAGTTGACTTATATAGCCCTTAATCACAAATGTCTCAAAGGTCTGCAGAAGCCACGACGACATCAGGGCAATAAAAAACTCGACCCAATGGGAACAACAAGAAACCTTGGAAGGGACCGTATACATACATATATACACATATAAACAAATAACCCAATGTGGCCCACGAGTTTGGCGACCCCTCTTCTAGGTACACTGTATTGTGTATCTGGGGCATATGACCTGGCAGTTTTGTCCCTGGAACCAAATATTTACTCGCTCTGAAATGACTATGAAACAAACACCAAGGAGGTCAGCCACTAACTAATTTAATCACCAGATTACTACTCCAAGTGTAATCAGATTTGTTTTGTCAATTAAGTCATTCACATTTTAGAAGCAAAACATTGGATTGTTTGGACTGTGACTTTGTTAAGTCAGGCGATCAAAACAAAGACAACATTGCAGTTGAAACTGCCGAGTTGTAGCACACAGGTGGTGACAAAGGTGTGACTCGTTCATGTTTGTTTTCATCTTTCCCCTGCAGGTGGCCCAGGTCCCTGTGGAGGCCTGTGAGCAGCACGGTACATGTGCCGAGTGTCTGAGCTCCGGGGACCCTCACTGTGGCTGGTGTGTCCTGTACAACATGTGAGTCAACACACACACACACACACACACACACACACACACACACACACACACCATGCCCAAGAGGGTTTACCACCACATTGCTATTTAGCAGCGTTACAAATGAGAGGAAGCAAGTGATTTGTGCAGTTTGATGCCAGACAATTATTTTGAAGCTCCCGGGAGTTCAACACAAGCAACAGCTGACAAAGCAACCCCGAGGAAAGGAAGTGGTTGTAGGACACGAGCAGCTCCGTCTCCGAAAGCATTGTTTAGGACAAGTGTGTCCAAAGTGCGGCCGGGGGGCCATTTTTGGCCTGCCGCCTATTTTTTTGTTGGCCCTCGGCAGATCATCAAAATTGAATGAGTTTATTATTATCGAGATGTTATTAGTAATGCCGTCAAACGATACATTTTTACAATTAGATGAATCACACTTTTGAAATTGGATTAATAATGGTAAATCACAACTATTACTAATAGCATAAACGTGCTTGCATGATTTCAATCAACGTAAATATTTCAATTGAATTAAAAAAGACTTTGACACTTGGTCGAAAATTATATTTTATTGTTAGAATCCGATGAAGGTAAAAGAGCAAAACAAACTGTGTGATTAATCTGCTTATAACGTGATTAATGCAATATTTTTGTGATTAACCGATTAAATTAAAAAAAAAAACCTTAATTCTTGGTCACAAATTCTAATTTATTGTTAGCATCGAGATATTATTAGTAATGCTGTCAAATTATACATTTTTTAAATTAGATTAATCACAGGTACTAAACTTTACCTTACTAGCCTATATAAATCAACCATTTATAAATAGATTAATCACACTTTTGAAATTGGATTAATCATGATTAATCTCAACTATTACAAGTAGCATAACGTGCTTGCTTGATTTCAATTAACGTAAACTTTTCAATTAAATTAAAAAAGACATTAATTTGGTCAACTATTCTGTTTATTGTTAGAATCTGTTAAAGGGGAACATTATCACCAGACCAATGCAAGCGTCAATATATACCTTGATGTTGCAGAAAAAAGACCATATATTTTTTTAACCGATTTCTGAACTCTAAATGGGTGAATTTTGGCGAATTAAACGCCTTTCTATTATTCGCTCTCGGAGCGATGACGTCACAACGTGACGTCACATCGGGAAGCAATCCGCCATTTTCTCAAACGCCGAGTCAAATCAGCTCTGTTATTTTCCGTTTTTTCGACTGTTTTCCGTACCTTGGAGACATCATGCCTCGTCGGTGTGTTGTCGGAGGGTGTAACAACACGAACAGGGACGGATTCAAGTTGCACCAGTGGCCCAAAGATGCGAAAGTGGCAAGAAATTGGACGTTTGTTCCGCACACTTTACCAACGAAAGCTATGCTATGACACAGATGGCATAGAAAAATATCGACCCTAGCTTCCCTGGCCTGCTGACATCAACTCCAAAACTGGACAGATCAGCTTTCAGGAAAAGAGAGCGGATGAGGGTATGTCTACAGAATATATTAATTGATGAAAACTGGGCTGTCTGCACTCTCAAAGTGCATGTTGTTGCCAAATGTATTTCATATGCTGTAAACCTAGTTCATAGTTGTTAGTTTCCTTTAATGCCAAACAAACACATACCAATCGTTGGTTAGAAGGCGATCGCCGAATTCGTCCTCGCTTTCTCCCGTGTCGCTGGCTGTCGTGTCGTTTTCGTCGGTTTTGCTTGCATACGGTTCAAACCGATATGGCTCAATAGCTTCAGTTTCTTCTTCAATTTCGTTTTCGCTACCTGCCTCCACACTACAACCATCCGTTTCAATACATGCGTAATTTAAAAACTCGCTGAAATCCGAGTCTGAATCCGAGCTAATGTCGCTATATCTTGCTGTTCTATCCGCCATGTTTGTTTGTATTGGCATCACTATGTGACGTCACAGGAAAATGGACGGGTGTATATAACGATGGTTAAAATCAGGCACTTTGAAGCTTTTTTTAGGGATATTGTGTGATGGGTAAAATTTTTTAAAAAACTTCGAAAAATAAAATAAGCCACTGGGAACTGTTTTTAAATGGTTTTAACCCTTCTGAAATTGTGATAATGTTCCCCTTTAATCACAACTATTACTAATAGCATAGACTTGCTTGCATGATTTCAATTAACGTAAATATTTCAATTGAATTAAAAAAAACTTTGACACTTGGTTGAAAATTATATTTTATTGTTAGAATCCGATGAAGGTAAAAGAGCAAAACAAACTGTGTGATTAATCTGCTTATAACGTGATTAATGCAATATTTTTGTGATTAACCGATTAAATTTAAAAAAATACCTTAATTCTTGGTCACAAATTCTAATGTATTGTTAGCATCGAGATGCTATTTGTCATGTCTGTGTAATCATGTTTTGTTTTAGTCATGTTTTGTTTAGTTATTGGACTCTTTAGTTTCTGGCTTTTCACTCCCTTGTCTTGTTTCCATGGTTACCCATTAGTTTCACCTGTTCCACGTTTGGACTCATTGTGCACTCTTGTTTGTCACCATAGCAACCCATTAGTTTTCACCTGTCACGTCACGCACCTGTTTCACGTTTTGAGTCACGCACCTGTTTTCGTTAATCATGTCTGTAGTATTTAAGTTCATTGTTTTCAGTTTGTCTTTCTGGTGACATCCCGCATTCATACCCCTGTCACACTCTGTCTACGTCTGCGCACTTCATGCCTTGTTCAAGTAAGTTTTTTCTATTAATGCCGCAGTTAGTGTTTTTGTTTAATTGTTCACAGTTTTTTGCCCACGTGCAAGTCTTTTTGTTTCGTTAGTCAAGTTTGTACTTCCGCCTTGAGCGCGCTTTTTGTTCCTTTGAGTGTTATAAATAAATATGTATTTACCTTCACGCCATGACCAGTCCAGCTTTACTTGCATCTCGGGAAAACAAACACACCATAGTCCACGTCTTGACACTATTAGTAATGCTGTCAAATTATACATTTTTTAAATTAGATTAATCACAGGTACTAAACTTTACCTTACTAGCCTATATAAATCAACCATTTATAAAAAGATTAATCACACTTTTGAAATTGGATTAATCATGATTAATCACAACTATTACAAGTAGCATAACGTGCTTGCTTGATTTCAATTAACGTAAACTTTTCAATTAAATTAAAAAAGACATTAATTTGGTCAACTATTCTGTTTATTGTTAGAATCTGTTGAAGGTAAAGGAGCAAAATAAATGGTGTGATTCATCTGCTTATAAACGTGATTAATGCAATATTTTTTTGATTAATCATAATTAATCACAACTATTACCAATATTATAAACTCGCTTGCATGATTTCAAACTACGTCAAAATTTCAATTAAATTATAAAAATACCTTAATACTTGGTCACAAATGACATTTTATTGTTCAAATCTAAATGTTATTAGTAATGCTGTCAAATGATACATATTTTAAAATCAGATTAATCACACTTGAAATTGGATTAATCAAGATTAATCATGATTAATCACAACTATTACTAGTGGCATAAACGTGCTTGCATGATTTCAAATCACGTCAACATTTCAAGTAAATTAAAAAAGACTAATACTTGGTCACAAATTCAATGTTATTGTTAGAATCCGTTGAAGGTAAAGGAACAAATTAATTGTCTGATTAATCTGCGTTTATGCATATTTAATGCAATATTTTTTTGTGATTAATCATAATTAATCACAACTAATACAAGTAGCATAAACCCGTTTGCATGATTGCAACGTCAACATTTCAATTAAAAAAAAAAAAAAAAAAAAAAGGTCAATAATGATATTTTATTGTTAAAATCTAAATGTTAACATTAATGCTGTCAAATTAATTTTTAACATTAAATTAATCACACTTATGAAATTGGATTAATCATGATTAATCACAACCATTACCAGTTGCATAAACTCACTTTCTTGATTTCAATTAACGTAAAAATTTAACTTAAATTAAAAGAAGACCTTAAGACTTGGTCAAAAATGCAATTTTATTGTTAGAATCTAAATGTTATTAGTAATGCTGTCAAATTATAATTTTTTTAAATTAGATTAATCACAGGTACTAAACTTCACCTTACTAGCCTATATAAATCAACCATTTATAAATAGATTAATCACACTTTTGAAATTGGATTAATCATGATTAATCACAACTATTACAAGTAGCATAACGTGCTTGCTTGATTTCAATTAACGTAAACTTTTCAATTAAATTAAAAAAGACATTTATATTTGGTCAACAATTCTGTTTATTGTTAGAATCTGTTGAAGGTAAAGGAGCAAAATAAATGGTGTGATTAATCTGCTTATAAACGTGATTAATGCAATATTTTTTTGATTAATCATAATTAATCACAACTATTACCAGTAGGGGCAGCACGGTGGCAGAGGGATTAGTGCATCTGCCTCACAATACGAAGGTCCTGAGTAGTCTTGGGTTCAATCCCGGGCTCGGGATCTTTCTGTGTGGAGTTTGCATGTTCTCCCCGTGACTGCGTGGGTTCCCTCCGGGTACTCCGGCTTCCTCCCACCTCCAAAGACATGCACCTGGGGATAAGTTGATTGGCAACACTAAATTGGCCCTAGTGTGTGAATGTGAGTCTGAAAGTTGTCTGTCTATCTGTGTTGGCCCTGCGATGAGGTGGCGACTTGTCCAGGGTGTACCCCGCCTTCCGCCCGATTGTAGCTGAGATTGGCTCCAGCGCCCCCCGCGACCCCAAAAGGGAATAAGCAGTTGAAAATGGATGGATGGATATTACCAGTAGCATAAACTCGCTTGCATGATTTCAAATTACGTCAAAATTTCAATTAAATAAAAAAAAATACCTTAATACTTGGACACAAATTACATTTTATTGTTCAAATCTAAATGTTATTATTAATGCTGTCAAATGATACATATTTTAAAATCAGATTAATCACACTTGAAATTGGATTAATCAAGATTAATCACGATTAATCACAACTATTACTAGTGGCATAAACTTGCTTACATGATTTCAAATCACGTCAACATTTCAAGTAAATTAAAAAATACCTTAATACTTGGACACAAATTACATTTTATTGTTCAAATCTAAATGTTATTATTAATGCTGTCAAATGATACATATTTTAAAATCAGATTAATCACACTTGAAATTGGATTAATCAAGATTAATCACGATTAATCACAACTATTACTAGTGGCATAAACTTGCTTACATGATTTCAAATCACGTCAACATTTCAAGTAAATTAAAAAAGACTGTAATACTTGGTCACAAATTCAATGTTATTGTTAGAATCCGTTGAAGGTAAAGGAACAAATTAATTGTCTGATTAATCTGCGTTTATGCATATTTAATGCAATATTTTTTTTGTGATTAATCATAATTAATCACAACTATTACAAGTAGCATAAACCCGTTTGCATGATTGCAACGTCAACATTTCAATTAAAAAAAATAAATAAATAAATGGTCAATAATGATATTTTATTGTTAAAATCTAAATGTTAATATTAATGCTGTCAAATTAATTTAACATTAAATTAATCACACTTATGAAATTGGATTAATCATGATTAATCACAACCATTACCAGTTGCATAAACTCACTTGCTTGATTTCAATTAACGTAAAAATTTAACTTAAATTAAAAGAAGACCTTAAGACTTGGTCAAAAATGCAATTTTATTGTTAGAATCTAAATGTTATTAGTAATGCTGTCAAATTATAATTTTTTTAAATTAGATTAATCACAGGTACTAAACTTTACCTTACTAGCCTATATAAATCAACCATTTATAAATAGATTAATCACACTTTTGAAATTGGATTAATCATGATTAATCACAACTATTACAAGTAGCATAACGTGCTTGCTTGATTTCAATTAACGTAAACTTTTCAATTAAATTAAAAAAGACATTAATATTTGGTCAACAATTCTGTTTATTGTTAGAATCTGTTGAAGGTAAAGGAGCAAAATAAATGGTGTGATTAATCTGCTTATAAACGTGATTAATGCAATATTTTTTTGATTAATCAAAATTAATCACAACTATTACCAGTAGCATAAACTCGCTTGCATGATTTCAATTTACATCAACATTTCAATGAAATTAAAAAAATACCTTAATACTTGGTCACAAATTACATTTTATTGTTCAAATCTAAATGTTATTAGTAATGCTGTCAAATGATACATATTTTAAAATCAGATTAATCACACTTGAAATTGGATTAATCAAGATTAATCACGATTAATCACAACTATTACTAGTGGCATAAACTTGCTTGCATGATTTCAAATCACGTCAACATTTCAAGTAAATTAAAAAAGACTGTAATACTTGGTCACAAATTCAATGTTGTTGTTAGAATCCGTTGAAGGTAAAGGAACAAATTAATTGTCTGATTAATCTGCGTTTATGCATATTTAATGCAATATTTTTTTGTGATTAATCATAATTAATCACAACTATTACAAGTAGCATAAACCCGTTTGCATGATTGCAACGTCAACATTTCAATTAAAAAAAAATAAAAATAAATGGTCAATAATGATATTTTATTGTTAAAATCTAAATGTTAATATTAATGCTGTCAAATTATTTTTAACATTAAATTAATCACACTTATGAAATTGGATTAATCATGATTAATCACAACCATTACTAGTTGCATAAACTCACTTGCTTGATTTCAATTAACGTAAAAATGTAACTTAAATTAAAAGAAGACCTTAAGACTTGGTCAAAAATGCAATTTTATTGTTAGAATCTAAATGTTATTAGTAATGCTGTCAAATTATAATTTTTTTAAATTAGATGAATCACAGGTACTAAACTTTACCTTACTAGCCTATATAAATCAACCATTTATAAATAGATTAATCACACTTTTGAAATTGAATTAATCATGATTAATCACAACTATTACAAGTAGCATAACGTGCTTGCTTGATTTCAATTAACGTAAACTTTTCAATTAAATTAAAAAAGACATTAATTTGGTCAGCTATTCTGTTTATTGTTAGAATCTGTTGAAGGTAAAGGAGCAAAATAAATGGTGTGATTAATCTGCTTATAAACATGATTAATGCAATATTTTTTTGATTAATCGTAATTAATCACAACTATTACCAGTAACATAAACTCGCTTGCATGATTTCAATTTACGTCAACATTTCAATGAAATTAAAAAAATACCTTAATACTTGGTCACAAATTACATTTTATTGTTCACATCTAAATGTTATTAGTAATGCTGTTAAATCATACATATTTTAAAATCAGATTAATCACACTTGAAATTGGATTAATCAAGATTAATCACGATTAATCACAACTATTACTAGTGGCATAAACTTGCTTGCATGATTTCAAATCACGTCAACATTTCAAGTAAATTAAAAAAGACTGTAATACTTGGTCACAAATTCAATGTTATTGTTAGAATCCGTTGAAGGTAAAGGAACAAATTAATTGTCTGATTAATCTGCGTTTATGCATATTTAATGCAATATTTTTTTGTGATTAATCACGATTAATCACAACCATTACAAGTAGCATAAACCCGCTTGCATGATTTCAATTAACGTCAACATTTCAATTAAAAAAAAAATAAATAATAATAATTGGTCAATAATGATATTTTATTGTTAGAATCTAAATGTTAATAGTAATGCTGTCAAATTATTTTAACATTAAATTAATCACACTTATGAAATTGGATTAATCATGATTAATCACAACCATTACTAGTTGCATAAACTCACTTGCTTGGTTTCAATTAACGTAAAAATGTAACTTAAATTAAAAGAAGACCTTAAGACTTGGTCAAAAATGCAATTTTATTGTTAGAATCTAAATGTTATTAGTAATGCTGTCAAATTATACATTTTTTAAATTAGATTAATCACAGGTACTAAACTTTACCTTACTAGCCTATATAAATCAACCATTTAGAAATAGATTAATCACACTTTTGAAATTGGATTAATCATGATTAATCACAACTATTACAAGTAGCATAACATGCTTGCTTGATTTCAATTAACGTAAACTTTTCAATTAAATTCAAAAAGACATTAATTTGGTCAACTATTCTGTTTATTGTTAGAATCTGTTGAAGGTAAAGGAGCAAAATAAATGGCGTGATTAATCTGCTTATAAACGTGATTAATGCAATATTTTTTTGATTAATCATAATTAATCACAACTATTACCAGTAGCATAAACTCGCTTGCATGGTTTCAATTTATGTCAACATTTCAATGAAATTCAAAAAATACCTTAATACTTGGTCACAAATTACATTTTATTGTTCAATTCTAAATGTTATTAGTAATGCTGTCAAATGATACGTATTTTAAAATCAGATTAATCACACTTGAAATTGGATTAATCAAGATTAATCACAATTAATCACAACTATTACTAGTGGCATAAACTTGCTTGCATGATTTCAAATCACGTCAACATTTCAAGTAAATTAAAAAAGACTGTAATACTTGGTCACAAATTCAATGTTATTGTTAGAATCCGTTGAAGGTAAAGGAACAAATTAATTGTCTGATTAATCTGCGTTTATGCATATTTAATGCAATATTTTTTTGTGATTAATCACGATTAATCACAACTATTACAAGTAGCATAAACCCGCTTGCATGATTTCAATTAACATCAATATTTCAATTAAAATAAATAATAATAATTATAATAATTGGTCAATAATGATATTTTATTGTTAGAATCTAAATGTTAATAGTAATGATGTCAAATTATTTGAACATTAAATTAATCACACTTATGAAATTGGATTAATCATGATTAATCACAACCATTACCAGTTGCATAAACTCACTTGCTTGATTTCAATTAACGTAAAAATGTAACTTAAATTAAAAGAAGACCTTAAGACTTGGTCAAAAATGCAATTTTATTGTTAGAATCTAAATGTTATTAGTAATGCTGTCAAATTATACATTTTTTAAGTTAGATTAATCACAGGTACTATACTTTACCTTACTCGCCTGTATAAATCAACCATTTATAAATAGATTAATCACACTTTTGAAATTGGATTAATCATGATTAATCACAACTATTACAAGTAGTATAACGTGCTTGCTTGATTTCAATTAACGTAAACTTTTCAATTAAATTAAAAAAGACATTAATATTTGGTCAACAATTCTGTTTATTGTTAGAATCTGTTGAAGGTAAAGGAGCAAAATAAATGGTGTGATTAATCTGCTTATAAACGTGATTAATGCAATATTTTTTTGATTAATCATAATTAATCACAACTATTACCAGTAACATAAACTCGCTTGCATGATTTCAATTTATGTCAATATTTCAATGAAATTAAAAAAATACCTTAATACTTGGTCACAAATTACATTTTATTGTTCAAATCTAAATGTTATTAGTAATGCTGTCAAATGATACATATTTTAAAATCAGATTAATCACACTTGAAATTGGATGAATCAAGATTAATCACGATTAATCACAACTATTACTAGTGGCATAAACTTGCTTGCATGATTTCAAATAACGTCAACATTTCAAGTAAATTAAAAAAGACTGTAATACTTGGTCACAAATTCAATGTTATTGTTAGAATCCGTTGAAGGTAAAGGAACAAATTAATTGTCTGATTAATCTGCGTTTATGCATATTTAATGCAATATTTTTTTGTGATTAATCACGATTAATCACAACTATTACAAGTAGCATAAACCCGCTTGCATGATTTCAATTAACGTCAACATTTCAGTTAAAAAAAAAAATAATAATAATAATTGGTCAATAATGATATTTTATTGTTAGAATCTAAATGTTAATAGTAATGATGTCAAATTATTTTAACATTAAATTAATCACACTTATGAAATTGGATTAATCATGATTAATCACAACCATTACCAGTTGCATAAACTCACTTTCTTGATTTCAATTAACGTAAAAATTTAACTTAAATTAAAAGAAGACCTTAAGACTTGGTCAAAAATGCAATTGTATTGTTAGAATCTAAACTTTAGTAATGCTTTCAAATGATACATTTTAAAAATCCGATTAATTACACTTTTTAAATTTAAATAATCATTATTTATGCTACTTACCAGTAGCATAAACTTTCAAATAACCTAAAAATTTCAATTAAATTAAAAAAGACCTTAATACTTGGTCACAAATTCATTGCTATTGTTAGAATCCGTTGAAGGTAAAGGAGCAAAATAAATTGTGTGATTAATATGCGTATATGTGTGATTAATGCAATATTTTTTGTGATTAATTTTATGAGGTAACGCGTTCATTTTAACAGTCCAAGTTATTAAATTACGGTAATGTGTTAATAATTTCACACATAAGTCGCTCCTGAGTATAAAAAAACTGTGACTTATAGTCCGAAAAATACGGTAGTAAGGAAACTGGTTTGATTCATTTTAAAAGTCAATGTACATACTGGTGCTCTGTCGCCATCTCCTGGACCACATGAGTAAATCAGGTCTATGACCACTTATGCTTTGAATGACACCAAGCGCAGCATTAACTTATATGACCCAATGCAAACAAACTTCCCTAGTCATGGTGCAAAAAAAAAAAATCCAGCCAACACAAAATACCAACAATATTCTAAAAAAACGTCCATAAAAAAAATAAAAAAATATTCTAAACTACAGCCATTTATATCCATGGCAAAGCATGATGGGAAAAATGCAAATTACTAGAGCCACACTTGTCGATCATTGGCGCATTTTAGCTGCTTGAAATTTCTGATTGATTACAAAACTTTAAGGAGGTCGTCACGGAAGTAAACAAGGTAGGAGTCAAACTTCCACATACTCTTAATATCCATCTAGGGCTCGGTGATATGGCCTTTTATTAATATTGCAATATTTTTAGGCCATGTCACGATACACGATATACATCTCGATATTTTGCCTTAGCCTTGAATTAACAATTGAAGCATATAATCACAGCAGTATGATGATTCTATGTGTCTACATTAAAACATTCTTCTTCATACTGCATTAATACATGCTACTTTTAAACTTTCATGCAGAGAGGGAAACCACAATTAAGTCAATTTACCAAAAGTGTATTTATTAAACAGTTATTAAGCAGTGGCACAAACATTCATGTCATTTCAAAACAAAGTGCAAGATTGTCAGAGACATTTTAAAACAAGCTATTAGTGCACTTTTGTGCATGATGTCACTAAGATGACGTATCAAAACAACACTAAATTAAAGTGCACTTTTTGTACAGAACGCCACTACAATAGTTTAAAACAAATAAAGTGCACTTTTGTGCATGATGTCACACTAGATATTTCAATAAGTGTCAAATAAAAATCAGCTTCATAATAGGAAATCAAATAGTGTATGTCCTTCGCTATGTGGTAGGTTCCTGCGGACGTTATCTCCTTCTGTTGTTGACTATTTGTTTCATACGGTGTTGATGTGGAAATGGTTGCTTGGACATTTTGTTGGTGTGGCACAGACCGGAGATGTTGACATGCGGAGTTTCAAGCACTCTTTATTCTCTAGCGGGTGACTTTTCAAATGATGCTACACATTAGCAGTGCTGCTACTTTTTGTAGCAACACTTTTGCCGCATACTTGTATAACATATTCCCGCTTGAAGCCAAACCACCGCCAGATGATGGACTCCCTGCTGTTTTTCTTGGGAATTAATTCTTCCTTCATTTGTTACCTTATTCGCACCTTCTTTCTCTCGTATTACCACTCACACCGCAGCACTAGCATCACAGATAACGTTACCCATGCCTTGTCTGCTCCGCGATAGCGTGTGACTTTGCACGCGCGTCAGTGTTACGTTCCCTGATGGCTCAGCGTCTAGAGATTATAGGGGAACGCAACATAAAAGTGTATAAACCAAATGAGTTGTAAATTAAAGACACCGAAGCCAAGAATTGAAAACAAAAACTAGTGTTATTGAAAAGTAACCGGGGGGCGGGGGGGTTACAACAAGACACAACACTAGCCTAGCTTGGGAATACAGGTGCTGTCAAAGAAATGAACAAAACCTACCAAAATACAACTCTAGAAAAGAAAAGGTAAGCTGACTAACTGAAGCTATTTAATTAGCACAAACCAAAAACCTACCTATCTACTCTAGCCAAAGAGGGGGTCCAAAACATACAAGGGTGACAGCCACCACTAAGCCTGGTGTCTCTATACACAAACAAATCCTACGTGTGTAGTGTATAGAGGCCTCTGTCTAACCTTTCCCAAGACTAGGCTGCGGATACTTACTAAAGTTGAAAGGTCAAGAAAAATGAAGACAAAAAAAAAATAGCGCCAAAGACAAAGTAGCATCTCTCAAAGTTCCACACAGCATGTCAGAAAAAGAATCCCCCCTTGATCCAGTGGTGAGCAGGTGATTTTAAACAGGCTGGGAGGATAAATGGTGGTCCGGGATTGGCTGGCTGATTAACAGGTGAAACGAGGAGCAGCTGGGAACAGGAACCGGTTGATTGGCAGCAGAGGCAGTGAATGAGTGTGACCTGTACAAACAAATAGAAGAAGAAACACAAAACAAACAAACCACCACTACGTGGAACGTAACAGTCAGTATATGACCGTGGAAGTCGCTTCCTAGCCGTTCCGCTGATCACACACGTCACAGGACACCAGCGTCCAGAGTTGAACAAAGTTTTAATACACATCAATAGTTTTTCGCTACTTGACTTTTCAATATCTCAAAAGTCTCTCCAGCTCTCCAAGTCCTTCCTCCTCCTGCTGTTCCCGACCGCTACTGTTAAAGGGTAACATTATCACCAGACCTATGTAAGCGTCAATATATACCTTGATGTTGCAGAAAAAAGACCATATATTTTTTTAACCGATTTCCGAACTCTAAATGGGTGAATTTTGGCGAATTAAACGCCTTTCTAATATTCGCTCTCGGAGCGATTGTGACGTCACATCGGGACGCAATCCGCCATTTTCTCAAACACCGAGTTAAAAGTTAAAGTTAAAGTACCAATGATTGTCACACACACACTAGGTGTGGCGAGATTATTCTCTGCATTTGACCCATCACCCTTGATCACCCCCTGGGAGGTGAGGGGAGCAGTGGGCAGCAGCGGTGGCCGCGCCCGGGAATCATTTTGGTGATTTAACCCCCAATTCCAACCCTTGATGCTGAGTGCCAAGCAGGGAGGTAATGGGTCCCATTTTTATAGTCTTTGGTATGACTCGGCCGGGGTTTGAACTCACAACCTACCGATCTCAGGGCGGACACTCTAACCACTAGGCCACTGAGTAGGTCAAAAACACCGAGTCAAATCAGCTCTGTTATTTTCCGTTTTTTCGACTGTTTTCCGTACCTTGGAGACATCATGCCTCGTCGGTGTGTTGTCGGAGGGTGTAACAACACGAACAGGGACGGATTCAAGTTGCACCAGTGGCCCAAAGATGCGAAAGTGGCAAGAAATTGGATGTTTGTTCCGCACACTTTACCGACGAAAGCTATGCTACGACAGAGATGGCAAGAATGTGTGGATATCCTGCGACACTCAAAGCAGATGCATTTCCAACGATAAAGTCAAAGAAATCTGCCGCCAGACCCCCATTGAATCTGCCGGAGTGTGTGAGCAATTCAGGGACAAAGGTCCTCGGTAGCACGGCAAGCAATGGCGGCAGTTTGTTCCCGCAGACGAGCGAGCTAAACCCCCTGCATGTCTTGGCTCACACCGTCCCTTATGCCACCGAAGATGATCAAGAGAAGAATATCGACCCTAGCTTCCCTGGCCTGCTGACATGAGGGTATGTCTACAGAATATATTAATTGATGAAAACTGGGCTGTCTGCGCTCTCAAAGTGCATGTTGTTGCCAAATGTATTTCATATGCTGTAAACCTAGTTCATAGTTGTTAGTTTCCTTTAATGCCAAACAAACACATACCAATCGTTGGTTAGAAGGCGATCGCCGAATTCGTCCTCGCTTTCTCCCGTGTCGCTGGCTGTCGTGTCGTTTTCGTCGGTTTCGCTTGCATACGGTTCAAACCGATATGGCTCAATAGCTTCAGTTTCTTCTTCAATTTCGTTTTCGCTACCTGCCTCCACACTACAACCATCCGTTTCAATACATGCGTAATCTGTTGAATCGTTTAAGCCGCTGAAATCCGAGTCTGAATCCGAGCTAATGTCGCTATAGCTTGCTGTTCTAACCGCCATGTTTGTTTGTATTGGCATCACTATGTGACGTCACAGGAAAATGGACGGGTGTATATAACGATGGTTAAATTCAGGCACTTTGAAGCTTTTTTTAGGGATATTGCGTGATGGGTAAAATTTTGAAAAAAAACTTCGAAAAATATAATAAGCCACTGGGAACTGATTTTTAATGGTTTTAATCATTCTGAAATTGTGATAATGTTCCCCTTTAAAGACAACAGGTGATTAGACAACTCATACCACCTGGGCAATCTAATCACCTGTTCAGCTGTGTTTCGAAGCCGGCCCTGACACGCCCCTGTTTGTCAGCGCGCTGTCCTCAGCACCTTGGACAGGCACGGCGACCTCTGCTCCCGCAGGCAGCGCTGGCCACGCCTCCCTCCACAGTGACGCATGTATGAAGTTGCGCTTGCTTTAAGTCTCTGTGAGAAGCAGAGACAAGAAAGAGTGAAAAAAGCCTGTAGTGTAATGCCCACAGCTAAAAGCAACGTATACTCGAATATCACGATATAGTCATTTTCTATATCGCACAGAGACAAACCTGTGATATATCGAGTATATTCCATATATCGCCCAGCCCTAACCTTAATACTTGGTCACAAATTCAAGGTTATTGTTAGAATCCGAGTCGCCCGGAAAAGGGTGGAGTGCCATCTCCGGGTTGGGGAGGAGATCTTGCCCAAGTGGAGGAGTTCAAGTACCTCGGAGTCTTGTTCACGAGTGAGGAAAGAGTGGATCGTGAGATCGACAGGCGGATCGGTGCGGCGTCTTCAGTAATGCGGACCCTGTATCGATCCGTTGTGGTGAAGAAGGAGCTGAGCCGGAAGGCAAAGCTCTCAATTTATTTCTACGTTCCCATCCTCACCTATGGTCATGAGCTTTGGGTTATGACCGAAAGGACAAGATCACGGGTACAAGCGGCCCAACAGAGTTTCCTCCGCCGGGTGGCGGGGCTCTCCCTTAGAGATAGGGTGAGAAGCTCTGTCATCTGGGGGGAGCTCAAAGTAAAGCCGCTGCTCCTCCACATCGAGAGGAGCCAGATGAGGTGGTTCGGGCATCTGGTCAGGATGCCACCCGAACGCCTCCCTAGGGAGGTGTTTAGGGCATGTCCGACCGGTAGGAGGCCACGGGGAAGACCCAGGACACGTTGGGAAGGCTATGTCTCCTGGCTGGCCTGGGAACGCCTCGAGATCCCCCCGGAGGAGCTGGACCAAGTGGCTGGGGAGAGGGAAGTCTGGGCTTCCCTGCTTAGACTGCTGCCCCCGCGACCCGACCTCGGATAAGTAGAAGAAGATGGATGGATGGTAGAATCCGTTGAAGGTAAAGGAGCAAAATAAATTGTGTGATTAATATGCGTATATGTGTGATTAATTTTATGAGGTAACACGTTATTTTTGACAGTCCAAGTTATTAAATTACACTAATTTTCATTGTCACACACAACACAAAGCTAACTTGGATGTTTTGCTGTTAGCATCTTTAATGAACAACATGTATCAAAATGGCCTCCGCATTCTTCGATTTTACTGAATGCGGCCCTCGCTGGATAAAGTTTGGACACTCCTGGTTTAGGACGACAGAAGCCGCACGCCCTCCAGATTTAGTCGTCTCCCCTGCGACGGGACAACCGGTGTTGATGTAGCGGGGGAGGGATTAGCCTGGCCGGCCCAGCGGGACCTCCACGCACCCGCGGGAGCATTTGGGATGGGACGGAGCGAGCTTATCTCTCTCATCTTAATGACGTGACCCCAGGTTGGCTTGCATAATACCTCGATATGGAGCACGGGGGATTGAGGAGATTAAAACGGCTGTGTTTGCCAGGCAGAGACCCGTGTTTGAAGCCGACCTCAGCCGGGGATTTGCCGCCGTTTCATCGTGACGTCTGGGTTTCTGCGAGCGCTATCTTGATGAGGATCAGCATGCACTTAAATTGCAGCTTTCAGAGTTGTCGAATCACCGCTGACCTTAGAGGGAGGAAATAATGTTTTGTTTTAATCTAAATTAACTCGCTACTTTTTTCCCAGAGTGCTGGCTTTGCCCCCTACCATGTCTAATTATACCAATTCATGCTGTCCACTTATCACTTAATTGTTAGCCAGACGTTCCCTCCAGTCAAGATCCATCACTCTACAAAACATCTAACTTTGCCTCAATGGAATCCACTATTTAACATATCTTTGTGTCTTTGAGTGTCTTTGTTCAATTCAGCATTACCACTTTAGTCACTTTTCTGCAGACTAACACTTTTTAATGAGGTAGAATATACTGTTTTTATCCAAATAGTATGGCACGGTGATGGAAGGGGTGTTCAAACTTTTTTCCCTGGGGGCCGCATGGGTCTGGAAAAATTTGGTCGACTGCATGTTAAGTAACTATATAGGTGTACGTATTACATTTAATACAAACCCCGTTTCCATATGAGTCGGGAAATTGTGTTAGATGTAAATATAAACGGAATACTATAATTTGCTAATCCTTTTCAACCCATATTCAATTGAATGCACTACAAAGACAACATATTTGATGTTCAAACTCATAAACTTTATTTTTTTTTGCAAATAATAGTTAACTTAAATTTCATGGCTGCAACAAGTGCCAAAGTAGTTGGGAAAGGGCATGTTCACCACTGTGTTACATGGCCTTTCCTTTTAACAACACTCAGTAAACTTTTGGGAACTGAGGAGACACATTTTTGAAGCTTCTCAGGTGGAATTCTTTCCCATTCTTGCTTGATGTACAGCTTAAGTTGTTCAACAGTCTGGGGGTCTCCGTTGTGGTATTTTAGGCTTCATAATATGCACCACAAATTTTCAATGGGAGACAGGTCTGGACTACAGGCAGGCCAGTCTAATACCCGCACTCTTTAACTATGAAGCCACGTTGATGTAACACGGGGCATTGTCTTGCTGAAATAAGCAGGGGCGTCTATGGTAACGTTGCTTGGATGGCAACATATGTTGCTCCAAAACCTGTATGTACCTTTCAGCATTAATGGCGCCTTCACAGATGTGTAAGTTACCCATGTCTTGGGCACTAATACACCCCCATACCATCACAGATAGTGGCTTTTCAACTTTGCGCCTATTACAATCCGGATGGTTCTTTTCCTCTTTGGTCCGGAGGACACAACGTCCACAGTTTCCAAAAACAATTTGAAATGTGGACTCGTCAGACCACAGAACACTTTTCCACTTTGTATCAGTCCATCTTAGATGAGCTCAGGCCCAGCGAAGCCGACGGCGTTTCTGGGTGTTGTTGATAAACGGTTTCCGCCTTGCATAGGAGAGTTTTAACTAGCACTTACAGATGTAGCGACCAACTGTAGATACTGACAGTGAGTTTTTGAAGTGTTCCTGAGCCCATGTGGTTATATCCTTTACACACTGATGTCGCTTGTTGATGCAGTACAGCCTGAGGGATGGAAGGTCATGGGCTTAGCTGCTTATGTGCAGTGATTTCTCCAGATTCTCTGAACCCTTCGATGATATTACGGACCGTAGATGGTGAAATCCCTAAATTCCTTGCAATAGCTGCTTGAAAAAGGTTTTTCTTAAACTGTTCAACAATTTGCTCACGCATTTGTTGACAAAGCGGTGACCCTCGCCCCATCCTTGTTTGTGAATGACTGAGCATTTCATGGAATCTACTTTTATACCCAATCATGGCACCCACCTGTTCCCAATTTGCCTGTTCACCTGTGGGATGTTCCAAATAAGTGTTTGATGAGCATTCCTCAACTTTATCAGTATTTATTGCCACCTTTCCCAACTTCCTTTTCACGTGTTGCTGGCATCAAATTCTAAAGTTAATGATTATTTGCAAAAAAAAAAAAAATGTTTATCAGTTTGAACATCAAATATGTTGTCTTTGTAGCATATTCAACTGAATATGGGTTGAAAATGATTTGCAAATCATTGTATTCCGTTTATATTTACATCTAACACAATTTCCCAACTCATATGGAAACGGGGTTTGTACAACAAAATGTCATTTCCAGCTCAAACCCGTTGAAGATTAGACAAACATTGTACGGGGTAACAGACGTGGAACAGTGATGGGTCGCCACTTAAGGCGCCCCATAAAAGGTGGGAAAAAGGTATACGCTGGGGGAAAAAAAGTCGACTTCAGACTGGGCTCCTATTAAGAGAAAAAAAAAAACTCCATAGCAAAGCACATACAAGTTGAGACGACTCGGGGCGCTGCTCCGTGTTCCGTTATATCACGTGGGAGTGAAACAAATGAAGGCGTGGGATGGGGTAGGGAGTATGTGTGTGTGTGGCGTGTATATTTTTCAGGGAAGCATATGTATGTGTAAGCCTGCAGCGTGTGTCTTTTCCTGACCTTGGTGCTCTCGCAACCGCACGAAAAGTCAACAACACCCGGTGTGTGTCCATGAGACACAGGGAAGGAGTTTGTTTTGTCTCTTCACTGCGCTGTCCTCTGGGAGACTCTCGAAGTAGCCACCTTGCCAATTCGCTTGCAGCCAGGGAAGACAATCCAGATTAGAATGTTTGTGTTTGTTTGTCTTAATTGTCTATGTCTGGTCCCCAAATTCATTATACTTCACATGTCAGAGCAGCCGGCGTCTCCCAAGATGTCGCCAAAGTTTGCAGTGTCGTCCAAAATCGCAATAGTCTGAGTGCCCACATTTGTGCTCGTATTCGTCAATCATTTGTGGCAGCTTTAGGGTACTTTGAACGGCTGCCAGCGTCTTCCAATTTGTCGATACACCAGAGCAACGCTTACTCCAATCAGCAGATGTCCTGTTATCATGACCCCAAACAGGTAGATATCTTCAACATCCTCGACTAAAAGGGTCGCTAGGTACACAACCCTCCACTTCTCCCAAGAGTCCATCGTGTGTCCAGCAACAACTGTTCCGTCCATACTTGCCAACCCTCCCGGATTTTCCGGGAGACTCCCGAAATTCAGCGCCTCTCCCGAAAACCTCCCGGAAGAAATTTTCTCCCGAAAATCTCCCGGAATTCAGCCGGAGCTGGAGGCCACGCCCCCTCCAGCTCCATGCGGACCTGAGTCCAGTGTGCGCACACAAGGAGACGAAACAGAAGAACGAGACCGTAGTCGAAGAGCGCAGGGGAGACACTTCTCCAGGGCCGATGTATGCTCGGGGCAACACCCTTCACCTTACCCGGCAGTGGGTCTCCACAGCGGACGACTTTAGGGTGAATGATGAGTCCAGCGATTAGTTGCAAATCTTGCTTTATTGATTGCTTGCACACAGCCAATCCAACACAAAACCAACTAGTCCCTCCCCGCACTCACGCTACCCCGCTCCCTCTCTTCTCTCGCCCACACACTCACTGACGTCACTCACCTCACATGCTGTCACCTATTAAAGGGCCACAAACACACATACTCTACTCTCATAACACACAGTACAGTTAGTAGAACAACTGTGTTTTCATTACTGTGTATTTGATAGGTGCCATTGCCCCGGAATTGTATTGCATTGTACTTTCAAGTACAACAATGAGTAGATGAGTGTTATGTGTGTGTATATGTGTAAATAAATGAACACTGCAATTCAAGTATTTCTTTTATTTATATATATATATATATATATATATATATATATATATATATATATATATATATATATATATATATATATATATATATAATAAAATAAATATATATATATATATATAGCTAGAATTCACTGAAAGTCAAGTATTTCATACATATATATATATATATGTATATATATATATATATATATATATATATATATATATATATGTATATATATATGTATGTATATATATATGTATATATATGTATATATATATGTATGTATATATATATGTATATATATATATGTATGTATATATATATATATGTATATGTATATATATATGTATATATATATATATATGTATATATATATATGAAATACTCGAGTTGGTGAATTCTAGCTGTAAATATACTCCTCCCCTCGTAACCACGCCCCCAACCACGCCCCCCACCCCAACCACGCCCCGCCCCACCCCCAACCACGCCCCCAGCCCCCACCTCCCGAAATCGGAGGTCTCAAGGTTGGCAAGTATGCTTCCGTCAAGACAGGCAGGTTCCACTCCAACCTGAGATCTTGTCAATTTCGTTGAGAGGCAAGTTGATCAATTCCATTGCTTGGATTTTAGAAAGCAGTGCAAAAAAAAAAAAACAATAAAGTTAAGAGAAGACAAAACAAAGAAGCAAGCAGGAGAGATAAGGGAGAGGGAAAGGGAGCGTCCGCCTTCGATGAGTGCCAGAGAAAAAAAGCCAGAAAAATCAAATAAATGAAAAAATTACAGAGTTTTGTTGTATAAAGGGCCTTGTGGAGCTTGTTTAAATGTATAATTCAGAAGCTTTTCATGAAAACTGAGCTGGTCAAAGTAGAATATACAAACCTATTCAACCCAACAGGGTGCATTTTGTTTTGGAATATTTTAGTTTTGTTTTAGGGTAAGTCACAAACGCTGCCATGTCCAGGCTTTCTGTAGACATTTTTACTGAGCAGTCTTTGATCCATTAATACAAATAATGAATACATATTTAGTCATACTTGCCAACCTTGAGACCTCCGATTTCGGGAGGTGGGGGGTGGGGCGGTGTGTGGTTAAGAGGGGAGGAGTATATTGACAGCTAGAATTCACCAAGTCAAGTATTTCATACCATTGGCGTTGTTAGGCCTATTTTAGGGGGGCTCAAGCCCCCCTAAAATGTTCTTAAGCCCCCCTAAATAATTTGGTGTTATATATATATTTATATATATAATTTTTTTTTTTTTTTTTTTTTAACAAATACATGCCGACATATTCATTATAAAGTGGCCCGAATATGAGTTTAAATAAATTAATCATATAACCTGTCATTATTCACTCAGTTTCCCCTCACTTCAAGGGGATGGGTCAAATGCAGAGGACACATTTCACCACACCTAGTGTGTGTGTGTGACAATCATTGGTACTTTAAGGGAGAGAGCCCCTTTAGTGTGTCGGTATCCAATCCATTCCACTTGTTCATATAGAAAATGCCCACGTCCCTCAAAATCCAGTCCGCATTTTCTCTGTGACCTTGCCTGCGGCCCTTGGACTTGTTCATATAGAAAATGCCCACATCACTCTTGTAGAATCTATATAAAGTAATATACATTAGTCTAATGTTAAAACAATGAAAAAAAACATTAAATATATTTGTTTTATTGTATTGTTACATTAATAGCTGTTGTATTGTTATAGAATGGCTTGTTAAACATTTCATAGGATTTTCAGAGGGAGGAAAAACCAAGACATTTATTATAAAATGTCAAATTAATAAATGCATTAAAAGAAAAAGAAAAAAAATGGTTAAAAGACATTGTCCCGGGGAGCATTTCATTTCGTCCCGTGCATTTTTTAAATAATACGAATAACAATGAATCATTTCTAAGTCTTTGTTAGCCGTTTGTGAAGTTTTGTGCTCGTGCGCTACGTTCGCTCGCGTCCTGTGCATCTCCTGGGGGCTAAGCCCCCCCTGTCCTTAAAAGCTAGTGACGCCCCTGTTTCATACATATATATATATATATATATATATATATATATATATATATATATATATATATATATATATATATATATATTCCTTAATATTTATTTATGCAAGTTTGAAGTATCAATTATCTAAACACAGTTTTGTTTGCATATTTTCAGGATATATGTATACATACATACATACATATATATATATATATATATATATATATATATATATATATATATATATATGTATGTATGTATAGATATATATCCTGAAAGTTTGATACTTCAAACTTGCATAAATAAATTCACGGTGGCAGAGGGGTTAGTGCATCTGCCTCACAATACGAAGGTCCTGAGTAGTGTTGGGTTCAATCCCGGGCTCGGGATCTTTCTGTGTGGAGTTTGCATGTTCTCCCCGTGATTGCGTGGGTTCCCTCCGGGTACTCCGGCTTCCTCCCACCTCCAAAGACATGCACCTGGGGATAAGTTGATTGGCAACACTAAATTGGCCCTAGTGTGTGGATGTGAGTGTGAATGTTGTCTGTCTATCTGTGTTGGCCCTGCGATGAGGTGGCGACTTGTCCAGGGTGTACCCCGCCTTCCGCCCGATTGTAGCTGAGATAGGCTCCAGCGCCCCCCGCGACCCCAAAGGGAATAAGCGGTAGAAAATGGATGGATAACATAACTTGGCTTCTGAGCGTTTCAAAATGTAATGAATAAAATGCTAAAGTTGTTGATAAACAAGCAATTATTTTAATAATTAAATATCATCATCATTTTAAATGAATTATTATGATACTTTAAAATCAATTATTTCAAATATGTTTATTTTAATGTATAATTCTATGGCTGGATGTAATAAGGAGTCACGAAAAAATAAAAATACAATTAATTTTGATGTTTTTTGCAAAATATTAAAAAAATGTATTTATTTTTTTTATTTTTTTATTAATAAATATATTTATTTTTAGGTAAAATGAACATAATAAAACAATTTATCTCTAGTCTGGATGATTTAGTTCTTGTCACCATGTTGTCCTCCCGTCATGAAAAAAGGCTGTCCTCACTCAGGTCCGCATGGAGCTGGAGGGGGCGTGGCTTCCAGCTCCGCCTGAAAATCGTAAGATTTTCGGGAGAATATTTGTCCCGGGAGGTTTTCGGGAGAGGCGCTGAATTTCAAGGAGTCTCCCGGAAAATTCGGGAGGGTTTGCAAGTATGTATTTAGTGGTTAGAGTGTCCGCCCTGGTAGGTTGTGAGTTCAAACCCCGGCCGGGTCATACCAAAGACTATAAAAATGGGAACCATTACCTCCCTGCTTGGCACTCAGCATCAAGGGTTGGAATTGGGGGTTAAATCACCAAAAATTATTCCCGGGCACGGCCACCGCTGCTGCTCACTGCTCCCCTCACCTCCCAGGGAGTGATCAAGGGTGATGGGTCAAATGCAGACAATAATTTCGCCACACCGAGTGTGTGTGTGACAGTCATTGGTACTTTAACTTTAACTTAATAAAAAGCGTGTGCAAACAATAAAATCTTGTGTACTATTAGTGGCCGTGTTGAGTGTGATCTACTGTGCTAAAACTGCATGTGCCGCCTTCTATAAATGAAGTTTTTGCGTGTACAGACATTTGATCATCTACTGTAAAAATACTTAATTGTAAAAAAAAAAAAAAATCTGCACAATTTATGGTAGAATTACAGCAGCTGTAGTTGCCAGGAATTCACCGTGAAAAATACAGTTAGGATGTATAGGACATTACGGTTTGTTGATGATTTACGATGAAAAAAAAGATATATTGTTAACCTGTTTACGATAAAGTACTAGCAGTTATGGTTGCGAGGAATTCACTGAAAACAAATTAGGGCCAATTTTAGTGTTGCCAATCAGCCTATTCCCAGGTGCATGTCTTTGGACTCCACACAGAAAGACCACTAACCTGGGAATCGAACCTCGGACCTTCTCACTGTGAAGCGCAAGCACTAATCACTGCGGTACCGTGCTGCCCTGTCATTAATACGAGCATCTTCAAAATGCCTGTGTTTCCGAGACATGTGAGCATTTGTACAACCTTTCACTGGACAACACTCACAACACGTTCCTTCAAGTGAAATGACAAAAGACAAATGAGTCTTAAATGCTCCGTATCTGTCAAATATCTGTTTGCAAGCAGTTTTAACACACTTAAAACACACACATATAAATATAAGCACAAAGTGCCAATAAAATAACAGGAAACATGTTAGCCAAAACAATTAAGGTATGTTGTATTTAAGTCCTGCAGTGCATCTACGTTTAAACCCAGGTGAAAGTGCGCTCATGAGAGAGGCTGCGGCGCTAACTGCGAATGTGAAGAAAAAAAATGCGTATTGCAAGAAGTAGATTTGTTCATAATATATCTTCTATATGCAAAAACAAACGTCATTAACAAATGCCAGCAGACACAAAAACGCATCTATTAAATTTGTTTTATTCAGGCCCTTAAGTCTGAATAAAACTTAGCAGCTGTTAAATTATAAAATGATATTGCTGATTAGTAGAGATGTCTGATATTATCGGCCTGCCAATATTATCGGCCGATAAATGCTTTAAAATGCATACTTGCCAACCTTGAGACCTCCGATTTCGGGAGGTGGGGGGAGGGGGGTAGGAGTGGGCGTGGTCGGGGTGGGACTGGGGCATGGTTGGGGGCGTGGCTAAAAGAGGAGGAGTATATTTACAGCTAGAATTCACCAAGTCAAGTATTTCATATATATATATATATATATAGATAATATATATATATATATATATATATATATATATATATATATATATATATATATATATATATATATATATATATAAAAGAAATACTTGAATTTCAGTGTTCATTTATTTACACATATACACACACATAACACTCATCTACTCATTGTTGAGTTAAGGGTTGAATTGTCCATCCTTGTTCTATTCTCTGTCACTATTTTTCGAACCATGATGCATTGCTGTGTGGCACGCACAAAAGTGTTTTTATCACATGCACTAGATGGCAGTATTGTCCTGTTTAAGAGTGTCACAACATTGCTGTTTACGGCAGACGAACTGTTTTACGGTAGACAAAAAACGTGACTGCTGTTGTTGTGTGCTGTTACCGCGCTGGGAGGACGTTAATGAAACTGCCTAACAATAAACCCACATTATTTATTTATTTATTAGCCTTTATTTAACCAGGTAAAATCCCATTGAGATCAAAGATCTCTTTTCCAAGGGAGACCTGGCCAAGAGGGCAGCAGCAAGGTTACATTAAAAACAGTAAACAAATACATAAAACATCACATTTACAACATTAAAACTTGCTCACATGACACATGTGCATACAGACAAGGTAGACTGCAATCCTTTCACAGAAGCTTTAAACTCATTCAACGTAACTAGGGCCTTCGGCTTGGAGTGACCAAGAACTCGCCCTCCATCACTCTACAGTTATAACGTGATTGGGCAAGTATGCTGTTTAAATTGTGGGTTAATACTCAAATAAAATATTTGTTATTATGGACCTGAGTCCGCCTGAATTTCGGGAGATTTTCGGGAGAAAATTTGTCCCGGGAGGTTTTCGGGAGACGCATGAATTTCGGGAGTCTCCCGGAAAATCCGGGAGGGTTGGCAAGTATGAAAATGTAATATCGGAAATTATCGGTATCACTTTCAAAAGGTAAAATTAATTACTTTTTAAAACGCAGCTGTACTGAGCGGTACATATCCGGTAAAACACGGACGTAGGGGGAAGTACAGAGCAGTTGCTCTCCCAGTCAGCAGCCCCTCCCCTTTCCCCTCTCCCACACACAACACAGGAGTTGATGACTGCAGCATGAGAGGTTTAATGGCGACGCTTGATGACCTCATTAAACCCCCGCGAGCGGAGCATAACAACAACAAGAGTGTTGTTGCCGGTGCTGGAGCCGTGGCTAACAAGCAAGCTCGCTCGTTGACTGACTAACGACACCATGTCTATGGTTTGGGATTATTTTCAAGTGTGTCTGACGGATAAAAAACTGTCAATTTGCAATGATTGCAAAAAGTTAGTTATGCGAGGAGGAACCAAGACGTCTTCCTTTAATACGAGCAATTTGATCTCCCACCTCTTCAATAATCATAAGGAGATACACGATGAATACAAGCGGAAGATGAATGAAAAGCAAATACCGGAAAAAAGAAGTACCACACAGTTATCGCTTAAAGACTCCGCAGAGAAAAAACAAAAACACAACAAAAAACACCCCAGGGCGAAAGCTCACGTTGTGGTCAGGGACAACGCACGCAGTATGGCAAAAGCTACGGCGGAGTTTGGTGTGGCTAGTCTGCCCTGCATGGCACACACTTTGCAGCTTGCAGTGAACGGAGGTGCCCTGTCTCAACACAGCATTTCAGAAGCTCTGACTGACTGCTAGGCCACTTCAAGCACTCACCACTAGCTTGCAGCACATTTGTGTTAATCATACAAATACGTTAGAGCAGGGCAGATTGAGCCCAGTTTATAATTTCCTGTTATACAGTATACCAGGCAGTCTTGCACTAAAGGAGGAATATGTTATTGTTTACTTTATTACTCTAGTATACTCTGGACTGAAGCTGTGTGCCTTCATTGTTTTTGTAGCTGTTGTTTTGAGGCATGTTTAAAAAAAAATAAAAAATGCACTTTGTGAAAGTCAAAGTATAGTATTTCCCATAGTTGTAGTGGGTATCAGGATTATCTCAGGGAGAGCATATCCCAAATTCCAAGCTGCTGTTTTGAGGCCTGTTAAAAAAAAATAATGCACTTTGTGACTTCAATAATAAATATGGCAGTGCCATGTTGGCACTTTTTTTCCATAACTTGAGTTGATTTATTTTGGAAAACTTTGTTACATTGTTTAATGCATCCAGCGGGGCATCACAACAAAATTAGGCATAATAATGTGTTAATTCCACGACCGTATATATCGGTATCAGTTGATATCAGAATCAATATCGGAATATCGGATATCGGCAAAAAAGCCATTATCAGACATCTCTACTGATTAGATATTTTATATTTTTGACACTCCACAATTTCTGCGCAATCGAGCCTCCTCTCTGACAGCCGCGTGTGTAACCGTGTCAGTTTGCACGCACTTGCTAAATAAAGACGCAAAATGCCGCTGGCAGTCGAGTTGTAGTCTTGATCAATCAAGCTGCGTGTGCAGAATCATACTTGCCAACCCTCCCAGATTTTCCGGGAGACTCCCGAAATTCAGCGCCTCTCCCGAAAACCTCCCGGGACAAATTTTCTCCCGAAAATCTCCCGAAATTCAGGCGGAGCTGGAAGCCACGCCCCCTCCAGCTCCATGCGGACCTGAGTGACGTCAGGTGCGCAACACCACGTAAATCGTTGGCCAACCAAAAAGTAACCCCAGTATGCTATAGCCAACATTCACCAGGAGATGGCAACAGACAAACATAGATCACTCTATTACATTCCTCCCCTTTTAGAAATGTATAGAAGTTACTCAAAATAAATAAACAACCCAACCAAAAAATGCAATAGCTCAATTAAAAAACTGTACTCAAGCCACATTCTTTTCTTTCTTTGTTAGTACTGAACTCTTAACCCTCATTTGGAAAAAAATAACATGCTTATTATACAAACAGTATGTGTACACCTTTAACACAGATTTTTATACTGTCTTCAGAGATTCAGTTTTTTTGGTGGTACTCGAAACCTTTCTGGGTACCTGCGAAAGGGTGTTCAGCATGGTTGGAAAAATAGTGACAGAGAATAGAACAAGGATGGACAATTCAACCCTTAACTCAACAATGAGTAGATGAGTGTTATGTGTGTGTATATGTGTAAATAAATGAACACTGAAATTCAAGTATTTATTTTATTTATGTATATATATATTTATATATATATATATATATATATATATATAATAAAATAAATATATATATAGCTAGAATTCACTGAAAGTCAAGTATTTCTTATATATATATGAAATACTTGACTTGGTGAATTCTTGCTGTAAATATACTCCTCCCCTCTTAGCCCCGCCCCCAACCACGCCCCGCCCCACCCCGACCACGCCCCCCCCCCCCCCCCCCCCCCCCGAAATCGGAGGTCTCAAGGTTGGCAAGTATGGCAGAATAATTGTATTTTCATCTTCTCCCAGTTTTGCGGGCGTTCCGATGACTCAGCATATTCATGGAGACAGACACGCTAAATAGATTGCATGCCTTATTCTGCTCACTAAAGAGACGTGCACACGTTTCGTGGATCAGGCCCTAACTTCGCCAACAATAATGCATGGTTTCGCGAAGGGAGAAGTCATAGTTTTTGTGCAGCTTGAACTCTGTCCATAAATTAATGGACACCTGCTTAGGGAGGCGAGGGGGCTGGTCTGGCACGGATAATGGAACAAATGGCCCAATTACACGAAACTTGCCGAATGAAAAAAAGGGAAATAAACGGAGTCTATTGTGCTGGCGGCACTTCAGCTGAGGAGTGGTCAAAATGCGACGGCTGGGCGCTCCCTCAAGGAGCTGAAGCGGCATCAAGCAATCAGCGTCTTTCCATTGTGCCCTCCTCGCTTCCTGTAATTACAGCAGACTCGGCCAGGCTTTCTGAGCACCCTCAGCAGCACCTGAGAGCTCGTCAAGAGGCGTCTGGCCGGTAAAAAAAGGCGACCACATGCAGCCACACCACGTTGAGCTCATTCAATGCCAGTGTTTCTGTTTAGTCAGCTTCTTAAGGTGTGAGATACAACTCTTGTCCCACCTTCGACAAAACCAGTGAAGTTGGCACGTTGTGTAAATCGTAAAAAAAAATTATTTGCAAATCCTTTTTAACTTACAGTGTATTCAATTGAATAGACTGCAAAGACATACTTAACATTCGAACTGAAAAACTTTGTTATTTTTTGCAAATAATCATTAACTTAGAATTTAATGGCAGCAACACATTGCAAAAAAGTTGGCACAGGGTCATTTTTACCATTGTGTTACATGGCCTTTCCTTTTAACAACACTTAGTAAACGTTTGGGAACTGAGGAGACACATTCCTGAAGCTTTTCAGGTGAAATTCTTTCCCATTCTTGCTTGATGTACAGCTTAAGTTGTTCAACAGTCCGGGGTCTCCGGACCGCTTCATAATGCGCCACACATTTTCAATGGACTGGACTACAGGCAGGCCAGTCTAATACCCGCACTCTTTCATTATCAAGCCACGCTGTTGTAACACGTGGCTTGGCATTGTCTTGCTGAAATAAGCAGGGGCGTCCATGATAACGTTGCTTGGATGGCAACATATGTTGCTCCAAAACCTGTATGTACCTTTCAGCATTAATGGTGCCTTCACAGATGTGTAAGTTACCCATGTCTTGGGCACTAATACACCACCATACCATCACAGATGCTGGCTTTTCAACTTTACGCCTATAACAATCCGGATGGTTCTTTTCCTCTTTGGTCCGGAGGACACGACGTCCACAGTTTCCGAAAACAATTTGAAATGTTGACTCGTCAAACCACAGAACAGAACATAGATGAGCCTGGGCCCAGCGAAGCCGGCAGCGTTTCTGGGTGTTGTTGATAAATGGCTTTTGCTTTGCATAGTAGAGTTTTAACTTACATTTACAGATGTAGCAACAAACTGTCTGTAGTTACTGACAGTGGTTTTCTGAAGTGAACCATGTGGTGATATCCTTTACACACTGATGTCGCTTTTTGATGCAGTACTGCCTGAGGGATCAAAGGTCTGTAATATCATTGGTTTCGTGCAGAGATTTCTCCAGATTCTCTGATATTACGGACTGTAGATGGTGAAATCCCTAAATTCCTTGCAATAGCTCGTTGAGAAATGTTGTTCTTAAACTGTTGGAAAATGTTTTTATGCATTTGTTCGCAAAGTGGTGACCCACCCCATCCTTGTTTGCGAATGACTGGGCATTTCATGGAAGCTGCTTTTATACCCAATCATGGCATTGATCAATCAAGGGATTGAAGGTCACAGGCATTCAATGTTGGTTTTCAGCCTTGCTGCTTACGTGCAGTGAGTTCTCCAGATTCTCTGAACCTTTTGATGATATTACGGACCGTATATGGTGATATCCATAAATTCCTTGCAACAGCTCGTTGAGAAATGTTGTTCTTACACAATTTTCTCAGGCATTTGTTCACAAAGTGGGCACCCTCACCCCATCTTTGTTTGTGAATGACTGAGCATTTCATGGAAGCTTCTTTTATACCCAATCATGGCACCCACCTGTTCCCAATTAGTCTGTTCACCTGTGGGATGTTCCAAATAAGTGTTTGATGAGCATTCCTCAACTTTCTCAGTCTTTTTTGCCACTTGTGCCAGCTTTTTTTTAAACATGTTGGAGGAATCAAATTCCAAATGAGCTAATATTTGCAAAACATAACAACATTTTCCAGTTGGAACGTTAAGTATCTTGTCTTTGCAGTCTATTCAATTGAATATACGTTGAAAAGGATTTGCAAATCATTGTATTCTGTTTTTATTTAGCATTTACACAAAGTGCCAACTTCACTGGTTTTGGGGTTTGTAAAACTGGAGGAATTACTCGGAGACATACCTTGCTTTGTGCGCCGGGAAGAAGGGTCTTCCCCAAAGTTGGAAGCAGTTGCCCAGGATGCTTTGTGTAATCCTTGAATGGATCAAAGGAAAAAGCCCCAGCTGTCGACTCAATGCAAACTGGAGAGGTGTTAGGGAGGGAGGTTTACCAAAGTACACCAGGAACAGCCTCCATTACAATAACCAGTGAACACACCCGGGTGAAGGTTTAGGAGGAACTCACACTAGGCCAGTAATGTGCTTTGGCCCAGCTCATGCTAAAAGTCTGGCACCTTTGGCAAGTGTGAGTGTTCTCACAAGAAAAACAAGTACCGTATTTTTCGGACTATAAAGTGTATTTAAAGCATACTTGCCAACCCTCCCGGATTTTCCGGGAGACTCCCGAAATTCAGCGCCTCTCCCGAAAACCTCCCGGGACAAATTTTCTCCCGAAAATCTCCCGAAATTCAGGCGGAGCTCAAGGCCACGCCCCCTCCAGGTCCATGCGGACCTGAGTGACGTGTTGACAGCCTGTTCACACGTCCGCTTTCTCACAATATAAACAGCTAATGATCGAGGGCGAGTTCTTGGTTTCTTATGTGGGTTTATTGTTAGGCAGTTTCATTAACGTCCTCCCAGCGCGGTAACAACACACAACAACAGCAGTCAAGTTTTCGTCTACCGTAAAGCAGTTCGTCTGCCGTAAACAGCAATGTTGTGACACTTTTAAACAGGACAATACTGCCATCTACTGTACATGCATATGTGACCCACCCATAATGTGTCACATTTTTGTGTTGATTTATTTATTTTATTTTGTGGTTTGAATTCGTTTTTGGAGCTGTCATTACACATTTATCAGTATTCACATTGGTCAGTAGGGGGCGGTAGGGCGTTTCTTCCCAATTGAATGCTATCACCTGCAGACCGGAAGTGTCTTGTCATTCTGATGAGCGCGACCAGTCTGTGAACAATTGAAACGTCCTCTGTGCTTTTTCCTCCTGTATAACAGGTTAGTTTTGGTGAATCAACTCACTGAATAATATCCATGTGATCTTTATAAGTTTAAGTACACATTCTGATGGTGGAGCCTAACTCTAAAGTGTTTGTGAGTTGTAGTTTGTATTTGTGAATGAATCCAGTGCACAGCTGCAGTAATCAATACAAAAAGGCGACGTGAGTGTGCAATGTTTATATAGGAACTTCTGATCCTAATTCAGACTCCCAAATTAGAGCTCCCGTTTTCTTATTTATTTTATAACGTATATTTGTATAATGTGTGTGATCTGAAATAGTGACAGAGAATAGAACAAGGATGGACAATTCAACCCTTAACTCAACAATGAGTAGATGAGTGTTATGTGTGTGTATATGTGTAAATAAATGATCACTGAAATTCAAGTATTTCTTTTATGTATATATATATATATATATATATATATATATATATATATATATATATATATATATAGCTAGAATTCACTGAAAGTCAAGTATTTCTTATATATATATATATATATATATCTTAACCACGCCCCCAACCACACCCCCCGCCTCACCCCCGACCACGCCCCCCACCCACCACCCCCCACCTCCCGAAATCGGAGGTCTCAAGGTTGCAAAGTATGCATATGGTACAATACAATCAACAAGATAGGATGGAGGTCGACTGTGTAGTATTTTATACGTAAGTAGTAAAACCTTAAAATCACATCTTAAGTGCACAGGAAGCCTGTGCAGGTGAGCCAGTACAGGTCTATATATATATGTATATATGTATATAAAGGTATATACAGTATAGGCGTAATATGATCAAACTTTCTTGTTCTTGTCAAAAGTCTAGCAGACGCATTTTGTACCAACTGTAATCTTTTAATGCTAGACATAGGGAGACCCGAAAATAATACGTTACAGTAATCAAGACGAGACGTAACGAACGCATGAATAATGATCTCAGCGTCACTAGTGGATAAAATGTAACGAATTTTAGCGATATTACGGAGATGGAAGATAGCCGTGTAGATGTGACGAGAGAAGCAAACGGGTCTCGGTCTGATGCTCAGTGTTAACGCCCTCCAGCACCCACCAGCACAGGGGGGAGTCACACCCGGTCTGGCACGGGACACGGGTTAGGACTCTCCAAGACCTTTTTTTTCCCCCCTGAACTCTGTACTCTTTTACTCCACAGGTGCTCCAGGAGGGATCGCTGTCCGAGGGCGGACGAAGCCTACCGTTTCGCAACCGGCATCGACCGCTGCGTGAAGGTCATCGCTCACCCCGATAGCATTGCTGTGTCAGCACACAGCGTTCCGGCAAGTCTGCTCTATGTCTTTCAGCCTTCCCTGTCTTGTCGCTCACAGTAAAAAAAAAAAACTTTTAGCAATCACCATGAGTAACATTTTACAGCGACGGTACACTACACGTCGTTTTCTTGACATCGGATCCACCTCTATTTATTCAGGTTGCCAGACTACCCAGGCAGAGTCTGACTTGATAGCTTAACTGCACTTTTTTTTTTTTATTTACCTATCGTTCACAATCTTTATGAGAGACATGAAGACATACAGTATGCCTTTTTTGGGGGAGGATTTTAAAGCTTGGAAGATGCGGCTAATATGTAATATGTACAATATACACACTGTAAGTATATATATATATAATGCAGTACCAGACACCTTCATAACAATATGTAATATGTACAATATACACACTCCAAGTATATATATAATGTAGTAACAGACACCTTCATAACAATATGTAATATGTACAATATACACACTGCAAGTATATATATAATGTAGTAACATACACCTTCATAACAATATGTAATAGGTTTTATATACACACTGCAAGAATATACATAATATAGTAACAGACACCTTCATAACAATATGTATTATGTACAATATACACACTGCAAGTATATATATAATGTAGGAACAGACACCTTCATAACAATATGAATTATGTACAATATACACACTGCAAGTATATATATAATGTAGTAACAGACACCTTCATAACAATATCAATTATGTACAATATACACACTGCAAGTATATATATAATGTAACATACACCTTCATAACAATATGTAATATGTACAATATACACACTGCCAATATTTATATAATGTAGTAACAGACACCTTCATAACAATATGTAATATATACAATATACACACTGCAAGTAGTTATATAATGTAGTAACAGACACCTTCATAACAATATGTAAAATGTACAATACACACACTGCAAGTATATATATAATGCAGTAACAGACACCTTCATAACAAGATGTAATATGTACAATATAAACACTGCAAGTATATATATATATATAATGTAGTAACAGACACCTTCATAACAATATGTAATATGTACAATATACACACTGCCAATATTTATATAATGTAGTAACAGACACCTTCATAACAATATGTAATATATACAATATACACACTGCAAGTAGTTATATAATGTAGTAACAGACACCTTCATAACAATATGTAATATGGACAGTATACACACTGCAAGTATATATATAATGTAGTAACAGACACCTTCATAACAATATGTAATATGTACAATATACACACTGTAAGTATATATATAATGTAGTAACATACACCTTCATAACAATATGTAATAGGTTTTATATACACACTGCAAGAATATACATAATATAGTAACAGACACCTTCATAACAATATGTATTATGTACAATATACACACTGCAAGTATATATATAATGTAGGAACAGACACCTTCATAACAATATGAGTTATGTACAATATACACACTGCAAGTATATATATAATGTAGTAACAGACACCTTCATAACAATATCAATTATGTACAATATACACACTGCAAGTATATATATAATGTAACATACACCTTCATAACAATATGTAATATGTACAATATACACACTGCCAATATTTATATAATGTAGTAACAGACACCTTCATAACAATATGTAATATATACAATATACACACTGCAAGTAGTTATATAATGTAGTAACAGACACCTTCATAACAATATGTAAAATGTACAATACACACACTGCAAGTATATATATAATGCAGTAACAGACACCTTCATAACAAGATGTAATATGTACAATATAAACACTGCAAGTATATATATATATAATGTAGTAACAGACACCTTCATAACAATATGTAATATGTACAATATACACACTGCCAATATTTATATAATGTAGTAACAGACACCTTCATAACAATATGTAATATATACAATATACACACTGCAAGTAGTTATATAATGTAGTAACAGACACCTTCATAACAATATGTAATATGGACAGTATACACACTGCAAGTATATATATAATGTAGTAACAGACACCTTCATAACAATATGTAATATGTACAATATACACACTGTAAGTATAGATATATTGTAGTAACAGACACTTTCATAACAATATGTAATATGTACAACATACACACTGGTAAGTATATATATAATGTAGTAACAGACACTTTCATAACAATATGTAATATGTACAATATACACACTGCAAGTATATATATAACGTAGTAACATACACCTTCATAACAAGATGTAATATGTACAATATACACACTGGTAAGTATATATATAATGTATTAACATCTTCATAAAAATATGTAATATGTACAATATACACACTGCAAGTATATATAATGTAGTAACAGACACCTTCATAACAATATGTAATATGTACAACATACACATTGTTAAGTATATATATATATATATATATATATATATATATATATATATACAGTATATATATATATACAGTACATATATATATATATATATATATATATATATATATATATTATGTAGTAACAGACACCTTCATAACAATATATAATAGTGCAATATACACACTGCAAGTATATATATAATGTAGTAACAGACACCTTCATAACAATATGTAATATGTACAACATACACATTGTTAAGTATATATATATATATATATATATATATATATATATATATATATATAGTATATATATATATATATACAGTACATATATATATATATATATATATATATATATACATACATATATATATATATATATATATATATATATATATATATATATATATATATATTATGTAGTAACAGACACCTTCATAACAATATATAATAGTACAATATACACACTGCAAGTATATATATAATGTAGTAATAGACACCTTCATAACAATATGTAATATGTACAATATACACACTGCAAGTATATACATAATGTAGTAACAGACACCTTCATAACAATATGTAATTGGTACAATAAACGCACTGCAAGTATATATATAATGTAGTAACAGACACCTTCATAGCAATATGTAATATGTACAATATACACACTGCAAGTAGATATATAATGTAGTAACAGACACCTTCTTAACAATATATAATATGTACAATATACACACTGCAAGTATATATATAATGTAGTAACAGACACCTTCATAGCAATATGTAATATGTACAATATATACACTGCAAGTAGATATATAATGTAGTAACAGACACCTTCTTAACAATATATAATATGTACAATATACACACTGCAAGTATATATATAATGTAGTAACAGACACCTTCATAACAATATGTAATATGTACAATATACACACTGCAAGTATATATATATAATGTAGTAACAGACACCTTCTTAACAATATATAATATGTACAATATACACACTGCAAGTATATATAATGTAGTAACATACACTTTCATAATAATATGTACAAGATGCACACTGCAAGTATATATATAATGTAGTAACAGACACCTTCATAACAATATGTAATATGTACAATATACACACTGCAAGTATATATATATAATGTAGTAACAGACACCTTCATAACAATATGTTCAATTTTTATCTTATTTTGATCATTTTAGTAATTTCAAGGACTGATTTCTTAATCCGCGCATTCATTTCTGCACTTTCGACTTCTGGCAACAAATGTGTGTTCCTACTTCCGGAAACAAACGCGTTTGTGTTTTTTAATCTTGGCTGACTCGGTAACAAACAACAAATACGACGGAAGAGTGAGACGTTGGCGCAGATGGAAGCAGAGAAAGTGAGATGAAAGTGACTCAAAGTTACAAAATGTAAAATTTGAAGCCAAGCTATCTCGACATAAATGGAGTGCTTACGCAAATAAAACGGAAAAAACATGAGTCGCACTTTATATTGATGATGATACACGCAACATGTCATGTGTGTTATTACAACTACAGTACATACACTGTCTGGTTAGCTGTGTACAAACAGAACATGAAATAATACTTTACAGATACTTTGATTTGATTGTTCATGTTTTTCACTCAGTACAGATTGATGTCCTATCACATTGTGTTGTGATTTACAAACTCAAACGCGGTTCGTGTTAACGTAGAAGCTATCTTATCTCTTGCCGTAGCTAGCTTTTACGGTTAATACCGTAGTATGCCGACGTACGCTAGAAAGAGAGTTCCTCAGTGTTCACTCTTACAATACCAATGTTGCTACAGTTTGGTTATTATACAGGTTACAGAACGTAAATGAAGTATTGTTGACGCTTTTTGAATGCATTTTTAAATGATTTAGAGATAGAAGAACGAGCCGACTTTTTCAAGTTAAAAGAAAGGGGAAAAAAAAGGACCTCTTGTCTTCTTGTCTCTCACAATGATTGTGAATGATAGGCAAAATTTCAAAATAAAGTGCAGTTCCCTTTTAAACACATTTGCAGCCATAATGTTCCTTCTAGTGTAGATTGCCTCCATCACGCACATTCTGCAAAGTGTTATTCCCTAGAAAGACTTTATCAGCATCTTCTTCCTGTCACCTGACCTTCAATCAACTCGACTTATCTCCTGCAAGACCAGCTGATTGCAACTAACCCAGGTGCATATCCCCCTGGCTGCAGCTTCTGTTGGAGGTGAACAACGTTCCAGATCTTTCCGCCGGCATCACCTGTTCGTTTGGGGACCAGGCCCAGGTGGAGGGCCACGTGAACGGGAACAGGGTCATGTGTCTGTCCCCGGCCGGAAAGGAGGTCCCTCTGATACCGGAAGGACAAGGTGGGTGTCAATTATCGGGGTGGGTTCAATCAATGAAGCATATAAATGGAGGGATGAAGTGGACCTGGCAGTTTAACCCCGGATTCCTATCAATCAATCAATCAATAAAATGTACTAATGCAGTCCTCAATCAAAAATGTCTTCTGGTGTCACGTGGGGGGGTCGCAGCTTGCTGCGGGGTTGTTCTTCCAACGCAAAAACACGGCTCCGGACGACAGCGTGAAGGTAGGCTAGGATTTATTAACATAAATCACGCACTACCACAAACATAAACAATACAACAACAACGACAAAAAAAGGCAAGCGTGCCTAAAACGCAAGTGAGGCTAATCTTTAGCAGAAGCTATGGCATGGACATGGAAACTTACTTGGTCAGAGCAAGACATAAACCGGCGTGACATCAAAACAACGCAGGCAGAACGAGTGATGAACAAAGGTAGGCTTAAATAACAGTGACATGATTGGTGACAGGTGTGTGTGTGAGTCCGAACGTGAAACAGGTGCGTGACGTGACAGGTGAAAACTAATGGTTGCTATGGTGACAAACAAACAAAAGTGCACAAAAAGTCCAAAAACAAAACCGAACATGACTAAAACAAAACATGATTACACAGACATGACATCTAGATGCGTAACGGAAGCGAAACGACGCCACAACGGAGGCTTGTCGTGCGACTGGCTGCAGTTGCGAGAGAAGAATGAGAGGAAGAGTCAAGGAAAAGAAGGACAAAAACTGGAATTCCCGGCAAAACAAAGTTTTTACAAGTTCATGTGAGCAAAGCAGACGTGGTTATTAGAATTTACTTCACTAATTAAGTCCCAATGATTGTCACACACACTAGGTGTGGTGAAATTTGTCCTCTGCATTTGACCCATCCCCTTGTTCACCCCCTGGGAGGTGAGGGGAGCAGTGGGCAGCAGCGGTGCCGCGCCCGGGAATCATTTTTGGTGATTTAACCCCCAATTCCAACCATTGATGCTGAGTGCCAAGCAGGGAGGTAATGGGTCCCATTGTTATAGTCTTTGGTATGACTTGGCCGGGGTTTGAACTCACAACCTACCGATCTCAGGGCGGACACTCTAACCCAGGGGTGCTCACACTTTTTCTGCAGGCGAGCTACTTTTCAATTGATCAAGTCGTGGGGATCCACCTCATTCATATATATAATTTATATTTACTTATTTATGAAATATATGTTTTTGTTAACAAGTTAAAGGTGTTTAATGATAATGCAAGCATGTTTAACACATATAGTTAATATTGTTAGTAAGTTAAAGGTGTTTAAAGATAATGGAAGCATGTTTAACACATATAGTTAATATTGTTAATAAATTAAAGGGGTTTAATGATAATACAAGAATGTTTAACACATATAGTTAATATTGTTAGTAAGTTAAAGGTGTTTAAAGATAATGGAAGCATGTTTAACACATATAGTTAATATTGTTAATAAATTAAAGGGGTTTAATGATAATACAAGAATGTTTAACACATATAGTTAATATTGTTAGTAAGTTAAAGGTGTTTAATGATAATACAAGCATGTTTAACACATATAGTTAATATTGTTAACAAGTTAAAGGTGTTTAATGATAATACAAGCATGTTTAACACATATAGTTATTATTGTTAATAAGTTAAAGGTGTTTAAAGATAATGCAAGCATGTTTAACACATATAGTTAATATTGTTAATACATTAAAGGTGTTTAATGACAATACAAGAATGTTTAACACATATAGTTAATATTGATAACAACTTAAAAGTGGTTAAAGATAATACAAGCATGTTTAACACATATAGTTAATATTGTTAACAAGTCAAAGGTGTTTAATGATAATACAAGCATGTTTAACACATATAGTTAATATTGTTAATAAGTTAAAGGTGTTTAAAGATAATACAAGCATGTTTAACACATATAATTAATATTGTTAATAAGTTAAAAGTGTTTAATGATAATACAAGCATGTTTAACACATATAGTTAATATTGTTACTAAGTTAAAGGTGTTTAAAGATAATGGAAGCATGTTTAACACATATGGTTAATATTGTTAATAAATTAAAGGGGTTTAAGGATAATACAAGATTGTTTAACACATATAGTTAATATTGTTAGTAAGTTAAAGGTGTTTAATGATAATACAAGCATGTTTAACACATATAGTTAATATTGTTAGCAAGTTAAAGGTGTTTAATGATAATACAAGCATGTTTAACACATATAGTTATTATTGTTAATAAGTTAAAGGTGAATAAAGATAATGCAAGCATGTTTAACACATATAGTTAATATTATTAATAAGTTAAAGGTGTTTAAAGATAATGCAAGCATGTTTAACACATATAGTTAATATTGTTAATACATTAAAGGTGTTTAATGACAATACAAGAATGTTTAACACATATAGTTAATATTGATAACAACTTAAAAGTGGTTAAAGATAATACAAGCATGTTTAACACATATAGTTAATATTGTTAACAAGTCAAAGGTGTTTAATGATAATGCAAGCATGTTTAACACATATAGTTAATATTGTTAATAAGTTAAAGGTGTTTAAAGATAATGGAAGCATGTTTAACACATATAGTTAATATTGTTAATAAATTAAAGGGGTTTAATGATAATACAAGAATGTTTAACACATATAGTTAATATTGTTAGTAAGTTAAAGGTGTTTAAAGATAATGGAAGCATGTTTAACACATATAGTTAATATTGTTAATAAATTAAAGGGGTTTAATGATAATACAAGAATGTTTAACACATATAGTTAATATTGTTAGTAAGTTAAAGGTGTTTAATGATAATACAAGCATGTTTAACACATATAGTTAATATTGTTAACAAGTTAAAGGTGTTTAATGATAATACAAGCATGTTTAACACATATAGTTATTATTGTTAATAAGTTAAAGGTGTTTAAAGATAATGCAAGCATGTTTAACACATATAGTTAATATTGTTAATACATTAAAGGTGTTTAATGACAATACAAGAATGTTTAACACATATAGTTAATATTGATAACAACTTAAAAGTGGTTAAAGATAATACAAGCATGTTTAACACATATAGTTAATATTGTTAACAAGTCAAAGGTGTTTAATGATAATACAAGCATGTTTAACACATATAGTTAATATTGTTACTAAGTTAAAGGTGTTTAAAGATAATGGAAGCATGTTTAACACATATGGTTAATATTGTTAATAAATTAAAGGGGTTTAAGGATAATACAAGATTGTTTAACACATATAGTTAATATTGTTAGTAAGTTAAAGGTGTTTAATGATAATACAAGCATGTTTAACACATATAGTTAATATTGTTAGCAAGTTAAAGGTGTTTAATGATAATACAAGCATGTTTAACACATATAGTTATTATTGTTAATAAGTTAAAGGTGAATAAAGATAATGCAAGCATGTTTAACACATATAGTTAATATTATTAATAAGTTAAAGGTGTTTAATGATAATACAAGAATGTTTAACACCTATAGTTAATATTGATAACAACTTAAAGGTGGTTAAAGATAATACAAGCATGTTTAACACATATAGTTAATATTGTTAACAAGTCAAAGGTGTTTAATGATAATACAAGCATGTTTAACACATATAGTTAATATTGTTAATAAGTTAAAGGTGTTTAAAGATAATACAAGCATGTTTAACACATATAATTAATATTGTTAATAAGTTAAAAGTGTTTAAAGATAATACAAGCATGTTTAACACATATAGATTCCTTTCTTTCATGAAGACAAGAATATAAGTTGGTGTATTACCTGATTCTGATGACTTGCATTGATAGGAATCAGACAGTGGTGCGGATAACGTCCACATTTTTGAATGGAGGAGAAAAAAAGTCCTCCTTTCTGTCCAATACCACATGAAAGTGGTTGGTTTTTGGCATCTTATTTATCCAGCTTCCGTACTCTTTTGTATACACTTTACAAGAAATACATTGTCGGCAAACTCCTTAGCTCAGAAGACCCTCGGGTGCCGTGAATGTCAATCAAGTGACGAAAGTGACGTCATAGTGAAGATTTATGATCGCTCATTTTTAGGACTATTTTTTAATGCCTGGCTGGTGATCGACTGACACACCCTTCATGATCGACCGGTAGCTCGCGATCGACGTAATGAGCACCCCTGCTCTAACCACTCGGCCACTGAGTAGGTAGATATTATTATTATATATTAAAGTCGAAATACTGGCATTTAATGTGTATATAAAGTATATCTGTAAAAAATAAAATAAAAATAGGCGGATATCGATATATGTCAAAATGCCAAATATCCGCATATGATAATCGGTCCGTCCCAAGTTTGCACACGCTGTTTAACACTTGGTATTTGGATCTTATGACAGTAGGGAAGGGATTCATATGGCCCCCATTCCTGGGTGGATCTCACGTGAGAGGAAGAGGGATTTTAGACATAGACTTCGACAAACTTTACTAATCCACAAGGGAAATTGTTCCACACAGTAGCTCAGTCACAAAGGATGGAAAGGATAATGCACACAAGGGCACAAAAAGAGGGCGAAAACAAAAAGGTATAAAGTAGACTAAAATCGCACCATAGTAGCAATATAAAATATAACATATATTTAATATTTACATATTATATATAGAGTATATACCGTATTTTTTGGACTATAAGTCGCAGTTTTTTTCATAGTTTGGGGGTGCGACTTATACTCAGGAGCGACTTATGTGTGGAATTATTAACACATTACTGTAAAATATCAAATAATATTATTTAGCTCATTCACGTATTAGGAGTGACAGATTGTTTGGTAAACGTATAGCATGTTCTATATGTTATAGTTATTTGAATGACTCTTACCATAATATGTTACGTTAACATACCAGGCACGTTCTCAGTTGGTTATTTATGCCTCATATAACGTACACTTATTCAGCCTGTTGTTCACTATTCTTTATTTATTTTAAATTGCCTTTCAAATGTCTATTCTTGGTGTTGGCTTTTATCAAATAAATCTCCCCCAAAAATGCGACTTATACTCCAGTGCGACTTATATATGTTTTTTTTCCCTTCTTTATTATGCATTTTCGGCCGGTGCGGCTTATACTCCGAAGCGACTTATACTCCGAAAAATACGGTAATATTGTGGAAGTCACTTCCTAGCGGCCCCAATGACATACACTTCACAGGAGCCAGGCGTGCAAAGTTGAACCAAGTTTTAATGAACATAGATTTTATCACAAGTTTTCTCTCCAGCGGGACGCAACCTTTCAGCCATGTCCGTATCCTCTCTCTCCTCCTGCTCCCGGCCGCTTACTGTTAAAGACAACAGATGATTAGATCAACACGTACCACCTGTGAAATCTAATCACCTGCCAGCTGTGTCTCGCCGTCAGCCTCTGTCCATGGTGCTCTGTCCTCAGCACCATGGACAGAGGCGGTGACCTTTGCTCCTGCAGGCAGCGCTGGCCACACCTCCCCCCACAAATATATACTGATATTGTTACGGTGCTGGCGAGGAGACATGATTATGCCGATTGTTTTTCCGGTGAGGACAGCAGGAACTCCAGAGACAGCATGCAGGTAGGACAAATGATTTATTTGTATAAATCATACACGAAAATAGAAACGAACAAAACAAGCGAACACAAGGAGAGCGTGCCTAGCACAAGGAAAGCTAACGGAATAGCACACACAGGGAAGGCATAAGGCAACGCTTAGCTTACGGACACAAGGAATAAACGTGACAGTTGCGTAAAGCAAACAAAAGCACCAGGCTGAGTGACGGGGAAAAGCAGGACTAAATAGCTCTCTGATTAGTGCCCGGGAACAGGTGTGAGTCCCGAACACTAATCAGATGCAGGCGGAAACAATCAGTAACCATGACAACCAAGACAACACAAAACAGGAGTGCTGAAACATAACTTATATCACAAGTGACTCAAAACCCAAAATAAACTATGATCCAACACCAGATCATAACAGGTATATTGTAATTGTATATTATATTATATTTTTATATCATATATACAATATTTTATAAATCCCAATTACCATGTACAATATTACAGTATATGTAACAGCTACAGCAAAAAAAAGGGTAGCATATGCAATGCAGTCTGCTGAAAATGATGGACAGCGCCACACCACACAGCAACTGACGCTGCGGTCAATGCTGGAATTGCCACAAAACACATTTTACGGTAGCTGAAACACTACTGCAATTATTTGGCTAAAGTGGATAGTGCAAACCCAAATTTGTCACGTTTCATGTGTCAGGTGAACCGTGAAGAGTGGGACCATATGAGGCCCCTTGCGGTGTATACATCACACCAGTCGCAGAGTTAGTAATTATTATATCACGGGGTGCTATGTCGACGTTGCACTCTCTGAACTTTAGATCCGGATTTGAAAAGGTCACCTTCACCAGAACGAGGAGATAACAAGGTTACTGCTGTAGCGTCGACAAAGCGCCTCAAAGGAGACATGTAACGACATCACACACACGTGCGTGGCGAGTAGTGACAAATAAGCGCAAACTTTAATGGAGCGTAAAAATGCTAACTTGGGTTGACTTGGGGGCGTGTCTGTGAGCACGTCTTGCTGAATCCACACAGGATATTAATACTGGAGACATGAGCAAAGATGTTGTCTTTAATATGCAACCAGTTTGTCTCCTTTGAGTGCAGTAATCCTCTGAAGTTCTCGGCGAGCGCCAGACGCCAGGTGGCTCTTTATAGCGGCGAGATAAACCTGCGGACATTTTGTGTCTCATTTGGACCCCTCTGTTTTCCCTCATTTGTTCGTCCCTTTCATGCCGCCTGCTTCTCACCTCTGGCGCCGCTTTCCGTATGTTTGATGCCTCCCTCCCTCCCTCCCTCCCCCGCCAGACTGGGCCGGCGTGGAGCTGCGACTGAACTCCGAGGAGACGGGTCGAATGGTCGCCAGCACGGAGGTGAAGTTCTACAACTGCAGCACACATCAAATGTGAGTCTGGTGGGAAACGCACTGACGGAGAGTAGACAAGTTAATTTAGGGCACTGATGTACTGATGCTCACAGCCGCTCTTAAGATGAAGCTCTTAGATAAACTCTGTAGCTAAATGCATCTGTCAGCTTCCATTTAAGTCAACATGATGCTGGGATGGAAAACACTGATGTGTCCTTGCACTATACCATCACAAACTGCAGGATTTCTGTGATAAGCACATTTTCTGCCTTCTCGTTTTCTCATTTGAAAGTGTTAACTTCTTCATTCCAGTTACCAGTGAACCATTGTCTTTACTGAGTTGCGTCATAACGCTCTCGGCCCCCTCCAAACTGAGCCTACTCCCTCCCCTCCACCTTGTATTCAGTGTATAAACAACAATTATCTCTCCCCCCTCCAAACTGAGCCTACTCCCTCCTCTCCACCTTGTATTCAGTGTATAAAAACAATAACGCTCTTTCCCCCCTCCAAACTGAGCCTACTTCCTCCCCTCCACCTTGTAATCAGTGTATAAACAATAACGCTCTCTCCCACCTCCAAACTGAGCCTACTCCCTCCCCTCCACCTTGTATTCAGTGTATAAACAATAACACTCTTTCCCCCCTCTAAACTGAGCTTTCTCCCTCCTCTCCACCTTGTATTCAGTGTATAAACAACAATTATCTCTCCCCCCTCCAATCTGAGCCTACTCCCTCCTCTCCACCTTGTATTCAGTGTATAAACAATAACGCTTGTTCCCCCTTCCAAAGTGAGCCTCAGTGTATAAACAACAATCCTCTCTCCCCCCTCCAAACTGAGCCTACTCCCTCCCCTCCACCTTGTATTCACTGTATAAACAATAACGCTCTTCCCCCCTCCAAACTGAGCCTACTCCCTCCCCCCCACCTTGTATTCAGTGTATAAACAACAATTATCTCTCCCCCCTCCAAACTGAGCCTACTCCCTCCTCTCCACCTTGTATTCAGTGTATAAAAACAATAACGCTCTTTCCCCCCTCCAAACTGAGCCTACTCCCTCCTTTCCACCTTGTATTCAGTGTATAAACAATAACGCTCTCTCCCCCCTCCAAACTGAGCCTACTCCCTCCTTTCCACCTTGTATTCGGTGTATAAACAATAACGCTCTTTCCCCCCTCTAAACTGAGCTTACTCCCTCCCTCCACCTTGTATTCAGTGTATAAACAGTAACTCTCTTTCCCCGTCCAAACTGAGCCTACTCCCTCCCCTCCACCTTGTATTCAGTGTATAAACAACAATTATCTCTCCCCCCTCCAAACTGAGCCTACTCCCTCCTTTCCACCTTGTATTCAGTGTATAAACAATAATGCTCTTTCCCTCCTCCAAACTGAGCCTACTCTCTCCCATCCACCTTGTATTCAGTGTATAAACAACAATTATCTCCCCACCTTCCAAACTTAGCCTACTCCCTCCCCTCCACCTTGTATTCAGTGTAAAAACAATAACTCTCTTTCCCCCTCAAACTGAGCCTACTCCCTCTCCTCCACCTTTTATTCAGTGTATAAACAAAAATGCTCTCTCCCACCTCCAAACTGAGCCTTCTCCCTCCCATCCACCTTGTATTCAGTGTATAAACAACAATTATTTCTCCCCCCTCCAAACTGAGCCTACTCCCTCCTCTCCACCTTGTATTCAGTGTATAAACAATAACGCTCTTTCCCCCCTCCAAACTGAGCCTACTCCCTCCTCTCCACCTTGTATTCAGTGTATAAACAATAACGCTCTTTCCCCGTCCAAACTGAGCCTACTCCCTCTCCTCCACCTTTTATTCAGTGTATAAACAATAATGCTCTCTCCCACCTCCAAACTGAGCCTTCTCCCTCCCATCCACCTTGTATTCAGTGTATAAACAACAATTCTCTCTCCCCCCTCCAAACTGAGCCTACTCCCTCCTCTCCACCTTGTATTCACTGTATAAACAATAACGCTCTTTCCCCCCTCCAAACTGAGCTCACTCCCTCCTCTCCACCTTGTATTCAGTGTATAAAAACAATAACGCTCTTTCCCCCCTCCAAACTGAGCCTACTCCCTCCCCTCCACTTTGTATTCAGTGTGTAAACAACAATTCTCTCTCCCCCCTCCAAACTGAGCCTACTCCCTCTTCGCCACCTTGTATTCAGTGTATAAACAATAATGCTTTTTCCCCCTTCCAAACTGAGCCTCAGTGTATAAACAACAATTCTCTCTCCCCCCTCCAAACTGAGCCTACTCCCTCCACTCCACCTTGTATTCAGTGTATAAACAACACTTTTCTCTCCCCCTCCAAACTGAGCCTACTCCCTCCTCTCCACTTTGTATTCAGTGTATAAACAATAACGCTCTTTTCTCCCTCCAAACTGAGCTTACTCCCTCCCCTCTTGTATTCAGTGTATAAACAATAACGCTGTCTCCCCCCTTCAAACTGAGCCTACTCCCTCTCCTCCACCTTTTATTCAGTGTATAAACAATAATGCTCTCTCCCACCTCCAAACTGAGCCTTCTCCCTTCCCTCCACCTTGTATTCAGTGTATAAACAACAATTCTCTCTCCCCCCTCCAAACTGAGCCTACTCCCTCCCCTCCACCTTGTATTCAGTGTATAAACAATAACGCTCTTTCCCCCCTCTAAACTGAGCCTACTCCCTCCCCTCCACCTTGTATTCAGTGTATAAACAATAACGCTCTCTCCCCCCTCCAAACTTGAGCCTACTCCCTCCTTTCCACCTTGTATTCAGTGTATAAACAATAATGCTCTCTCCCCCCTCCAAACTGAGCCTACTCCCTCCTCTCCACCTTGTATTCAGTGTATAAACAACAATTCTCTTTCCCCCCTCCAAACTGAGCCTACTCCCTCCTCTCCACCTCGTATTCAGTGTATAAACAATAACTCTTTTTTCCCCCTTCCAAACTGAGCCTCAGTGTATAAACAACAATTCTCTCTCCCCCCTCCAAACTGAGGCTACTCCCTCCTCTCCACCTTGTATTCAGTGTATAAACAACAATTCTCTCTCCCCCCTCCAAACTGAGCCTACTCCCTCCTCTCCATCTTGTATTCAGTGTATAAACAACAATTCTCTCTCCCCCCTCCAAACTGAGCCTACTCCCTCCCCTCCACCTTGTATTCAGTGCATAAAAACAATAACGCTCTTTCCCCCCTCCAAACTGAGCCTACTCCCTCCCCTCCACCTTGTATTCAGTGTGTAAACAACAATTCTCTCTCCCCCTCCAAACTGAGCCTACTCCCTCCTCTCCACCTTGTATTCAGTGTATAAACAATAACGCTGTTTCCCCCTTCCAAACTGAGCCTCAGTGTATAAACAACAATTCTCTCTCCCCCCTCCAAACTGAGCCTACTCCCTCCCCTCCACCTTGTATTCAGTGTATAAACAACACTTTTCTCTCCCCCTCCAAACTGAGCCTACTCCCTCCTCTCCACTTTGTATTCAGTGTATAAACAATAACACTCTTTCCCCCCTCCAAACTGAGCTTACTCCCTCCCCTCTTGTATTCAGTGTATAAACAATAACGCTGTCTCCCCCCTCCAAACTGAGCCTACTCCCTGCTCTCCACCTTGTATTCAGTGTATAAACAATAACGCTCTCTCCCCCCTCCAAACTGAGCCTACTCCCTCCCCTCCACCTTGTATTCAGTGTATAAACAATAACGCTCTTTCCCCCCTCCAAACTGAGCTTACTCCCTCCCCTCCACCTTGTATTCAGTGTATAAACAATAAAGCTCTCTCCCCCCTCCAAACTGAGCCTACTCCCTCCCCTCCACCTTGTATTCAGTGTATAAACAATCACGCTCTTTCCCTCCTCCAAACTGAGCCTACTCCCTCCCCTCCACCTTGTATTTGGTGTATAAACAATAACGCTCTTTCCCCCCTCCAAACTGAGCCTACTCCCTCCCCTCCACCTTGTATTTGGTGTATAAACAATAACGCTCTTTCTCCCCTCTAAACTGAGCTTACTCCCTCCTTTCCACCTTGTATTCAGTGTATAAACAATAATGCCCCCCCCCCAAACTGTGCTTAGTCCCTCACCTCCACCTTGTATTCAGTGTATAAACAATAACGCATCTCTCTCCTTACATACTTTGCTATAAACGTGACCTCTGTCTTTTGACATGCTCACACTTTCAAATAAATCTAAGAAATACAATTTTTAATGAGAAAATGTCCGATACAAGCTTATTGTCACAGACGGTTTGTTTGGATTTGAACTCGACTCTTACCAGTTTACAACAGAAGTGTCAAATTTGTTTTCACTGAGGGCCTCGTCGCAGTTATGTTTGGCCCCAGAGGGCCGCTTCTAACTGTGAATACTATTATTATACAATTTTTTTATGCATTTTATTAGTATATTATTTTTAACTAAAATGTAAATAAAATATGTTAAGTTGCAATAATTTCACCTCAAAATGTAGTGTATGATACTGTAAATGGAAAAACAGTACTGTTGTTTCTATGGTAAAAAAAAAAAAGGCAACTCAGTTGCCAGAATTTTACTGTAAAATGTGTTTTTTTACTGTAAATAAAAAAAGTGCAATTTTGCAGTAAAATTTTGGCACCTGAGCTGCCAATTTATTTTTATAATTTTTTTACCGCAAATCAACAACTGTAGATTTTTCAGTGTATTACTGTAAATGCCAAAACGGCACCACAGTTTATTACAGTAAAAAAAAGTACTGTTTTTTTCATTTAGAGAAAAATGCTGTAAAAAACACAATTTTACTATTGCAATTTTTCATTGCACAATTTGATGGATAACTTGCTTTGAACTCATTATTATCAGTATTTATTTCTATTTAAAAAATGGTTTGAATGTTTGATAGTATATTTTTGCATAATCAGACAATATTTAAGTTAACATAATTTGCAACTGAATGAGGCAATTCCTGAAGGAATTTCAAGTGAATGCTCCAATGCTGAAGTTGAACTGAAATCTTGGAATATTTTTTCAGAATTGTTGAAGGAGAGCACACACTTATAACAGGCTGAATATTCTGAAGTTGGAACGGTTTGAATCAGATGAAAAATGTGGGAGTTGTGGAACTTTGAAGAACGTCCTATTGATTTCAAAGGGGATTTCCAAAAAATTTGGGAATTTTGGGAAAAGTGGGAATTTTTTTTCAAAATGGTAAACCACTTCAATGGTCTGAATGAGTTGAAATGGTTGTTGTTAGAATTTTTCAAAAGGAATGTTGAAAAAGTAACTACGGAATTTCTAGAATTTCAGGAAAACCAGGAATTTTTCCAGTTCAAAAAAGAACTTTGTTTTTTGTCCTAAGTAAGAGGAATGTTTTAATGGTGGATCAGTTGAAATGCGTTGAAAAATATGGAAGGAGTAGTCGCCAGAAACAAGAGTGGAAATAGGGTTTTGGAAAACCAGAAATTCTGGAAAATCCTGGCATTTTTTCTTTTTACTTGGAAAAAAAGGTAGTTTAAATTTCCAGGATGGGGTAATGTGTTGAAGGTGGAATGGTTTGAGTCAGTTGAAAAATGTGGAAATGGTGGAAGTTTGAAAAATGTCCTGGAAAAACCTGGAATTCTGGGAAATGTGGGAATTTTTGGAATTTGTCAAGGGAAAGCCCGCGATTCCCGAATAGGCTGAACAGTTTTAAGTTGGAATGCTTTGAATTGGGTGAAAAATGTGGAAGGTAGAGTGCGCCAAAATCTGGAGAAAAAGAAGAATAGATAGATGAATTTGGGTGTAGAAAAGCAAATGTGTGAATGCTTTGGAGCATTCTCACAATTACATGGAGTACAGTGTTTCCCACACATTCATTTATTTGTGGCGGCCCGCCATGAAAGAATTACGACCGCCACAAATGGATTTTTCGGCTTTTGACTCGCTCGACCGCTCATAAAAGCAATGGGACTCTGTCTGTGAATGTACCTTGTAGTTACAACTCCGGTGCAGTAGGTGGCGGTAGCCTACTATGCATTGTAACTCCGCCAATAGCACTTAATTCACCTGGTGGGCCAGAAGAAGAAGAAGACGACAAGACGACGACGACGGAGTAAAAGAACGGACCGACCGGATCAAAATACGAGGGTAATATAGGTTATAGGTAGATAGGTTATAGCTGCATCGCTCGCGGTTCGTCATATATTTAACGTTAATCCGCGATTTCACCGAGCGTTTCACTCACGGTGAGCAGCCTGACGCTGCTTCATTAACACCGCCGCTGTTTGACTCGGGGGCCGGGGCAGACGTATGGTGTCACATTAGTGCCAAAAATCCGAGCGCATAAAAAATTTTGCGCGCGCGTGGTGCCTTTTTGCGCGCCGTCTCAACAAGTGAGACTCAGCAAACACTGAAAAATAAAGCAGGGTCAGATCAGAAATGCACTTTTCTCATGAAAAGGGTCCTAATTTATATTCTTATGTGCCTTATAGAGATGACCACGACAAAACATAGAGCGACTAGCTCCAGTGCGACCTGTTCAGCAGCAGCAGGAGGAGGAGGAGGAGGAGGTTGACTGACTGTGGCAGGACACCTCTGCCTCTGTTTCACTTTATGTTGCTGGTAAATAATATGGTTGTAGTAGTAGGCTAAAGTTTAATTATTTAGTATGCACTAATTAAAGGGGCATAGCTTTAAGAGACATTTTAGCTTTTGTATTTTATAAGATATATTTTTTGTAAGAACCACAATTAATAAATATATTTCAGTGAATAACTAATTGTTCAAATCTGTATACAAATATGTACATAAAGTGTTGTAATTATATCCCAACTCTGCGTTCTTCTTGGTCATCGCCGCTGCCAGCCCCCGCCCCCCGACCACACCACCACAAATAGATGCGTATCCTGTGGGAAACACTGGAGTACATTCCCCCCCCCCCCCCCCCCAAAATAGAAAGAAAGAATACATTTAGTGACAAAAGTTACTGTGCTTTATTGATACATAGTATTTCCAGGCTTTCAAGGGCCAAATAAAATGAAGTGGCGGGGCCACATCTGGCCCCCGGGCCTTTAGTTTGACACCTGTGAGCTAACAGAACAAAGTGAGTTATTTATGAGCACCACTTAGATGGGTTCAAGAGGAGGAGCTTTTGAAGCAGGTTCACGCCACAGAAGAGGGCCTCAGCATCCGTGACCGAGCAGCTTTACTCCTCGCGTCCCTGAATAGAACATCATCAGACCAAACTGCACCTTTTTTTTTTTTTTAACCTAACTTTCCCCGAGGCGCAGCGTTTGATAATTGTGTTTGTTGTAGGATGAGAGATGTTCAAATACCTGGCGGGTGTTTGAAACTGTGTCATTTAAATGTTGCATCGTGCTCGGAGGGACGGGACTTCAGATTCCACCTTCAATTCTGCTGAACTGTTTGCTTCTTTATCCATTCTATTATTGGTTCTCATTTGGATAGAAGGTAGCAGACAAGTTGATTAGCATTAAACAGGCGAACCAATATTGAATCTATATTGCAGATTGTACAAAAAAATTAAACTTTTTTTTTTTTTAATAATAACACAAATGAATAAATAAAAAAGTTATGTATAATGCATTAAGTACACTTCATTAACAATCAAACCTCAATATTTCATATGTCAAAACTGAAATAATTTTACATGCATTTTTTAGAAATGTATTTATTATTTCCAGCCTTTTTTTTTGCAGGCCACATAAATCATGTTGGCAGGTCACACAAATTCATTTGGCACATCACATAAAATGAGGCGGCAGGCTACGCAAAATTACGTGGCGGTCCATTTGAAATGATGCGGCAGGCCACGTAAATGACATGGCGGGCAAGATAAAATTATGTGGTGGGACACAGAAAATGATGCTGGGGGCCACGTAATATGATGTAGTGGGTAACTTAAAATGACATGGTGGGCGACTTTAAACGAAACGGTGGGCCACCTTAAATGATGAAGGGAATGAAATGATGCGGCGGGCCATATAAAATGATGCAGGGGGTAACAGAAAATGAAGCGACAGGCCACGTAAAAATTAAACGGCGGGCCACGTAAAATGATGCAGGGGGCCACACAAAATGATGTGGCGAAACACATAAAATGATGCAGGAGGTAACAGAAAATGAAACGGCGGGCCACATTTAAATGAAACGGCAAGCCACATAAATGATACAGAAAATGAAGCGGGGGACCACATTAAATGACGCGGCGGGCCACATAAAATGATGCAGGGGCTAACAGAAAATGAAGCGACAGGCCACGTAAAAATTAAACGGCGGGCCACATAAAATGATGCAGGGGGCCACCCAAAATGATGTGGCGGGACACATAAAATGATGCAGGAGGTAACAGAAAATGAAACGGCGGGCCACATTTAAATGAAACGGCAAGCCACATAAAATGATGCAAGGAATGAAGCGGCGGACCACGTAAAATGATGCAGGGGGCCACAGTAAATGATGCAGCGGCCCATATAAAATGATGCAGGGGATATCAGAAAATAATGTGGCGGGACAAATAAAATGATGTAGGCGGTAACAGAAAATGAAGCGGCAGGCCACATTTAAATGAAACGGCAAGACACATAAAATGATACAAAAAATGAAGCGGCGGACCACGTAAAATGATGCGGCGGGCCACTTAAATGACGCGGGGGGCCATATAAAATGATGCAGGGGGTAACAGAAAATGAAGCGACAGGCCACATAAAATTAAACGGTGGAACACATAAAATGGTGCAGGGAATAACATAAAATGAAACGGCAGGCCACGTAAAATGATGCAGGGGGCCACCCAAATTATGTGGCGGGACACATTAAATGATGCTGGAGGAAACAGAAAATGAAACGGCGGGCCACATTTAAATGAAACGGCAAGCCACATATAATGATGCAGGGAATGAAGCGGCGGACCATATTAAATGTATCGGCGGGCCACGTAAATTGATGCAGGGGGCCACATTAAATGATGCTGCGGCCCATATAAAATGATGCAGGGGGTATCAGAAAATAATGTGGCGGTACAAATAAAATGATGTAGGCGGTAACAGAAAATGAAGCGGCCGGCCATATTTAAATGAAACGGCAAGACACATAAAATGATACAGAAAATGAAGCGGCGGACCACGTTAAATGATGTGGCGGGCCACTTTAAATGACGCGGGGGTCCATATAAAATGATGCAGTGGGTAACAGAAAATGAAGCGACAGGCCACGTAAAATTATACGGTGGGACACATAAAATGATGCAGGGAATAACATAAAATGTAACGGCGGGCCACATAAAATGATGCAGGGGGCCACCCAAATTATGTGGCGGGACACATAAAATGATCCTGGAGGAAACAGAAAATGAAACGGCGGGCCACATTTAAATGAAACGGCAAGCCACATATAATGATGCAGGGAATGAAGCAGCGGACCATATTAAATGACGCTGCGGCCCATATAAAATGATGCAGGGGGTATCAGAAAATAAAATGGCGGGACAAATAAAATGATGCAGGCGGTAACAGAAAATGAAGCGGCAGGCCACATTTAAATGATACGGCAAGACACACAAAATGATACAGAAAATGAATCGGCGGACCACGTAAAATGATGCGGCGGGCCACTTTAAATGATGCGGGGGGCCATATAAAATGATGCAGGGGTAACAAAAAATGAAGCGACAGGCCACTTTAAATTAAACGGTGGGACACATAAAATGATGCAGGGAATAACATAAAATGAAACGGCGGGCCACATAAAATGATGCAGGGGGCCACCCAAATTATGTGGCGGGACACATAAAATGATGCTGGAGGAAACAGAAAATGAAACGGCGGGCCACATTTAAATGAAACGGCAAGCCACATATAATGATGCAGGGAATGAAGCGGTGGACCATATTAAATGAAGCGGCGGACCATATTAAATGATGCGGCGGGCCACATAAATTGATGCAGGGGGCCACAGTAAATGACGCCGCGGCCCATATAAAATGATGCAGCGGGTATCAGAAAATATTGTGGCGGGACAAATAAAATGATGTAGGCGGTAACAGAAAATGAAGCGGCCGGCCACATTTAAATGAAACGGAAAGACACAGAAAATGATACAGAAAATGAAACGGCGGACCACATTAAATGATGCGGCGGGCCACTTTAAATGATGCGGGGGGCCATATAAAATGATGCAGGGGGTAACAGAAAATGAAGCGACAGGCCACATAAAATTAAACGGTGGAACACATAAAATGATGCAGGGAATAACATAAAATGAAACGGCGGGCCACGTAAAATGATGCAGGGGGCCACCCAAATTATGTGGCGGGACACATAAAATGATGCTGGAGGAAACAGAAAATGAAACGGCGGGCCACATTTAAATGAAACAGCAAACCACATAAAATGATGCAGGGAATGATGTGGCAGACCACGTTAAATGTATCGGCGGGCCACGTAAATTGATGCAGGGGGCCACATTAAATGACGCTGCGGCCCATATAAAATGATGCAGGGGGTAACAGAAAATGACGCGGCGGGCCACATTTAAATGAAACAGCAAGCCACATAAAATTATGCAGGGAATGATGTGGCAGACCACATTAAATGTATCGGCGGGCCACATAAATTGATGCAGGGGGCCACATTAATGACGCTGCGGCCCATATAAAATGATGCAGGGGGTAACAGAAAATGAAGCGGCGGGCCACATTTAAATGAAACAGCAAGCCACATAAAATGATGCAGGGAATGACGTGGCGGACCACGTTAAATGACGCGGGGGACCACTTTAATGACGCGGCGGGCCATATAAAATGATGCAGGGGCCACATTAAATGAATCGGAGGGCCATATAAAATGATGCAGGGGGTATCAGAAAATAATGTGTACTTTAATTTTAACTTTAACTTAAAAACAAACAATGATTTGTTGTCAACAACATACGCAATTGCATGCATTTTTCTCTCAAATTTGAAAGAATAATTCATGCATTTCATCAGAAAGTGCTTTATTATTTACAGCCTTACTTTGCAGGCCACATAAAATAAAACGGCAGACCACAATGACTTGGCAGGCCACTTTAAAATCACGTGGCGGGCCATATCTGGGCCCCGGGCTTTGAGTTTGACCCCTGTGCTGCAATATGTTAGCAATGTTGCTAACACAGCTATGCTAGTGTTGCTAACATTTGTGTCCTCCCGTTCCACTACCTAATGTTGCATCATTGTTGGCGGTTTATGACGTCCATTACATTGGACATCTCCCCGTCCAGCGAATGATCCTGAGCCACCAGCACGTCATCTCCGAATTCTGGCGTCCACAAAAAGACAGGTGGCGTTTGATTGATGGCGGCATTCACAGTGAAATGAGCCCACAGTGCAGCAGCGATGCTAACGGCTCTTTGACTGCCACATAAATACAGGAGTGCACCCAATTAAGTCATTAGTGGGAGCAGTTGGAATCTGGTCATACATATACGGCCTTCATTAGCGACCCTGCCAACTACTCTGATGAATATTGCAAGAACAACGCGGTTCCTGACTTCTGCGCCTCTTCACCTGCAGCATCACGTCACCCCGCTAATTAATGATCCTGACTTTGCTGCTCCCTGCCACTTCTGGACTATAATTACCTCACCTCCACACGCACGGGAAAAGTATCTCGCTCTCTCCTACACGTATTCTTTACACTTAGATGCATATATCCATGTCAACACTGACCTCCGTGAACATCGCTGAAGTCCTTATACGTGTATGTGTTTTGTGTGTGTATATATATACCAGTGACGTGCGGTGAGGTTGATGGCTGGTGAGGCACTGACTTCATCACAGTCAGATTTACAAACATATGAACCCTAAAGAGTATCTTATTCACCATTTGATTGGCAGCAGTTAACGGGTTATGTTTAAAAGCTCATACCAGCATTCTTCCCTGCTTGGCACTCAGCATCAAGGCTTGGAATTGGGGGTTAAATCACCAAAAATTATTCCTGGGCGCGGCGCCGCTGCTGCCCACTGCTCCCCTCATCTTCCAGTGGGTGAACAAGGGGATGGGTCAAATGCAGAGGACAAATTTCATTACACCTAGTGTGTGTGTGACAATCATTGGCACTTTAACTTAACTTTAACTTTACACACTTTACAAACTGTAGCACACATAAAAGCACATTTAATAAAAAAAACGTTATTATGGTCTTACCTTTACTTATAAATGAAGTCCATGCGCCGCTGTTGTGCTGGATTAATGGACCCCCTGACGGGAGTGTTATATCAACTAAAGCCCTCACTTAAACTTTCCACATGCAAGATTGAATCTATTTAAAAAAGTGTAACCGAGGGTTTATAAATGTCGCCTATACTGTATGAAACTACAAAATAACAACCACGGAGGCTCCAGTTTACACGAGGACCCCTTTATTTACCTTCTTTCAAAAACCTCCGCAACGTGACATCACTTCCGCTCTTAGCGCCTTCAAAATAAGAGTTCAAGGCATATACTGTATAACAGCGCATAACAGAACTTAACATCACAAAGAGGAAAGCCCATGAAAATAGGTTACAAAAGTGATTTAATAAGAAGCCAAAAAGTGCAAAAACAATAATGTTCGTGTTGGAGGAGTTGTGAATTAGGTACACCTGCAGTCTGCAGGTGTATCTAATGTTGTGTCCCTGCAGTCATTCACAACTCCTCCAACACCAACATTATTGTTTTTGCACTTTTTGGCTTCTTATGAAATAATTTTTTTAAATAGATTCAATCTTGCACGTGGAAAGTTTAAGTGTGGGCTTTAGTTGATATAACAATTCTACGGCGGGGGTGCAGGAGGCGAGCCTCAGCCAGTGCGTCTTCGCAGCCGTTTTATGATCGCTCAGCACAAGAAATACTTTACACACATACAGTTGTTTACAAAATACACTGTACATTATATACCTCAGCTAACTAAACTATGGAAATGTATAATATAGTTCATATAGCAATACAGTCTCACTGCACTGCAGGCCAGCAGTTAGCCGAGTCATTGCGCAATCCATGTTGAGGCACTGAGTGAAGTGCCTCAACTGGCTGCTGTTCACCGCACCGTCTCTTCTCAGTATTTGAACGGCAAATGTGAAAATTCAGCGATTTTGAATAAAAATAATCTAAAACTGGTGAAGTTAAATGGAAAATAACTTTATAGTATAATCACTGGATACATATAACAATTTAATTATTTTTTTTCTTTTTACATTTTTTTTCTTTCCATGATGGCAGGTGAGGCCCCGCCTCTAGTGACTGCACGTCACTGATATATATATATATATATATATATACTGTATATGAATGTACATACATGTACAAGTATACATACACTGCAAAAACTGAATTCTACGTAAGATTAAATATGTCAAATAAGGGTGATATTTGCTTATTTTCTGTCTGATAAGATAATTCTGCTCACCAAGCAGATTTTATGTTAGAGTCTTTTACTTCTTTTAAGGGTTTTGGTCCTAAATAATCTCAGTAAGATATTACAGCTTGCTGCTGAGATTTGATGACCTATATTGAGTAAAACATGCCCGAAACTATAATATCAAGTGTTGCAAAGCTGTGTCATCAACACTCACAAGTATAAAACTACTTTTTTAAAGTAATATTTTCTTATTTCAAGCATGAACAAAAACATCATGATTTTGACACAATTGTGTCTCATTACTAAAATAGATGACAGCCAAATGGACTTTGCTGTTTTATTTTCAATGAAACAAGAGAAAATACAAACCCCGTTTCTATATGAGTTGGGAAATTGTGTTAGATGTAAATATAAACGGAATACAATGATTTGCAAATCCTTTTCAACCCATATTCAATTGAATGCACTACAAAGACAAGATATTTGATTTTTTTTTTTTATGCAAATATTAATTAACTTAGAATTTCATGGCTGCAACACGTGCCAAAGTAGTTGGGAAAGGGCATGTTCACCACTGTGTTACATCACCTTTTCTTTTAACAACACTCAATAAACGATTGGGAACTGAGGAAACTAATTGTTGAAGCTTTGAAAGTGGAATTCTTTCCCATTCTTGTTTTATGTAGAGCTTCAGTCGTTCAACAGTCCGGGATCTCTGCTGTCGTATTTTACGCTTCATAATGCGCCACACATTGTCGATGGGAGACAAGTCTGGACTGCAGGCGGGCCAGGAAAGTACCCGCACTCTTTTTTTACGAAGCCACGCTGTCGTAACACGTGCTGAATGTGGCTTGGCATTGTCTTGCTGAAATAAGCCTCGGCGTCCATGAAAAAGACGGCGCTTAGATGGCAGCATATGTTGTTCCAAAACCTGTATGTACCTTTCAGCATGAATGGTGCCTTCACAGATGTGTAAGTTACCCATGTCTTGGGCACTAATGCACCCCCATACCATCACAGATGCTGGCTTTTCAACTTTGCGTCGATAACAGTCTGGATGGTTCGCTTCCTCTTTGGTCCGGATGAAACGATGTAGAATATATCCAAAAACAATTTGAAATGTGGACTCGTCAGACCACAGAACACTTTTCCACTTTGCATGAGTCCATCTTAGATGATCTCGGGCCCAGAGAAGCCGGCGGCGTTTCTGGATGTTGTTGATAAATGGCTTTCGCTTTGCATAGTAGAGCTTTAACTTGCACTTACAGATGTAGCGACCAACTGTATTTAGTTTTTTGAAGTGTTCCTGAGCCCATGTGGTGATATCCTTTAGAGATTGATGTCGGTTTTTGATACAGTGCCGTCTGAGGGATCGAAGGTCACGGTCATTCAATGTTGGTTTCCGGCCATGCCGCTTACGTGGAGTGATTTCTCCAGATTCTCTGAACCTTTTGATGATATTATGGACCGTAGATGTTAAAATCCCTAAATTTCTTGCAATTGCACTTTGAGAAACGTTGTTCTTAAACTGTTTGACTATTTGCTCACGCAGTTGTGGACAAAGGGGTGTACCTCGCCCCATCCTTTCTTGTGAAAGACTGAGCATTTTTTGAGAAGCTGTTTTTATACCCAATCATGGCACCCACCTGTTCCCAATTAGCCTACACACCTGTGGGATGTTCCAAATAAGTGTTTGATGAGCATTCCTCAACTTTATCAGTATTTATTGCCACCTTTCCCAACTTCTTTGTCACGTGTTGCTGGCATCAAATTCTAAAGTTAATGATTATTTGCAAAAAAAAATTTTTTTTATCAGTTTGAACATCAAATATGTTGTCTTTGTAGCATATTCAACTGAATATGGGTTGAAAATGATTTGCAAATCATTGTATTCCGTTTATATTTACATCTAACACAATTTCCCAACTCATATGGAAACGGGGTTTGTACACAGACTGTCACATTGTAATTTAAATCTTATCTGATTTTTTTTGTCTTTTTTTTTTTGCTTGGTGAGAAATGTTATTTCCCTTCAAGCCGAGCAGAAAATGACATCTCATTTCAGACAAAAGTAACGGCCCAACCTCAGTCAGAGCACAGTCTTTGTTGTCTCACCCAGACAAAAACGGTCATTTTCCTCTTCACGGACAGTCGGGCATCCGTCTCTCCTTCTGTCCTCAAATTGTGTATCATCAAATACATCATCATATTTGGACTCATCTGATTGTGCTCACAGACCCAAGTGCACTCTCTGGCGCAATGATTGAATGGAATCATATTTAATGGGGAACTGCACCTTTTTTTTGGATATCATTCACAACCCTTATCTAAGACAAGAACACATACGTCTTTCTTTTTTATGCATTCTAATCTGTAGTATAAAACAAGTACAATGTGGCTAAACGCCTCTAAAATAAAGCCCTCCAACAATAATATACAAACAATAATGTAGTAAAAGGTACATTCATAATAACATGTAATATGTATGTATTTTGGTCTTATTAACTAATTTCACAGACGCGTCACATTAACAACTACTATTATTCATGGCAGACTTCATGAAAAAGAACAAAAACTACTTTGGGTCAAATAATGATCCAGAAACTTATATTTTTGAGCCTGAATATATGGAGGATGATCTACTCATTTTAGAAGCTGAGCGCTAAACAGATCCAGCAAGTAGCATTATTGCGAATTGCTAAACAAGAAACACAAGGTATGAACGTAATGAAATCATCACTTACTGTACGATGTCTGCTCTCGCTGGGATGCCGACTGATGGGATGTTTATATTTTCCCGTTCAGAAGGAGAATTAACCATAATCCTTACACAGGTAGAAAGAAAAAAGATGGTGGCTGCAAATGAGCATCTCTCCGGGTCTAAATTGACCAACTTCTTTGATTTTGGCCACAACCTTCTACTATACAAGTGAGAGGCATGATATATAGATATATATATATATATATATATATATATATATATATATATATATATATATATATATATATATACATACATGCATATATACATATATATATTTATATATATATATATATATATATATATATATATATATACATACATGCATATATACATATATATATTTATATATAATTGTATTTGTATGTATACATATATTCACTATGCATACTATATATATTTGTGTGTATGTACAAACCCTGTTTCCATATGAGTTGGGAAATTGTGTTAGATGTAAATATAAACGGAATACAATGATTTGCAAATCATTTTCAACCCATATTCAGTTGAATATGCTACAAAGACAACATATTTGATGTTCAAACTGATAAACATTTTTTTTTTTTTGGCAAATAATCATTAACTTTAGAATTTGATGCCAGCAACACGTGACAAAGAAGTTGGGAAAGGTGGCAATAAATACTGATAAAGTTGAGGAATGCTCATCAAACACTTATTTGGAACATCCCACAGGTGAACAGGCTAATTGGGAACAGGTGGGTGACATGATTGGGTATAAAAGTAGATTCCATGAAATGCTCAGTCATTCACAAACAAGAATGGGGCGAGTGTCACCACTTTGTCAACAAATGCATGAGCAAATTGTTGAACAGTTTAAGAAAAACCTTTCTCAACCAGCTATTGCAAGGAATTTAGGGATTTCACCATCTACGGTCTGTAATATCATCAAAGGGTTCAGAAAATCTGGAGAAATCACTGCACGTAAGCAGCTAAGCCCGTGACCTTCGATCCCTCAGGCTGTACTGCATCAACAAGCGACATCAGTGTGTAAAGGATATCACCACATGGGCTCAGGAACACTTCAGAAACCCACTGTCAGTAACTACAGTTGGTCGCTACATCTGTAAGTGCAAGTTAAAACTCTCCTATGCAAGGCGAAAACCTTTTATCAACAACACCCAGAAACGCCGTCGGCTTCGCTGGGCCTGAGCTCATCTAAGATGGACTGATACAAAGTGGAAAACTGTTCTGTGATCTGACGAGTCCACATTTCAAATTGTTTTTGGAAACTGTGGACGTCGTGTCCTCCGGACCAAAGAGGAAAATAACCATCCGGATTGTTATAGGCGCAAAGTTGAAAAGCCAGCATGTGTGATGGTATGGGGGTGTATTAGTGCCCAAGACATGGGTAACTTACACATCTGTGAAGGCGCCATTAATGCTGAAAGGTCCATACAGGTTTTGGAGCAACATATGTTGCCATCCAAGCAACGTTACCATGGACGCCCCTGCTTATTTCAGCAAGACAATGCCAAGCCACGTGTTACATCAACGTGGCTTCATAGTAAAAGAGTGCGGGTACTAGACTGGCCTGCCTGTAGTCCAGACCTGTCTCCCATTGAAAATGTGTGGCGCATTATGAAGCCTAAAATAGCACAACGGAGACCCCCGGACTGTTGAACAACTAAAGCTGTACATCAAGCAAGAATGGGAAAGAATTCCACCTGAGAAGCTTCAAAAATGTGTCTCCTCAGTTCCCAAACATTTACTGAGTGTTGTTAAAAGGAAAGGCCATGTAACACAGTGGTGAACATGCCCTTTCCCAACTACTTTGGCACGTGTTGCAGCCATGAAATTCTAAGTTAATTATTATTTGCAAAAAAAAAAAAAGTTTATGAGTTTGAAGATCAAATATGTTGTCTTTGTAGTGCATTCAATTGAATATGGGTTGAAAATGATTTGCAAATCATTGTATTCCGTTTATATTTACATCTAACACAATTTCCCAACTCATATGGAAACGGGGTTTGTATATATATATATATTTATATACAATATACATATATACAATATATTGCCAAATGTCACAGGTGTATAAAATCAAGCACTTAGGCATGGAGACTGTTTCTACAAACGTTTGTGGAAGAATGGGCCGCTCTCAGTGATTTCCAGCGTGGAACTGTCATAGGATGCCACCTGTTGAACAAATCCAGTCGTGAAATTTCCTCGCTCCTAAATATTCCAAAGTCAACTGTCGACTTTATTATAAGAAAATGGAAGTTACTGCGTCTGCCTCACAATACGAAGGTCCTGCGTTCGATCCTGCGCTCGGGATCTTTCTGTGTGGAGTGTGCATGTTCTCCCCGTGACTGCGTGGGTTCCCTCCGGGTACTCCGGCTTCCTCCCACCTCCAAAGACATGCACCTGGGAATAGGTTGATTGTCCTGGGTGTACCCCGCCTACCTCCCGAATGCAGCTGAGATAGGCTCCAACACCCCCCGCAACCCCGAAAGGGACAAGCGGTAGAAACTGGATGGATGGATGGAAGAGTTTGGGAACAACAGCAACTCAGCCACAAAGTGGTAGGCCACGTAAAGTGACAGAGAGGGGTCAGTGGATGCTGAAGCGCATAGTGCAAAGACTTTCTGTACAGTCAGTTACTACAGAGCTCCAGACTTCATGTAACCTTCCAATTAGCCCACGTACAGTACGCAGAGAGCTTCATGGAATGGGTTTCCATGGCCGAGCAGCTGCATCTAAGCCATACATCACCAAGTCCAATGCAAAGCATGGGATGCAGTGGTGTAAAGCACGTCACCACTGGACTCTAGAGCAGTGGAGACGCCTTCTCTGGAGTGATAAATCACTCTTTTCCATCTGGCAATCTGATGGACCAGTCTGAGTTTGGAGGTTGCCAGGAGAGCGGTACATTTCAGACTGCATTGTGATGAGTGTGGAATTTGATGGAGGAGGAATTATGGTGTGGGGTTGTTTTTCAGGAGTTGGGCTTGGCCCTTAGTTACAGTGAAAGGATCTTTGAATGCTCCAGGATACCAAAACATTTTGGACAATTCCATGCTCCCAATCTTGTGGGAACAGTTTGGAGCGGGCGTCTTCCTCTTCCAACATGACTGTGCACCAGTGCACAAAGCAAGCTTCATAAAGACATGGATGACAGATTCTGGCATGGATGAACTTGACTGGCCTGCACAGAGTCCTGAACCCGATAGAACACCTTTGGGATGAATTATAATAGAGACTGAGAGCCAGGCCTTCTCCACCAACATCAGTGTGTGACCTCACCAATGCCTTTTTGGAAGAATTGTCGAAAATTCCTATAAACACACTCCGCAACATTGTAAACAGCCTTCCCAGAAGAGTTGAAGCTGTAATAGCTGCAAAAGGTGGACCGACATCATATTGAACCCTGTGGGTTAGGAATGGGATGGCACTTCAAGTTAATATGCGAGTCAAGGCAGGTGGCCAAATACTTTTGGCAATATAGTGTATCTGTGTGTGTGTGTGTGTGTGTGTATATATATATATATATATATATATATATATATATATATATATATATATATATATATATATATATATATATATATATATATATATATATATGTATATATATGTATATGTATATATATATATATATATATATATATGTATGTTTATATATATACATATATATATACATACATATATACATATATATATATATATGTTTATATATATACATATATATAAATATATATGTATACATACATATATAAATTTTTATATATGTATATATATATATATATATACACACATATATATATATGTATATATATACATATATTTACTATATATACTATATAATTATGTATATATATATATATATATATATATATATATATATATATATATATATATATATATATATATATATATATATATATATATATATATATATATGTCTTAATAAGGTTATCCAAAAAATAGTGCTCGATACCGTAGTAGAGCGCAATATATGTATGTGTGGGAAAAAAAATCACAAGACTATTTCATCTCTACAGGCCTGTTTCATGAGGGGGGGTACCCTCAATCATCAGGAGATTTTCCTGATGATTGAGGGTACCCCCCCTCATGAAACAGGCCTGTAGAGATGAAATAGTCTTGTGATTTTTTTTCCCACACATACATATATATATATATATATATATATATATATATATATATATATATATATATATATATATATATATACACACCCACAGTTGTAGTCAAAAGTGTACTTACCCTTGTAAAGTGTCATGTCTGTGTAATCATGTTTTGTTTTAGTCATGTTTTGTTTTGTTTAGTTATTGGACTCTTTAGTTTCTGGCTTTTCACTCCCCTGTCTTGTTTCCATGGTTACCCATTAGTTTCACCTGTTCCATGTTTGGACTCATTGTGCACTCTTGTTTGTCACCATAGCAACCCATTAGTTTTCACCTGTCATGTCACGCACCTGTTTTGAGTCACGCACCTGTTGTTAATCATGTCTGTGTTATTTAAGCTTTTCATTTTCTGTTGTTCGTCCTGGTGTCATATCGTTTCTAACCCTGCTATCCTCTCGTATCAAGCCACAGTAGGTGTTTTTATTTCGTGTTCACAGTTTGTGCCTTAGAGCAAGTTTTGTTTTCATTCGCCAAGTTTTTTACCTCCGCCATTGTGCGCGCCTTTTGTTTGCTTCTGTTTTGTAGTTTGTTAGTGTTTAAAATAAATCATGTACCCACCTTCAAGCCATGTCCGATCCAAGTTCACTTGCATCTCGGGAAAACAAAAACTCCACAGTCCAAGTTCTGACATAAAGAACATATTGTCATGGCTGTCTTGAGTTTCCAATAATTTCTACAACTCTTATTTGTTTGTGATAGAGTGATTGGGGCACATACTTGTTGGTCACAAAAAACATTCATTAAGTTTGGTTCTTGTATGAATTTATTAAGGGTTTATTATGTAACCAAATATTAACATTGCTGTATGTATACTTTTGACCCAGCAGATTTGGTCACATTTTCAGAAAACCCAAAATAAATTCATAAAAGAAGCAAACTTCATGAATGTTTTTTTGTGACAAACAAGTATGTGCTCCAATCACTCTATCACAAACAAATAAGAGTTGTAGCAATTATTGGAAACTCAGGACAGCCATGACATTATGTTCTTTACAAGTGTAAGTACACTTTTGACCACGACTGTATGTACTAGAGATGCGCGGTTTGCGGACACTACCGCGGAGTGGACACTTTTACGGAGCGGAGAAGGGACGCCTCGCCGGGGTCCGGGACCGAGGCCCCTTCCCCCGAGAGGGCCCCACCGGGAGCCGTAGCTGAGGTGATCCGCGAGAAGGGCCCGACGCACGTCCAGGGTCACCACCGCGCCCACCCCACCGACACCCCGCCTCGTCCGCCTTCGCCGCGGTCGGCGTCACGCGCAGCAGGTAAGCAGCTTACCTGCCCGCCACCCCCGTGGCCGGGGGCTCGTAACAGTTGTCACTCCGCGCGCTACCCCCGCGCAGCTTACCTGCCCGCCACCCCCGTTGCCGGGGGCGCGTAACAGGGGTCACTCCGCGCGCAGTGCGCTCACGAAAGGGGTGGGGCTCACCCTGGTGAGCCGAGTGGGCCACTTTTGGTAAGCAGAACTGGCGCTGCGGGATGAACCGAACGCCGGGTTAAGGCGCCCGATGCCGACGCTCATCAGACCCCAGAAAAGGTGTTGGTTGATATAGACAGCAGGACGGTGGCCATGGAAGTCGGAACCCGCTAAGGAGTGTGTAACAACCCACCTGCCGAATAAACTAGCCCTGAAAATGGATGGCGCTGGAGCGTCGGGCCCATACCCGGCCGTCGCCGGCAGCGAGAGCCGCGAGGGCTAGGCCGCGACGAGTAGGATGGCCGCCGCGCTGTGCGCTGAAGCCTCGGGCGCGAGCCCGGGTGGAGCCGCCGCGGGTGCGAGGGACATCGCACCTCCACGCGCTTAGAGGTGCGCTCAGCGCGGCTCCCAGATGATTGCGCACTGGTGTGCGTCTGGGCCGTGACAGCGTGGCACACATTGAATGTCTCTGCTGCATTGGATCAGTCTCCTTTCTTTAACAGGCAAAAGCTTTATAACCTCACTAATGCCTTGCATCGTCTATATTAGATATATAACAACGTGCGGATGGCGGGCGGGTGCGGTTTTGATTAAATGTTAGATCGGGTGGATGGCGGATGGTTGACGACTTTTGTGATGCGGTTGCGGATGAAATAATTGCCTATCCGCGCATCTCTAGTATGTACATATATGTATATATATACATATATATGTATATATATATATATATATATATATATTAGAGATGTCCGATAATATCGGCCGATAAATGCGTTAAAATGTAATATCGGAAATTATCGGTATAATTTTTTTTATTATCGGTATCGTTTTTTTAAATTTATTTCTTTATTTTTTTTTATTTTTTATTAAATCAACATAAAAAACACAAGATACACTTACAATTAGTGCACCAACCCAAAAAACCTCCCTCCCCCATTTACACTCATTCACACAAAAGGGTTGTTTCTTTCTGTTATTATTATTCTGGTTCCTGCATTATATATCAATATATATCAATACAGTCTGCAAGGGATACAGTCCGTAAGCACACATGATTGTGCGTGCTGCTGGTCCACTAATAGTACTAACCTTTAACAGTTAATTTTACTCATTTTCATTAATTACTAGTTTCTATGTAACTGTTTTTATATTGTTTTACTTTCTTTTTTATTCAAGAAAATGTTTTTAATATATTTATTTTATTTTATTAATTTTTTTAAAAAGTACCTTATCTTCACCATACCTGGTTGTCCAAATTAGGCATAATAATGTGTTAATTCCACGACTGCATATATCGGTATCGGTTGATATCGGTATCGGTAATTAAAGAGTTGGACAATATCGGAATATCGGATATCGGCAAAAAGCCATTATCGGACATCCCTAATATATATATATATATATATATATATATATATATATATATATACATACATACACATATACTTGCTGTGTATTAGAATGCCAAAAGAAAATAAAAACATATGTGTTCTTGTCTTAGGGATTGTAAATGATAGGCAAAATTCCCCAAAAGTTCTCCTCAAACATTGGTGACAGTCCCTTCTGTAGTTTCTACGTGGTCCTTCCTGCTAACAGAAGAACTGATGTCTTCGTCCTGCAGGTGTCTGTCCTGTGTCAACAGCACGTTCCGCTGCCACTGGTGTAAATATCGCAACATGTGCACCCATGACCCGAGCAGCTGCTCCTTCCAGGAGGGCAGAGTCAACGCCTCAGAGGTACTCCACACTGCACACGCTCTTCACTCACATGCACACTCAGAGACACTTAATGGAACAACACAAAAGACTACAATACGCCTTAAACTATAGTAGACATGCAATAAATACTATTAAGGTGCAAGTGTGGCTTTTATGTGCAGTGAAACTAGCATGCATATTATTTGTATTAGAGAAGTCTTTGCTACTTTAATCCCCCGAGCTGCATATTGACATGTATATGACCAGAAATGATGATGTCAGCAAGATAGATGCAGAGACAGATTGTTAATCTCCAGAGGAGGAATAGTTTTACATAAATGATGCACGCAGATTGTTGCATTAGGCAATATATCCTCTTGGCAAGCAGCATCCATCACGTTTGTCGCATCACAAGGCTATTTCTTTTCTGAAATTTGTAAATGTGACAAAATAAATATCCACTGCAAGTGGAAGCCCCTGATTTTGAACACACTGTTTGACTTTAGAATAAATAACAACAACAACAGAATCATTCAGTAGTATGGTTAAAGTTAAGTTAAAGTGCCAATGATTGTCACACACACACTAGGTGTGGTGAAATTTGTTCTCTGCATTCGACCCATAAATGATAAATGGGTTGTACTTGTATAGCGCTTTTCTACCTTCAAGGTACTCAAAGCGCTTTGACACTACTTCCACATTTACCCATTCACACACACATTCACACACTGATGGAGGGAGCTGCCATGCAAGGCGCTAACCAGCACCCATCAGGAGCAAGGGTGAAGTGTCTTGCTCAGGACACAACGGACATGACGAGGTTGGTACTAGGTGGGGATTGAACCAGGGACCCTCGGGTTGCGCACGGCCATTCTTCCACTGCGCCACGCCGTCCCCATCCCCTTGTTTACCCCCTGGGAGGTGAGGGGAGCAGTGAGCAGCAGCGGTGGCCGCGCCCGGGAATCATTTTTGGTGATTTAACCCCCAATTCCAACCCTTGATGCTGAGTGCCAAGCAGGGAGGTAATGAGTCCCATTTTTATAGTCTTTGGTATGACTCGGCCGGGGTTTGAACTCACAACCTACCGATCTCAGAGCGGACACTCTAACCCAGGGGTGCTCACACTTTTTCTGCAGGCGAGCTACTTTTCAATTGATCAAGTCGTGGGGTTCTACCTCAATCATATATATAATTTATATTTACTTATTTATGAAATATATGTTTTTGTTAATAAGTTAAAGGTGTGTAATGATAATGCAAGCATGTTTAACACACATAGTTAATATTGTTAATAAATTAAAGGTGTTTAATGATAATACAAGAATGTTTAATACATATAGTTAATATTGTTAATAAATTAAAGGTGTTTAATCATAATACAAGTATGTTTAATACATATAGTTAATATTGTTAACAAGTTAAAGGTGTTTAAAGATAATGCAAGCATGTTTAATACATATAATTAATATTGTTAACAAGTTAAAAGTGTTTAATGATAATACAAGCATGTTTAATACATAAAGTTAATATTATTAACATGTTAAAGGTGTTTAAAGATAATACAAGCATGTTTAACACATATAGTTAATATTGTTAACAAGTTAAAGGTGTTTAATGATAATACAAGCATGTTTAACACATATAGTTAATATTGTTAACAAGTTAAAGGTGTTTAATGATAATACAAGCATGTTTAACACATATAGTTAATATTATTAATAAGTTAAAGGTGTTTAAAGATAATACAAGCATGTTTAACACATATAGTTAATATTGTTAACAAGTTAAAGGTGTTTATTGATAATACAAGCATGTTTAACACATATAGTTAATATTATTAATAAGTTAAAGGTGTTTAAAGATAATACAAGCATGTTTAACACATATAGTTAATATTGTTAATAAGTTAAAGGTGGTTAAAGATAATACAAGCATGTTTAACACATATAGATTCCTTTCTTTCATGAAGACAAGAATATAAGTTGGTGTATTACCTGATTCTGATGACTTGCATTGATTGGAATCAGACAGTGGTGCTAAAAACGTCCGCATTTTCGAATGGAGGAGAAAAAAGTCCTCCTTTCTGTCCAATACCACATGAAAGTGGTTGGTTTTTGGCATCTTATTTGTCCAGCTTCCGTACTCCTTTGTATACACTTTACAAGAAATACATTGTCGGCAAACTCCGTAGCTTGCTAGCTTGTGCACGCCAGCTTTCTGAGACTCTTGTTTTGTTAGCGCAACTGTGCAGTCGGTCTTTGGAGTTTTGACGACAGGTACGGCGCCAGAGTCTGTTGAAATAAAGTGTTTCTCGCCTTCCAGTCGGTAATTTTAATGAGCTGGCAGCAGCCAGCATCATCTCAGAAGACCCTCGGGTGCCGTGAATGTCAATCAAGTGACGAAAGTGACGTCATAGTGAAGATTTAATGATCGCTCATTTTTAGGACTATTTTTTTAATGCCTGGCTGGTGATCGACTGACACACCCTCCGAGATCGACCGGTAGCTCGTGATCAACATAATGAGCACCCCTGCTCTAACCACTAGGCCAGTGGTTCTCAACCTTTTTTCAGTGATGTACCCCCCGTGAACATTTTTTTAATTCAAGTTCCCCCTAATCAGAGCAAAGCATTTTTGGTTGAAAAAAAGAGATAAAGAAGTAAAATACAGCACTATGTCATCAGTTTCTGATTTATTACATTGTATAACAGTGCAAAATATTGCTCATTTGTAGTGGTCTTTCTTGAACTATTTGGAAAAAATATATAAAACAACTAAAAACTTGTTGAAAAATAAACAAGTGATTCAATTATGAATAAAGATTTCTACACATAGAAGTAATCATCAACTTAAAGTGCCCTCTTTGGGGATTGTAATAGATTTCTAATTCTAAACATTTCTTCACAAAAAAAATAATCTTTAACATCAATATTTATGGAACATGTCCACAAAAAATCTAGCTGTCAACACTGAATATTGCATTGTTGCATTTCTTTTCACAGTTCTTTTTGACAGACATTTTAGTGAGGGTCAAATGGAGGAAACTCTGGGTTTATGGTAATGAATGGAATAGCTTACTTGATTTGATGTTCAGTTTAAGAACTTGCATTCATATTTTGTTGAAGTATTATTCAATAAATATATTTATAAAGGATTTTTGAATTGTTGCTATTTTTAGAATATTTAAAAAAAAATCTCACGTACCCCTTGGCATACCTTCAAGTACCCCCAGGGGTACGAGTACCCCCATTTGAGAACCACTGCACTGGGCCACTGAGTGGGTTAGAATAAATAACAACAGCAACAGAATCACTCAGTAGTATGGTCAAACTAGCACAGTCAAAAAACCTTTATTTACCTCACAGGCAAGTACCGTATTTTTCGGACTATAAGAAAATAATATACTTCCTTATATAAGCCGCAGATATATACGTTGTGAAATTAGGTATTTACACAGAAATGTTCTGTAAATATTTATTTACATACCTTAATTGTTTCCAAACGGCGTCTGTAACAGGGCAGTAAAACAGACGATCAAACAAAACGAAAGTCATCGTCATGGACCCACTAGCTGCGCAAGCTAGCTCTCCAGTCAGCTTAACAGACTCAATAACTCCACGGTGACGTTTTGGCGAATTTACTGAGGAATTTGTGGAACGGAAACAATACAAAAAGAATGCCAATGTTAGTTGATGATACTAACACAAACGTGTTAGTATGCTAGCTAATGCTAACGTCACTGGCTTGATTACATTAGGATAGCGCAGGGGTCGGCAACCTTTACCAGTCAAAGAGCCATTTTGACCAGTTTCACAAATTATAGAAAACAATGGGAGCCGCAAAAAAAAAATTAAATTTTGAATGAAACAACACTGCATACGAAGTTTTTTTTTTGCTTTGTGCTAAGTATAACCAGGGGCCTCAGACACGCTGCCCACACCTTTATGTGGAATTTGAAAGCTGGTGCGGCAAGTGGGTTTTTATTTACTGGCGCTTGTCAGCGTCATGCGTGCCGTGATGGTACAGCATATAGCACCCACTACAGTCAGCGTGCCTGATCAGCCACACGTTGTATGGGGCTTCCGCTTTGCTCACGTAGGTAACAGCATGGCATACTTGGTCAACAACCACACAGGTCACACTGACGGTGGCGGTATGAAAAAAAAAACTTTAACACTCTTACTAATAATGCACCACACTGTGAACCCACACCAAACAAGAATGACAAAAAAATTTCGGGAGAACATCTGCACCGTAACACAACATAAACACATCAGGACAAATACCCAGAATCCCATGCAGCCCTAACTCTTCCGGGATACATTATACACCCCCGCTACCAAACCCCGCCCACCTCAACCGACGCACAGAGGGGAAGAGGGGGGGGGGGGTGTTGATGTGTGAAGGAGCAGGGTTGGGGTGGGGGCGGGGTTTGGTGGTAGCAGGGGTGTATAATGTAGCCCGGAAAAGTCAGGGCTGCATGGGATTCTGGGTGTTTGTTCTGTTGTGTTTATGTTGTGTTAAGGTGCAGATGTTCTCCCGAAATGTGTTTGTCATTCTTGTTTGGTTTTGGTTCAAAGTGTGGCGCATTATTAGTAAGAGTGTTAAAGTTGTTTTATATGGCCACCGTCAGTGTAACCTGTGTGGCTGTTGACCAAGTATGCCTTGCTGTCACGTACGTGTGCAAGCTAAAGATATATATTGTTTAACAAGTGTTGGGCTGGCATTCTGTTAATACAGATTGTAGAGGGCGCCAAATATTGTACCATCATGGCACGCCCTTATTATAGCTGTAAGGGTGAAAATCGGTGAATATTAATCCCGGGAGTTTTCTGCGAGAGGCACTGAAATCCGGAAGTCTCACGGGAAAATTTGGGGGTTCAGCAAGTAAGCTGCTGAGCCGCATCAGAGTGATCAAAGAGCCGCATGCGGCTCCGGAGCCGCGGGTTGCAGACCCCTGGGATAGCGCATACAAATATGCATGAAAAGACTCCTACAGACATCACACATAGGACGGTTTAGTAAGTAAGAATTGTTTTAGTTATATTGTAAAACTTACAAACATTGCTTGGAGTGATGAACGAAGAATCCATACGAGTAGAAACACTATTGACGACGAGAAGACGGAACGGCATTTCTACTTCCGGTTCAAAGCTTTAAACAGCAGGAAGCACTGTAGAAATTCACCCAGCAGCCTGTGCAGTGAGCAAACTGGTCCAAAAGATAACGCCTTATCACAAACAATAACACACCTTCTCAGTGCCTTGTGTTTAATGAAAACTGTTTGCATTATGGCCGTCAGCAAAGAAAAATCCATAAATTAGCCGCAGCGTTTTATAAAAGTAGTAACATTTTACAAAGGACTAACCATCATACAGGTGTAAAGAAAAGGTGAGCGAAAGTTCTGGTTTACTCCCTCACTTTTGGATGGCGAGTGACCAACATGCTTAGGAAGCCCAGTCGCTGCCTTCTCATTTGAATTATAAAGTCTGCTGAAAATGATGGAAAGTGCCACTCTACATGGGAACAGACGCTGTAGTCAAAGTTGGAATAAAACACATTTTAAGATATTCAACTCTACTGTTATTTGACGGCTTAAGTGGATAGTGCAATCCTCCCATTTGTCACGTTTCATGTGTCAGGTAATGGATCCTTCCTACTGCATGGTGGTCATCACTTATAGATAACATTTAAAGGTTAGTTAGGTAACAATGAGTTGTTTGTGTGTGTGTGTGTGTGTGTGTGTGTGTGTGTGTGTGTGTGTGTGTGTGTGTGTGTGTGCAGGACTGCCCTCAGCTGCTCCACTCCGGGGAAATTCTGGTTCCAGCGGGCGAAGTGCGGCCCATCACCCTGAAGGCTCGAAATCTCCCGCAGCCTCAGTCGGGCCAGCGGGGCTACGAGTGCGTGGTGAACGTGCAGGGCGTCATCCACCGCGTCACGGCGCTGCGCTTCAACAGCACCAGCGTGCAGTGCCAGAACAGCTCGGTAAGACCCGGATCATTTGGCCACATTTTTCGCTTGTGTTACCAACTCAAGATTGCCCTCATTTTTGTCTGACAGGATCGACTATTGTACCGATGCACATAATTACAAAACCCAAAACCAGTGAAGTTGGCACGTTGTGTAAATGGTAAATAAAAACAAAATACAATGATTTGCAAATCCTTTTCAACCTATATTCAATTGAATAGACTGCAAAGACAAGATACTTAACGTTCAATTTGGAAAATGTTGTTATTTTTTTGCAAATATTAGCTCATTTGGAATTTGATGCCTGCAACATGTTTCAAAAAAACTGGCACAAGTGGCAAAAAAGACTGAGAAAGTTGAGGAATGCTCTTCAAACACGTATTTATCCCACATGTGAACAGGATAATTGGGAACAGGTGGGTGCCATGATTGGGAATAAAAGCAGCTTCCATGAAATGCTCAGTCATTCACAAACAAGAATGGGGCGAGGGTCACCACTTTGTCAACAAATGCGTGAGCAAATTGTTTAAGAACAATTCTCAACCAGCTATTGCAAGGAATTTAGGGATTTCACCATCTACGGTCCGTAATATCATCAAAAGGTTCAGAGAATCTGGAGAAATCACTGCACGTAAGCGGCAAGGCCGTAAACCAACGTTGAATACCTGTGACTTTCGATCCCTCAGGCGGTACTGTGTGAAGGATATTGCCACACGGGCTCAGGAACATTTCAGAAACACTGCCAGTAACTACAGTTTGTCGCTACATCTGTAAGTGCAAGTTAAAGCTTACTATTATGCAAAGCCAAAGCTATTTATCAACAACACCCAGAAACGCTTCGCTGGGCCCGAGCTCATCTAAGATGGACTGATGCAAAGTGGAAAAGTGATCTGAGGAGTCCACATTTGAAATTGTTTTTGGAAACTGTGGCCGTCGTGTCCTCCGGGCCAAAGAGGAAAAGAACCATCCGGACTGTTATAGGTGTAAAGTTCAAAAGTCAGCATGTGTGATGGTATGGGGGTGTATTAGTGCCCAAGACATGGGTAACTTACACATCTGTGAAGGCGCCATTAATGCTGAAAGGTACATACAGGTTTTGGAGCAACATATCTTGCCATCCGACAGGCCAAGCGGTGTGCGGCTTCAGCGGTTGTGGAGGCAAAAACTCGGACATGGGAGGAGTTCGGGGAAGCCATGGAAAACGACTTCCGGACGGCTTCGAAGCGATTCTGGACCACCATCCGCCGCCTCAGGAAGGGGAAGCGGTGCACTATCAACACCGTGTATGGCAAGGATGGTGTTCTGCTGACCTCGACTGCGGATGTTGTGGATCGGTGGAGGGAATACTTCAAAGACCTCCTCAATCCCACCAACACGTCTTCCTATGAGAAAGCATTGCCTGGGGAATCTGTGGTGGGCTCTTCTATTTCTGGGGCTGAGGTTGCTGAGGTAGTTAAAAAGCTCCTCGGTGGCAAGGCCCCGGGGGTGGAAGAGATCCGCCTGGAGTTCCTTAAGGCTCTGGATGCTGTGGGGCTGTCTTGGTTGACAAGACTCTGCAGCATCGCGTGGACATCGGGGGCGGTACCTCTGGATTGGCAGACCGGGGTGGTGGTTCCTCTCTTTAAGAAGGGGAACCGGAGGGTGTGTTCTAACTATCGTGGGATCACACTCCTCAGCCTTCCCGGTAAGGTCTATTCAGGTGTACTGGAGAGGAGGCTACGCCGGATAGTCGAACCTCGGATTCAGGAGGAACAGTGTGGTTTTCGTCCTGGTCGTGGAACTGTGGACCAGCTCTATACTCTCGGCAGGGTCCTTGAGGGTGCATGGGTGTTAGCCCAACCAGTCTACATGTGCTTTGTGGACTTGGAGAAGGCATTCGACCGTGTACCCCGGGAAGTCCTGTGGGGAGTGCTCAGAGAGTATGGGGTATCGGACTGTCTGATTGTGGCGGTCCGCTCCCTGTATGATCAGTGTCAGAGCTTGGTCCGCATTGCCGGCAGTAAGTCGGACACGTTTCCAGTGAGGGTTGGACTCCGCCAAGGCTGCCCTTTGTCACCCATTCTGTTCATAACTTTTATGGACAGAATTTCTAGGCGCAGTCAAGGCGTTGAGGGGATACGGTTTGGTGGCTGCAGGATTAGGTCTCTGCTTTTTGCAGATGATGTGGTCCTGATGGCTTCATCTGGCCAGGATCTTCAGCTCTCACTGGATCGGTTCGCAGCCGAGTGTGAAGCGACTGGGATGAAATTCAGCACCTCCAAGTCCGAGTCCATGGTTCTCGCCCGGAAAAGGGTGGAGTGCCATCTCCGGGTTGGGGAGGAGATCTTGCCCCAAGTGGAGGAGTTCAAGTACCTCGGAGTCTTGTTCACGAGTGAGGGAAGAGTGGATCGTGAGATCGACAGGCAGATCGGTGCGGCGTCTTCAGTAATGCGGACGCTGTATCGATTCGTTGTGGTGAAGAAGGAGCTGAGCCGGAAGGCAAAGCTCTCAATTTACCGGTCGATCTACGTTCCCATCCTCACATATGTTCATGAGCTTTGGGTCATGACCGAAAGGACAAGATCACGGGTACAAGCGGCCCAAATGAGTTTCCTCCGCCGGGTGGCGGGGCTCTCCCTTAGAGATAGGGTGAGAAGCTCTGCCATCCGGGGGGAGCTCAAAGTAAAGCCGCTGCTCCTCCACATCGAGAGGAGCCAGATGAGGTGGTTTGGGCATCTGGTCAGGATGCCACCCGATCGCCTCCCTCGGGAGGTGTTTAGGGCACGTCCGACCGGTAGGAGGCCACGGGGAAAACCCAGGACACGTTGGGAAGACTATGTCTCCCGGCTGGCCTGGGAACGCCTCGGGATCCCCCGGGAAGAGCTGGACGAAGTGGCTGGGGAGAGGGAAGTCTGGGCTTCCCTGCTTAGGCTGCTGCCCCCGCGACCCGACCTCGGATAAGCGGAAGAAGATGGATGGATGGAATATGTTGCCATCCAAGCAACGTCTTTTTCATGGACGCCCGTGCTTATTTCAGCAAGACAATGCCAAGCCACGTGTTACAACAGCGTGGCTTTGTAGTAAAAGAGTGCAGGTACTAGACTGGCCTGTCTGAAGTCCAAACCTGTCTCCCATTAAAAATGTGTGGTGCAATATGAAGCCTAAAATACCACAACGGAGACCGCGGACTGTTGAACAACTTAAGCTGTACATCAAGCAAGAATGGGAACTAATTCCACCTGAAAAGTTTCAAAAATTGGTCTCCTCAGTTCCCAAACGTTTACTGAGTGTTGTTAAAAGGAAAGGCCATGTAACACAGTGGTAAAATTGCCCCTGTGACAACTTTTTTGCAATGTGTTGCTGCCATTAAATTCTAAGTTAATGATTATTTGCAAAAAAAAAAATACTATTTTCAATTCGAACATAAATAACTTGTCTTTGCAGTCTATTTAATTGAATATATGTTGAAAAGGATTTGCAAATCTTTGTATTCTGTTTTTTTTTACGATTTACACAACGTGCCAACTTCACTGGTTTTGGGTTTTGTACAACAAAACAATCATGTTGTCATACCGAGTTCAAAGACAAACTCAGTGAGAATAAACGGTCATTTATGGAGCCATGGCTCATTGGAATAATACACCACTCCACATTCGTCGAATAAAAGTTAAATCAGCCTTTAGAAAAATAGTGCAAATGTCGTTGAGGCAATAACATTAAATTAAATTACCTATTTTGTACCAGTAGCTGCAATTCTGTTCCCCCTAGAAATGCGAAAAACCTGAATATGGAAATAAGAAACTGGTAATGGAAACACTCATATTTTGAAAATATGGCTAAAACATTTTTGCGCTCTCATGAGGTGGTTTTTGAGACGTTTCCATATTGAAGTGTTTCACAAAAGCATGATGGAAACACTTCTCATTTAGAGGTCACATAAAGACCGAACCAGCCATTTGTCAACGCAGGACAACTGGGGCAGACAGGTCCGTCTCGGTCTCGCTTCTGATCGGTCGCCACCTCGTGGGTCCCTTCCCCGCAATAGAGGCCGACCGGCAGGCTCGGAGAGACCCCCATGCCCAAATAATGTCGAGGGGGCCGTAAGGACGTTGCCTTCCAGCGATCCCCCCCTGCCTTCTTTTATTCTATTGACATCTCAATAGACTTTCCTCAGTAAGGAAAGTAGCAATTGGCTGGAAGTCGCTAGATGACATCATCACCTCATTTGCATAATTTATGGCAATGGACGCTGTAGGAGGGATACAAAGGCCAGTTTTAGAAAATGCTAATAATGAGTACAACTGCAGATTACCTTTTTCAGTTGTTTTTTGAATCAATTTTGTTCTGCATTGCTAAATGTTTATTTCAATTCCGTCTTTTGCATAATTTATGACAACGGCCACTGTAGGAGAGATACAAAAGTGAGTTTGAAATAATCATTATTATGATTAAAACTGCAGATTACCTTTTTTTTTTTAATTCTCAGTTGTTTTTTTAATCAATTTTGTTCTGCATTGATAAATGTTAGTCTCAAATGTCATTAAAAGAATGGAAGGTCGTGAAATTGACTAGCAAACCATATCTAATGACTGGATCATTAACATGAACATTGGAAATTGGGACGTTGCAGTGATTTCATATTAGCTTGACATGACAGTAAAAAATATATTTACAAGGCGGAAGCTGTGGCAGCTTCGCCCATGCCCCTTATTATTTGCAGTCTGGACACGTGTGGGTCTCCTCTCTGCACCGACAAGACGAGCCAGCGAGGGAGACGTTCAACTTTTGTCACAGAGAGACACACACAGACGCTGTATACAGTCAGCAAGTCAAATTAGGTCATTTATTTAAGTGTGACAGTAAAGAAACATTTGCATTTAAAACTCCAGTCGAAACTTGCGGCTAGGAATTCTCAAATTCCGTCATTTGCATAATGTATGGCAATAGACGCTGTAGGAGAGATACAAAAGTGAGTTAGAAAAAAATATAATTATGATTAAAACTGCAGATTACCTTTTTTATTTTGATTCTTAGTTGTTTTTTTACTCAATTTTGTTCTTCATTGATAGAGTCCTAAATGTCATTAAAAGAATTGAAGGTCGTGATATATACTAACAAACAATATCTAATGACTGGCTCATTAACATGAACAATGGAATTGGGACGTTGCAGGGATTTCCTATTAGCTTGACATGACAGTGAAGAAGTATTTACAAGGCGGAAACTGTGGTAGCTTCGCCCATGCCCCTTTTTATTTGCAGTCTGGACACGTGTGGGTCTCCTCTCTGCACCGACAAGACGAGCCAGCGAAGGAGACGTTCAACTTTTGTCACAGAGAGACACACACAGACGCTGTGTACAGTCAGCAAGTCAAATTAGATAATCTATTTAAGTGTGACAGTAAAGAAACATTTGCATTTAAAACTCCACTCGAAACTTGCGGCTAGGAATTCGCAAATTCCGTCATCTGCATAATTTATGGCAATAAACGCTGTAGGAGAGATACAAATGTGAGTTTGAAAAAATTATAACTATGATTAAAACTGCAGATTACCTTTTTTCTTTTGATACTTAGTTGTTTTTTTAATACATTTTGTTCTGTATTGATAGAGTCCTAAATGTCATTAAAAGAATGAAAGGTCGTGATATTTACTAACAAACCATATCTAATGACTGGCTCGTTAACATGAACAATAGAATTGGGACGTTGCAGTGATTTCATATTAGCTTGACATGACAGTAAAAAAATATTTACAATGCGGAAACTGGCAGCTTTGCCCATGCCCCTTAATATTTGCAGTCTGGACGCGTGTGGGTCTCCTCTCTGCACCGACAAGACGAGCCAGCGAGGGAGACGTTCAACTTTTGTCACAGAGAGACACACACAGACGCTGTGTACAGTCAGCAAGTCAAATTAGATAATTTATTTAAGTGTGACAGTAAAGAAACATTTGCATTTAAAACTCCAGTCGAAACTTGCGGCTAGGAATTTGCAAATTCCATCATTTGCATAATTTATGGCAATAGACGCTGTAGGAGAGATACAAAAGTGAGTTTGAAAAAAATATAATTATGATTAAAACTGCAGATTTGCCTTTTTTCTTTTGATTCTTAGTTGTTTTTTTACTCTATTTTGTTCTTCATTGATAGAGTCCTAAATGTCATTAAAAGAATGGAAGGTCGTGATATATACTAACAAACAATATCTAATGACTGGCTCATTAACATGAACAATGGAATTGGGACGTTGCAGTGATTTCCTATTGGCTTGACATGGCAGTGAAGAAGTATTTACAAGGCGGAAACTGTGGTAGCTTCGCCCATGCCCCTTATTATTTGCAGTCTGGACACGTGTGGGTCTCCTCTCTGCACCGACAAGACGAGCAAGCGAGGGAGACGTTCAACTTTTGTCACAGAGAGACACACACAGATACTGTTTAAAGTCAGCAAGTCAAATTAGGTGATTTATTTACATGTAACAGTCAAGAAACATTTGCATTTAAAACTCCAGCCGAAACTTGCGGCTAGGAATTCGGAAATTCCGTCATTTGTATAATTTATGGCAATAGACGCTGTAGGAGAGATACAAAAGTGAGTTTGAAAAAATTATAACTATGATTAAAACTGCAGATTACCTTTTTTATTTTGATACTTAGTTGTTTTTTTAATACATTTTGTTCTGTATTGATAGAGTCCTAAATGTCATTAAAAGAATGAAAGGTCATGATATTTACTAACAAACAATATCTAATGACTGGCTCATTAACATGAACAATAGAATTGGGACATTGCAGTGATTTCATATTAGCTTGACATGACAGTAAAAAAAATATTTACCAGGCGGAAACTGGCAGCTTTGCCCATGCCCCTTAATATTTGCAGTCTGGACGCGTGTGGGTCCCCTCTCTGCACCGACAAGACGAGCCAGCGAGGGAGACGTTCAACTTTTGTCACAGAGAGACACACACAGACGCTGTGTACAGTCAGCAAGTCAAATTAGATCATTTATTTAAGTGTGACAGTAAAGAAACATTTGCATTTAAAACTACACTCGAAACTTGCGGCTAGGAATTCGCAAATTCCGTCATTTGCATAATTTATGGCAATAGACGCTGTAGGAGAGATACAAAAGTGAGTTTGAAAAAATTATAATTATGATTAAAACTGCAGATTACCTTTTTTCTTTTGATTCTTAGTTGTTTTTTTACTCAATTTTGTTCTGTATTGATAGAGTCCTTAATGTCATTAAAAGAATGGAAGGTTGTGATATTTATTAACAAACCATATCTAATGACTGGCTCATTAACATGAACAATGGAATTGGGACGTTGCAGTGATTTCATATTAGCTTGACATGACAGTAAAAAAAATATTTACCAGGCGGAAACTGGCAGCTTTGCCCATGCCCCTTAATATTTGCAGTCTGGACGCGTGTGGGTCTCCTCTCTGCAACGACAAGACGAGCCAGCGAGGGAGACGTTCAACTTTTGTCACAGAGAGACACACACAGACGCTGTGTACAGTCAGCAAGTCAAATTAGATCATTTATTTAAGTGTGACAGTAAAGAAACATTTGCATTTAAAACTACACTCGAAACTTGCGGCTAGGAATTCGCAAATTCCGTCATTTGCATAATTTATGGCAATAGACGCTGTAGGAGAGATACAAAAGTGAGTTTGAAAAAATTATAATTATGATTAAAACTGCAGATTACCTTTTTTCTTTTGATTCTTAGTTGTTTTTTTACTCAATTTTGTTCTGTATTGATAGAGTCCTTAATGTCATTAAAAGAATGGAAGGTTGTGATATTTATTAACAAACCATATCTAATGACTGGCTCATTAACATGAACAATGGAATTGGGACGTTGCAGTGATTTCATATTAGCTTGACATGACAGTAAAAAAAATATTTACCAGGCGGAAACTGGCAGCTTTGCCCATGCCCCTTAATATTTGCAGTCTGGACGCGTGTGGGTCTCCTCTCTGCAACGACAAGACGAGCCAGCGAGGGAGACGTTCAACTTTTGTCACAGAGAGACACACAGACGCTGTGTACAGTCGGCAAGTCAAATTAGGTCATTTATTTACATGTGACAGTCAAGAAACATTTGCGTTTAAAACTCCAGTCGCAACTTCCGATTAGAAACTCGGAAATTCCGACTCCCCGCTACAAATGGAGCATAAAAGTTTAGAGGACAAATTCTCCGCTCTGCTCGCAGCAGCCGTCATCGCTCGTTGGTCTCCAATACTCAAAAAAACGTCTCCAAAAACAATGGAAGAAGTCGCCGGATTTGTCGCTAGTAGCTGTTGACCAAAAAAAGTAGAGAATTAAAGAGTCGCCGAATTTAGCGACAAAGTGCCTGCAAAATGTTCCTCAAAGCAGGGTCTCGCGGGATGGGATTTTATGACAATTACTGTTAGAATAATTGTTTCTAAATTATCACAAAAACTTTGTGTTATATTGAGGGCCCGGTGAGAAGCAAAAGCTGTCTTTGGAACCTACCAAGAGTAAGGCTCGTAAAACTCCACTCTGTAGGGGGCGGAAACAAAATGAAGGTGTTCTGTTTTCTTTCATGTATGGCAATCAACAGAAAGATATCGTTCTAACCCAAGGACTTCAAAGCGGAGAGGAAGCAGGACCAGACTCCCCTTGAACCTCCTTTTTTTAACTATTTTACGAACCTCTTTTTGAACTATTTTACGACCTTTTCTTTTGAACTGTTCTGTAACCAAAGGCAACGCTGTTTACGACCCACTTCCCTTCAGGGAGCAGCTGTGGTCATGTGGTCAGAGAAAGTCTAATGAAGGAGGAGTTGTACAATCTTGCGCCAGAGCGTGCTGAGATACTGTGCAAGGGTACAGTGTACAGACGACTCTCCTCAATATTGAGCTCAAATTGAATTATGTCTCTGTTTGATTCTTTGCTCCTTCCATCCATCCATTTTCTACCGCTTATTCCCTTTGGGGTCGCGGGGGCGCTGGAGCCTATCTCAGCTACAATCGGGCGGTAGGCGGGGTACACCCTGGACACTTGTCTTGTTTAAGAGATGTCATCAGTGTTTGAACCTGACAATTACAAATCATGGCGCAACACCTACTAGTCGCAAATATACTTTATGGAATTTTGAGAAATATCACATTTACTTAATGGAAACGCAGCTGATGTTGATTTTCATGTTGACTGACATTATTTTTGGACATATTTTACAATCTTTCAGTGTTATTTTGTCACGACTAGGTCCTGGGGTTTAGTTTTTCTAGAAGGCAACGGAAAGTTGGCTCGGGCGAGACGGGAATGTGAGAACATATTTATTTAATTTTATCAAAAAAAGTACAAACGAAAAGCGCGCACAGTGGCGGAGAAACAACTTGGCTATGAAAATAAATACTTGCACAAAGGCAGAAACTATGAACAACAAAAAAACACTAACTGTGGCATTAATAAACAAAACTTACTTGGCATGGACAAAAGGAGCAGCGTGAACGATGGACATGAAAAAAGTGTCAGAAATGTGCAGAGCATAATTGTGGGAAGTCACCAGAAAGACAAACTGAAAACAATGAACTTAAATACTACAGACATGATTAACGAAAACAGGTTTGTGACTCAAAACGTGAAACAGGTGCGTGATGTGACAGGTGAAAACTAATGGGTTGCTATGGTGACAAACAAGAGTGCACAATGAGTCCAAACGTGGAACAGGTGAAACTAATGGGTAATCATGGAAACAAGACAAGGGAGTGAAAAGCCAGAAACTAAAGAGTCCAATAACTAAACAAAACATGACTAAAACAAAACATGATTACACAGACATGACATATTTGTATTTCTTTAATGTGTTTTGCAACGTTTTAAACCGTTTTTTAACATTTTGCGTGGATCCCCAGTCAGACAGGCTGTTTCAAATCCCCGCGTCTGTCGAGCGAGGCGGGCGTCTTGGTTGTCGCGGATGCCATGTGGGCGCCCGCCGCCCCGAGGTGCGTGGCACGCCGAGACTGAGAGATTGCAGGGGAGATAAAGCGAGTGATGATGGAGAGAGAGATGGGAGGGAAGGAAAATCGCTGGGGGGGCTGGAAAGGAAATGGGAAGCGAGTCAAGGCGTTTCCTGTGACCGGGGTGTGACCTTGCCTTGCAAGCTGAGGTGTCAGAGGCGGAGATGAATGCTGAGATTTGCCTTTTGTCCCGCAATTCCAATGCGAGCCATGTCGTCTGCGACAAAGCATCAAAGGTCATCTTCCTGGCGTGCGGATGATGAGCGTGTGGATGTTGACGGCGGGAGTGAGGGACGCTTAAAAGCCTCGTCTCTCCGCCGCCCTTTCATCCTCCCAGCGTCCTTTTTTTTCATTCCCTCTCTTCTCCTTTTCAGTACACGTACGAGGGCGTGAGGATCAGCGACCTGGCGGTGGAGCTCGCCATCGTGTGGAACGGCAACTTTATCATCGACAATCCGGAGAGGATTCAAGGTGCCTCCGCCGATCGCGTAGCCTAAAAGGAGCGCCGGACGCTCCATCTATTTAGACTTAGACAAACTGATCCACAAGGGAAATTGTTCCACACAGTAGCTCAGTTACAAAGGATGAAAAGGTAAGGCTGGAAAGGATAATGCAGGTGTAAAGTGGACTAAAAATGTACCATAGTAGCAATATAAAATATCTATGTAATATTTCAATCAATCAATGTTTATTTATACATCCCTAAATCACAAGTGTCTCAAAGGGCTGCACAAGCCACAACGACATCCGCGGTACAGAGCCCACATGAGGGCAAGGAAAAACTCACAACCCCAATGGGACGTCGATGTGAATGACTATGAGAAACCTTGAAGAGGACCGCATATGTGGGTGACCCCCCCCCCTCCCCCCCTCTAGGGGAGACCGGATGCAATGGTCGTCGAGTGGGTCTAACATAATATTGTGAAAGTCCAGTCCATAGTGGATCCAACATAATAGTGTGAGAGTCCAGTCCATAGTGGATCTAACATAATAGTGAGAGTCCAGTCTATAGTGGATCTAACATAATAGTGAGAGTCCAGTCCATAGTGGATCTAACATAATAGTGAGAGTCCAGTCTATATTGGATCTAACATAATAGTGAGAGTCTAGTCCATAGTGGATCTAACATAATAGTGAGAGTCCAGTCCATAGTGGATCCAACATAATATTGTGAAAGTCCAGTCCATAGTGGATCTAACATAATCGTGAGAGTCCAGTCCATAGTGGATCCAACATAATAGTGTGAGAGTCCAGTCCATAGTGGATCTAACATAATAGTGAGAGTCCAGTCTATAGTGGATCTAACATAATAGTGAGAGTCCAGTCCATAGTGGATCTAACATAATAGTGAGAGTCCAGTCTATATTGGATCTAACATAATAGTGAGAGTCTAGTCCATAGTGGATCTAACATAATAGTGAGAGTCCAGTCCATAGTGGATCAAACATAATAGTGTGAGAGTCCAGTCCATAGTGGATCTAACATAATAGTGAGAGTCCAGTCTATAGTGGATCTAACATAATAGTGAGAGTCCAGTCCATAGTGGATCTAACATAATAGTGAGAGTCCAGTCTATATTGGATCTAACATAATAGTGAGAGTCCAGTCCATAGTGGATCTAACATAATAGTGAGAGTCCAGTCTATATTGGATCTAACATAATAGTGAGAGTCCAGTCCATAGTGGATCTAACATAATAGTAAGAGTCCAGTCTATAGTGGATCTAACATAATAGTGAGAGTCCAGTCTATATTGGATCTAACATAATAGTGAGAGTCCAGTCCATAGTGGATCTAACATAATAGTGAGAGTCCAGTCCAAAGTGGATCTAACATAATAGTGAGAGTCCAGTCCATAGTGGATCTAACATAATAGTGTGAGAGTCCAGTCCATAGTGGATCTAACATAATAGTGTGAGAGTCCAGTCCATAGCGGATCCAACATAATAGTGTGAGAGTCCAGTCCATACTGGATCTAACATAATAGTGAGAGTCCAGTCCATAGTGGATCTAACATAATAGTGAGAGTCCAGTCCATAGTGGATCTAACATAATAGTGAGAGTCCAGTCCATAGTGGATCTAACATAGTGAGAGTCCAGTCCATAGTGGGGCCAGCAGGAGACCATCTCGAGCGGAGACGGGTCAGCAGCACAGAGATGTCCGCAACTGATGCACAGGCGAGCGGTCCACCCCGGGTCCCGACTCTGGACAGCCAGCACTTCATCCATGGCCACCGGACCTGTATATAACAGCATATAATATATACTGATATATTATTATATTATATTATATTTTTATATAATATATACAATTAGAGATGTCATTTATCGGCCGATAATATCGACAGCCCGATATTAAATGCTTTAAAATGTAATATCGGAAATTATCGGTATCGGTTTCAAAGTTATCGGTATCAGTTTCAAAAAGTAAAATTTATGACATTTTAAAATGCCGCTGTGTACACGGACGTAGGGAGAATTACAGGGCGCCAATAAACCTTAAAGGCCCACTCACATAATATCTACGGCTTTTCACACACACAAGTGAATGCAAGCCATCTGGGTCAACAGCCGTACAGGTCCCACTGAGGGTGGCTGTATAAACAACTTTAACACTGTTACAAATATGCGCCACACGAGGAACCCACACCAAACAGGAATGACAAACACATTTCCAGAGAACATCCGCACCGTAAGACAACAAAAACACAACAGAACAAATACCCAGAACCCCTTGCAGCACTAACTCTTCCGGGACGCTACAATATACACAATATATAATTTTGCTGTGATGCCCCGCTGGATGCATTAAACAATCTAACAGGGTTTTCCAAAATAAGAGAACAACTTTAACTCAAGTTATGGAAAAAAAGTGCCAACATGGCACTGCCATATTTATTATTGAAGTCACAAAGTGCATTATTTTTTTTAACATGCCTCAAAACAGCAGCTTGGAATTTGGGACATGCTCTCCCTGAGATAATCCTGATACCCACTACAACTATGGGAAATACTATACTTTGACTTTCACAAAGTGCATTTTTTATTTTTTTTTAAACATGCCTCAAAACAACAGCTACAAAAACAATGAAGGCACACAGCTTCAGTCCAGAGTATACTAGAGTAATAAAGTAAACAATAACATAGTCCTCCTTTACTGCAAGACTGCCTGGTATACTGTATAACAGGAAATTATTAACTGGGCTCAATCTGCCCTGCTCTAACGTATTTGTATGAGTAACACAAATGTGCTGCAAGCTAGTGGTGAGTGCTTGAAGTGGCCTAGCAGTCAGTCAGAGCTTCTGAAATGCTGTGTTGAGACAGGGCACCTCCGTTCACTGCAAGCTGCAAAGTGTGCGCCATGCAGGGCAGACTAGCCACACCAAACTCCACCGTAGTTTTTGCCGTATTGCGTGCGTTGTCCCTGACCACAACGTGAGCTTTCGCCCTGGGGTGGGTTTTGTTGTATTTTTGTTTTTTCTCTGCGGAGTCTTTAAGCGACAACTGTGTGGTACTTCTTTTTTCCAGTGTTTGCGTTTCATTCATCTTCCGCTTGTATTCATCGTGTATCTCCTTATGATTCTTGAAGAGGTGGAAGATCAAATTGCTCGTATTAAAGGAAGACGTCTTGGTTCCTCCTCGCATAACCAACTTTTTTCAGTCATTGCAAATTGCCAGTTTTTTATTCGTCAGAGACACTTAAGAATAATCCCAAACCATAGACATGGTGTCGTTAGTCAGTCATCGAGCAAGCTGGCTTGTTAGCCACGGCTACAGCACCGGCAACAACACACTCTTGTTGTTGTTATGCTCCGCTCGCGGCGGTTTGATGAGGTCATCAAGCGTCGCCAGTAAACCTCTCATGCTGTAGTCGTCTTTACCTGTGTTGTGTGTGGGGGAAGGGAAAGGGGAGGGGCTGCTGACTGGGAGACGCATCTGCTCTGTACTTCCCCCTACGTCCGTGTCTTACCGGATATGTACCGCTCCGTACAGCGGCGTTTTAAAAAGTCATTAATTTTACTTTTTGAAACCGATACCGATAATTTCCGCTATTATATTTTAAAGCATTTTTCGGCAATCAATTATGTTTTGCTAAAATAAATGAATAATAAATGTTTGTTAATTAAACAGTCAATAAAATTTAAGTGCCAATATATAAATACATCTTGACCACTTTAGTCATAATTTTTGCGCAAAAGAAACTCCTCTATGACTTTAGCTCCAGACTTCTTCTATTTGTTCGGTTATCATTCCTGCCACCAGTGGTGGAAAAGGGTATTACAAGTACCAGAAGAACAGATATTTTTTGGTGAGCCCCCTAGAACAGGGGTCGGCAACCTTTACCACTCAAAGAGCCATTTTGACCAGTTTCACAAATTAAAGATAATGGGAGCCACAAAACTGTTTTGAAATTTAAAATGAAATAACACTGCATACAAAGTTTTTTTTTTTGCTTTGTATAAACCAGGGGTCTCAGACAAGCGGCCCGCACCTTAATATGAAAATGTAATGTTAGTGCGGCCCGCAAGTTTTATATGAATGGACGCTTGACAGCATCACACTTGTCAACCCTCCCGATTTTTCCGGGAGACTCCCGAAATTCATGGCAACTATTCTCTCAAACGTCTGCTGATTTTTACCCTAACAACAATAATAAGCGCGTGCCATGATGGCACAGCATTTAACGCCCTCTACAACCTGTACAAACAGCGTGCCAGCCCAGCCACACGTTGTATGCAGCTTCTGCTTACATATGTAAGTGACTGCAATGCATACTTGGTCAACAGCCACACAGTCGGTGGCCGTATAAACAACTTTAACACTCTTACTAATATGCGCCACACTGTGAACCCACACCAAACAAGAATGACAAACACATTTCGGGAGAACATCTGCACCGTAACACAACATAAACACAACAGAACAAATACCCAGAATCCCATGCAACTCTAACTCTTCCGGGCTACATTATACACCCCAGCTACCACCAAACCCCGCCCACCTCAACCGACGCACGGGGGGGAGGGGGATGATGTGTGGGGGAGCAGGGTTGGGGAGGGTAGCGGGGGTGTATAATGTAGCCCGGAAGAGTTAGGGCTGCATGGGATTCTGGGTATTTGTTCTGGTGTGTTTATGTTGTGTTACGGTGCAGATGTTCTCCCGAAATGTGTTTGTCATTCTTGTTTGGTGTGGGTTCACAGTGTGGCGCATATTAGTAAGAGTGTTAAAGTTGTTTTATCTGGCCACCGTCAGTGTAACCTGTGTGGCTGTTGACCAAGTATGCCTTGCTGTCACTTACGTGTGCAAGCAGAAACTGCATACAACATGTGTCTGGGCTGGCATGATGTTTGTACAGGTTGTAGAGGGCGCTAAATGCTGTGTCATCACGGCACGCCCTCATTATTATTGTTAGGGTGAAAATCTGAGAATATTTGCCCCGGGAGATTTCTGGGAAAGGCACTGAAATCCGGAAGTCTCCCGGTAAAATCGGGAGGGTCGGCAAATATGCAGCTGAGCCGCAACAGAGTGGTCAAAGAGCCGCATGCGGCTCCGGAGCCGCGGGTTGCTGACCCCTGCCCTAGAAGGACCAAGAATGGTCCCCGGCCCTATGTTTAAGCCAGTGTTTTTCAACCACTGTGCCGCAGCACACTAGTGTGCCGTGAGATACAGTCTGGTGTGCCGTGGGATACTATCTAATTTCACCTATTTGGGTTAAAAATATTTTTTGCAAACCAGTAATTATAGTCTGCAAATGATGTGTTGTTGTTGAGTGTCGGTGCTGTCTAGAGCTCAGCAGAGTAACCGTGTAATACTCTTCCATATCAGTAGGTGGCAGCCGGTAGCTAATTGCTTTGTAGATGTTGGAAACAGCGGTGAGGCAGTGTGCAGGTAAAAAAGTGTATAATGTCTCTGACGGACATCTACACCTCCCGCTGCCTCAACAGAGCCAGTGCCATCATCAAGGACAGCACCCACCCTGGCTCTGACTTGTTCCACCTGCTGCCCTCTGGGAAGCGCTACAGGTGCATTAAAACCAAAACAAACAGGCTAAAGAACAGCTTCTTCCCCAGGGCCATAACCATCCTGAACGGACTGCCCCATTGTCCCTCATAACTGCCTTCTCTTCGGTGCAATAACCCATTCTACCAACCACCCTGTTTTTGTTTTGTTTTTTCATGTATCTATTCATTTCACACCATATTCATTGCACTTCTATATTTTTTTTATATATTTGCACATTGTTTTCCTAGATGCACACATCGCACTGTATGGAATGGCCTCAATCTCGTTACCTTGCGTAATGACAATAAAGCTGATTCTGATTCTGATTCTGATTCTAAACCAAAAATAAACAAAAGGTGAGTGCCCCTAAGAAAAGGCATTGAAGCTTAGGGAAGGCTTTGCAGAACGAAACTAAAACTGAACTAGCTACAAAGTAAACGAAAACAGAATGCTGGACGACAGCAAAGACTTACTGTGGAGCAAAGACGGCGTCCACAATGTACATCCGAACATGACATGACAATCAACAATGTCCCCACAATGAAGGATAAAAACAACTGAAATATTCTTGATTGCTAAAACAAAGTAGATGCGGGAAATATCGCTCAAAGGGAGACAAGAAACTGCTACAGGAAAATACCAAAAAAAGAGAAAAAGCCACCAAAATAGGAGAGCAAGACAAGAACTAAAACACTACACACAGGAAAACAACAAAAAAGTCAAAATAAGTCACGGTGTAATGTGACAGGTGGTGACAGTACACCTACTTTGAGACAAGAGCTAAATTGATGGTTATGGTTTAAAGTCATATCCAACAATTGGGACAACGACTTTTTACTGTCAACTGAGTTTTGTTTTTTAATGATTTCTGCTGGTAGTGTGCCTCCGCATTTTTTCAAGGCAAAAAATGTGCCTTGGCTCAAAAAAGGTTGAAAAACACTGGTTTAAGTAACATTATTGTATAATACCACCGTCACATTCTTCCAAGTTTAACCAGGTGTCCTCCCACAGTGCACCTGTACAAGTGCAGCGCCCAGCGAGACAGCTGTGGCATGTGCCTGCGAGCGGAGAAGAGGTTCCAGTGCGGCTGGTGCAGCAGCGAGGGGCGCTGCACCATGAAGCAGCACTGCCCCCCCATCTCGCCGTACGCCAGCCGCTGGCTTGACCTCTCCGCCGCCAACGTCAAGTGCACCAACCCGCGCATCACTGAGGTCGGTGTGGCTCTTTGGACTGTTGCCCTGCATGTTTGTACAGTTAAAAGTTCAAATTGGGAAAATATGGTCATATTTTTTTATTGTAGGTTTCTTATGTATGTACATAGAAATATTTATATATATAAACATATATATATGTATATAGATATACGGTATATATGTACAGTATATATGTATATATATATATATATATATATAGATGTATATACATATATATATATATATATATGTATATATATATACATATATATATATATGTGTATATATATATATATATATATACATATATGTATATACATACATGTATGTATATGTATGCATACACATGTGTGTGTGTGTCTGTGTGTATATATATATATATATATATATATATATATATATATATATATATATATATATATATATATATATATATATATATATATATATATATGTCTTAATAAGGTTATCCAAAAAATAGTGCTCGATACCGTAGTAGAGCGCAATATATGTATGTGTGGGGAAAAAAAATCACAAGACTATTTCATCTCTACAGGCCTGTTTCATGAGGGGTACCCTCAATCATCGGGAGATTTTAATGGGAGCATTCGCATACCATGGTTTATATAGGGCACAGAGTGGGTGGGTACAGGCTGGCTTAGGGGCGTGGTGATTGGCTCATGTGTTACCTAGGAGGTGTTTCCGTCTATGGCGGCATGCTGTTACAATTTCGCTGCGCTTGTTGAGGGATGACAGGTCTGGACAGTAAATAATAAACATTTTCTCTTTCAAGCATAGGTTGCATCTTTTATTACCACTATTGTAAGGTGTGCTGGATGCAAGAATTTGCCATGTTATTGAATATTCAACATTATTGTCTTTGAGGTCCCAAATGTGTTTGCTGAGTTCTGTGGTATTTCGCAGGTTTTTGTTCCTGAAAGAAGCCTTGTGATTGTTCCATCTGGTTTTGAATTCTCCCTCGGTTAATCCTACATATGTGTCGGATGTGTTAATGTCCTTGCGTATTACCTTAGATTGGTAGACAACTGATGTTTGTAAGCACCCCCCCGTTGAGAGGGCAATCAGGTTTCTTTCGACAGTTACATCCTTTGTTGGTTTTGGAGTCGCTCTGTCTGGGGGCCGACAGCTCATTTGCAATTGTTTTGTTGTGGTTTGAGATGATTTGTCGTATATTGTTCATGCAGCTGTAGCTCAATTTAATGTTGTTCTTGTTGAATACTTTTCTTAGGGTGCTGTCTTTGGGAAAGTGTTTGTCAATCAGATTGAGGAATTTGTGTCCAATGTTAGTTGAGACGTTTTTGCTGTATGGGGGGTTGTACCAGATGATGTCGTTTCGTTTTCTGTTCTTTTTTGGCTGGTTTCCTGGCGTGGGTTCATAGGTGAGGGTGAAATTGTATCCGCTTTCATCAAGGGCTTTTTGGTACGGGGGGGTTGCTTGGTCAAATTCAGCTTTGCTAGATGACAGCATCGATAGCCTTTTATTGATTCCGGTAGGTATTCTTTTCGTGGTGGTGGGTGGGTGGTTGCTGTCATGGTGCACGTATTGGAGTGTTGTGTTGGGTTTCGTGAATGGTTGGTAGCTGTTATTTCTCAGGTTGAAAGTGACGTCAAGGAAGTTGACGGTTTGCTTGTTGGCTTCAATTGTGATCCGTAGGCCGTTCTCTTTGAAAATTTGGCATATGCGCTTCTTGGTATTCTCGCTGCTCCTTGGCGAGGCGCGACATACTGCCAGTCCGTCATCACGGTAAATACCAAGGTTCAGATTGAGGCTAGCGAGCCCACGCCAGGAAACCAGCCAAAAAAGAACAGAAAACGAAACGACATCACAAACTTAAGACGATCAGTCACGCAGTAGAACACGGGAATAGAGCAGCAGCGACACTGACTCCATTAAAGGGGAACATTATCACAATTTCAGAAGGGTTAAAACTATTAAAAATCAGTTCCCAGTGGCTTATTTTATTTTTCGAAGTTTTTTTCAAAATTTTACCCATCACGCAATATCCCTAAAAAAAGCTTCAAAGTGCCTGATTTTAACCATCGTTATATACACCCGTCCATTTTCCTGTGATGTCACATAGTGATGCCAACACAAACAAACATGGCGCATAGGACAAGCTCGGATTCAGACTCGGATTTCAGCGGCTTAGGAGGCAGGTAGAGAAAACGAAATTGAAGGAGAAACTGAAGCTATTGAGCCATATCGGTTTGAACCGTATGCAAGCGAAACCGACGAAAATGACACGACAGCCAGCGACACGGGAGAAAGCGAGGACGAATTCGGCGATCGCCTTCTAACCAACGATTGGTATGTCTTTGTTTGGCATTAAAGGAAACTAACAACTATGAACTAGGTTTACAGCATATGAAATACATTTGGCAACAACATGCACTTTGAGAGTGCAGACAGCCCATTTCAGGCGCGCTAAGAACATATATTTTTCCATGATTTCAGCACTCAGGTTAACCATACCTAAATAGACACAAAATACTGCATTACACAAGACTACCCCAATGTACTCGAATGATTGAAAAAAATTAATGTTTTTAAGCTAAATTATTGGTAAACACAGTTTTTGTATAATAATTTACATAAAACCGCGAGTAATGAATAAAGTTTTCATCAATTAATATATTATGTAGACATACCCTCATCCGCTCTCTTTTCCTGAAAGCTGATCTGTCCAGTTTTGGAGTTGATGTCAGCATCTGCTTTGAGTGTCGCAGGATATCCACACATTCTTGCCATCTCTGTCGTAGCATAGCTTTCGTCGGTAAAGTGTGCGGAACAAACGACTGACCATTTCGTCGGCTTTCCCCACAGCCTCGTATTTTGAACAAATTTCGTCCAATTTCTTGCCACTTTCGCATCTTTGGGCCACTGGGGCAACTTGAATCCGTCCCTGTTCGTGTTGTTACACCCTCCGACAACACACCGACGAAAGTGAGAAAATTGCGGATTGCTTCCGAGAGCGAATAATAGAAAGGCGTTTAATACGCCAAAATTCACCCATTTAGAGTTCGGAAATCGGTTAAAAAAATATATGGCCTTTTTTCTGCAACATCAAGGTATATATTGACGCTTACATAGGTCTGGTGATAATGTTCCCCTTTAATGACGACTTCGACGAGACGCATGTTGGATGCCGTATCCGCCCAACTGTTTAATTGGGACACTGAAGAAGAAGAATTCGAGGGATTCGTCGATGAAATATAACTTCATAAAGTGAGCTTTACATGTTTATTTTGTGTGTTGTGTTGTGTGACATTAACGTTTGAGCAACATTGAGTTATTGATATATTGTTATTGCTCTGCACTATTTAGAGTGTTACTATATTGTGATTGCACTAACGTTTGATTTACCGTAACAGTATCACTGCTTTTTACCTGTTTATTGAATCAGGGAAAAGTTCCCCTCCACTATGTGATATAAATGTTGCACTACATGTTATACTTTGCTGTTGTTAAAAGTGTCATGTCTGTGCATACTTGCCAACCCTCCTGAATTTTCCGGGAGACTCCCGAAATGCAGCGCCTCTCCCGAAAACCTCCCGGGACAAATATTCTCCCGAAAATCTCCCGATTTTCAGCCGGAGCTGGAGGCCACGCCCCCTCCAGCTCCATGCGACCTGAGTGAGGACAGCCTTTTTTCATGACGGGAGGACAACAGGGTGACAAGAACTAAATCATCCAGACTACAGATAAATTGTATTATTATGTTTATCTTACCTAAAAATAAATATATATATTAATTTAAAAAAAATAAAAAAAATGTTTACTATATTTTGCTAAAAACATCAAAATGAATTATATTTTTATTTGTATTTTTTCTGACTCCTTATTACACTCATCCATAGAATTATACATTAAAATAAACATATTTGAAATAATTAATTTTAAATGATCATAATAATTCATTTAAAATGACCTTATTTAATTATTAAAATAATTGCTTGTTTATCAACAACTTTAACATTTTATTCATTACATTTTGAAGCTCTCAGAAGCCAAGTTATGTTATATTCCTGAATATTTATTTATGCAAGTTTGAAGTATCAATTATCTAAACACAGTTTTGTTTGCATATTTTCAGGATGTGTGTGTATATATATATATATATATATATATATATATATATATATATATATATATATATATAATGAAATACTTGACTTGGTGAATTCTAGCTGTCAATATACTCCTCCCCTCTTAACCACGCCCCCCACCCCCACCCCACCCCCACACCTCCCGAAATTGGAGGTCTCAAGGTTGGCAAGTATGTGTCTGTGTGACCATGTTTTGTATTAGTCATGTTTTGTTTTGTTTAGTTATTGGACTCTTTAGTTTCTGGCTTTTCACTCCCTTGTCTTGTTTCCATGGTTACCCATTAGTTTCACCTGTTCCACGTTTGGACTCATTGTGCACTCTTGTTTGTCGCCATAGCAACCCATTAGTTTTCACCTGTCACGTCACGCACCTGTTTCACGTTTTGAGTCACGCACCTGTTTTCGTTAATCATGTCTGTAGTATTTAAGTTCATTGTTTTCAGTTTGTCTTTCTGGTGACATCCCGCATTTATGCTTCTGCACACTCTCCACACTACCTCAATACCCTTGCTGCTCTTTTTTCATGCCGGTTCTATGCCAAGTAAGTTTTTTGTTTATTAAGCCACAGTTAGTGTTTTTTGTTGTTCATAGTTTCTGCCTTTGTGCAAGTATTTGTTTTCATAGCCAAGTCGTTTCTCCGCCACTGTGCGCGCTTTTTGTTTGTACTTTTTTTTGTAGTTATAGTGTTTAAATAAATCATGTATTCACCTTTACGCCACGTATGGTCCAAATCTTTTGCACCTCGGGAGAACAAACCACGCCACAGTCCTAGTCGTGACAAAAAGATAAACAAAACACCACGTCACTGACTTTACCTCGGGGAAAATAATAAAACAGCTGTTTATTCATTTTGGGAGTGAACAGAGTTGTCAGAATGCTGGTTTGTAATCTATTAATAAAGTTTGACTGACTTATCTGACTGTTTTGTTGACATTCCCTTTAGCGCAGCTCCATCTAATGGATGCATAACGTAACCCCAGCCTCTACTGTCGCGTCTATTCTATGCGCCTTATAATGCGGTGCGCCTTATATATGAACGAAGTTTTAAAATATGCCATTCATTGAAGGTGCGCCTTATAGTCCGGTGCGCCTTATAGTGCGAAAAATACGGTACTCTATTCCTGAATTAATTTATTGTTTCAAATCATTATTTATTCATTATACAATGTACAGTAATCGCTGTAATGGCGGAGTTGGGTGTGAAATAAGCTCTGCTTCTTTCTACTCCCTTTCGGACATGTTAGTTTGTGCAAGTGTTACCGTATGTGTTTCCCTAATTTGTTTTGCATGTCAAACTACAGTCTGTATATTTATAAGTGAATTAGTCATCTCGTATTTAGGGAACAACAGCATCATGATGCGGTGTGACATAATTGCCTCTGAGAACTCGTGCACGAGCCAATCGATAAATGTTGCATGCTAACACAGTCGCGGAAGGCGGTTAGCAAGGTAAACGTCATGCTTGATGAAGATCAGCATGTCATCGGTGTTAGCATTAGCATATTGTTAAGAGTGTCAATCAAAGGTCTTCCACTTGTTTTTCATGAAGGACCGTTATGTTCCTCACAATGTCTTATGCATCTGATTATAGAAATGTTTTAAGTACAATGTAAAAAAAATAATTCTGTAGCGTTTAGGGTAGGAGGAGTTCGGGGAAGCCATGGAAAACGACTTCCGGACGGCTTCGAAGCAATTCTGGACCACCATCCGCCGCCTCAGGAAGGGGAAGCAGTGCACTATCAACACCGTGTATGGCGAGGATGGTGTTCTGCTGACCTCGACTGCGGATGTTGTGGATCGGTGGAGGGAATACTTCGAAGACCTCCTCAATCCCACCAACACGTCTTCCTATGAGGAAGCAGTGCCTGGGGAGTCTGTGGTGGGCTCTCCTATTTCTGGGGCTGAGGTTGCTGAGGTAGTTAAAAAGCTCCTCGGTGGCAAGGCCCCGGGGGTGGATGAGATCCGCCCGGAGTTCCTTAAGGCTCTGGATGCTGTGGGGCTGTCTTGGTTGACAAGACTCTGCAGCATCGCGTGGACATCAAGGGCGGTACCTCTGGCTTGGCAGACCGGGGTGGTGGTTCCTCTCTTTAAGAAGGGGAACCAGAAGGTGTGTTCTAACTATCGTGGGATCACACTCCTCAGCCTTCCCGGTAAGGTCTATTCAGGTGTACTGGAGAGGAGGCTACGCCGGATAGTCGAACCTCGGATTCAGGAGGAACAGTGTGGTTTTCGTCCTGGTTGTGGAACTGTGGACCAGCTCTATACTCTCGGCAGGGTCCTTGAGGGTGCATGGGAGTTTGCCCAACCGGTCTACATGTGTTTTGTGGACTTGGAGAAGGCATTCGACCGTGTCCCTCGGGAAGTCCTGTGGGGAGTGCTCAGAGAGTATGGGGTATCGGACTGTCTGATTGTGGCAGTCCGCTCCCTGTATGATCAGTGCCAGAGCTTGGTCCGCATTGCCGGCAGTAAGTTGGACACGTTTCCAGTGAGGGTTGGACTCCGCCAAGGCTGCCCTTTGTCACCCATTCTGTTCATAACTTTTATGGACAAAATTTCTAGGCGCAGTCAAGGCGTTGAGGGGATCTGGTTTGGTGGCTGCAGGATTAGGTCTCTGCTTTTTGCAGATGATGTGGTCCTGATGGCTTCATCTGGCCAGGATCTTCAGCTCTCACTGGATCGGTTCGCAGCCGAGTGTGAAGCGACTGGGATGGGAATCAGCACCTCCAAGTCCGAGTCCATGGTTCTCGCCCGGAAAAGGGTGGAGTGCCATCTCCGGGTTGGGGAGGAGATCTTGCCCCAAGTGGAGGAGTTCAAGTACCTCGGAGTCTTGTTCACGAGTGAGGGAAGAGTGGATCGTGAGATCGACAGGCGGATCGGTATGAGGGGCCGTTAGGGACATTATTCAGAATTACCTCTTACATACACTACTGAAATGCTCTCACATAAACAACTGAAATCTTTTTCTTTTATACACACTACTGAAACACTCTTATAAACACTACTGAAATGCTCTTACATACACTACTGAAATGCTCTTACATAAACAACTGAAATGTTCTTCTTTTATACACACTACTGAAACACTCTTATAAACACTACTGAAATGCTCTTACATACACTACTGAAATGCTCTTATAAATACTACTGAAACACTCTTATAAACACTACTGAAACACTCTTACATACACTACTGAAACACTCTTATAAACACTACTGAAATGCTCTTACATACACTACTGAAACACTCTTATAAACACTACTGAAATGCTCTTACATACACTACTGAAACACTCTTATAAACACTACTGAAATGCTCTTACATACACTACTGAAACACTCTTATAAACACTACTGAAATGCTCTTACATACACTACTGAAACACTCTTATAAACACTACTGAAATGCTCTTACATATACTACTGAAACACTCTTATAAACACTACTGAAACACTCTTATAAACACTACTGAAACATTCTTACATACACTACTGAAACACTCTTATAAACACTACTGAAACATTCTTACATACACTACTGAAACACTCTTATAAACACTACTGAAACATTCTTACATACACTACTGAACCACTCTTATAAACACTACTGAAACATTCTTACATACACTACTGAAACACTCTTATAAACACTACTGAAACATTCTTACATACACTACTGAAACACTCTTATAAACACTACTGAAATGTTTTTGTCTCACGCACACACACACACACACACACACACACACACACCTGTAATTATTTTTCACTAGTATGTATAAATGGATTTCACCTGTGTGTGTGTGTGCTTTTTACACGTCCGTGTGAGAGACAACAATTTCAGTAGTATGTGTGCAAAGATTTCAGTTATGTGTATGAGCGCATCTTACCAGTGTGTATGCAAGCATTTCACCAGTGTGTGTAAGAGCATCTTAGTAGTGTGTGTGAGCGATGTTGCATTCCGGTTCCGGTCACCAATAATCCCCGCCCCTTTTCAGACAAGTTTTATTTATTTATTTATTTATTTTTAAAGCCAAGTTGTTGACAAAATGTCTGCGGACAAGTAGCTTAACCGAGGCGGGAGCTCCACTTCATAATTTGAGGGCTTCAGCGGAGAATATAAGAACACTTTCAATGCAACAAGGGTCGCCCCTGCAGGACGCGGCACCTGAGCGGCCACACAGGTGCCTTTCTCCTCCCGACAGCCAAGCAGCCTGGAGCAAATGTTACCTTGCGAGTTTACACTGCAGCATCATCAAGTGCAACGTTTCAGTTCATGGACATCGAAGCAAGAGGAGGAAAAGGTAATTAGACATTATTTATTTCTAAATGATTGTAGAATCACACGAAATGTAAGGCGACATGGCATTGTAGTGCGCTACAATGGTAACATGTCGAAATGTGAGTGACGTCGTGGTACGTCAGTAGCTAATCAAATACTAATGATAATGGATTACAATTATTTAGCGTTTTTCTATCGACTTGATAAGGGGTCCCCAAACTACGGCCCGCGGGCGGGTTACGGTCCACCAAAGTCCAACATCTGGTCCGCTGGAAAAAAAAAAAAGTTGTATTATTATTTTCAATCTGTCTTTTCTAATCCATTTTTTGCTGTCCCCTAGCCGCTCAGGCAAATCATATTGTCTAAAAATGCATTTCCCTGTATGACTTATATTGTCTTGGCTGTTTTCATGTGATCTGATTGTTACATTCTTATTCCAGAGTCACCACGCAGCTGCGTGACCATAAACAACCTCTGGATTCATGGAACTTCTCTGCACACAAATATATGAATTGGAATATTCAATCAATTTCACATTGGAACATTGTGATTATTATTTTCAACAGTGTGTTGAAAACAACCTTTTTTGGCTCAGAAAGGTTCCTTATGTCTTATTATTCATATGCTTTCAATACTTGTCGGTGTGTAATTCCAGACATAGATGTAAACATTTTTTCAACAAGTGAAACCACTTGAAAATGATGGCAACTATGGAATAGACATTTTCACTTCAATTCTGCACTTTACTCAGTGAACAACATGTGATATAAAAGGTTTGTTAAAATGTTTTCTTCTCTTGTGCAGTGTATTCTGCAAGTTAAAATTTTGTAAAAAAAATAAATAAATAAGGAACCTGTTATACAGACAATATGAAGTTGCCCACTTTATTATTGCAAATATCAAAATAACACTGCAATATGTTTGTGCTGTAAACATTTATGTTTCTACCGTTGAGGTTTTTAAGTTATTTTATGTTCTGACGAGTAATGTCATCCAGCCCCCACCATCACACACACTTTGTCAAAATCTCCCCAAACTTGTCCCAAATGTTTGTGCTACACAATTTTTTTGTCTTATGATTATTGTATTTAGGCTAGGTGTAAATATTAACACATTAACTTAAACTATAATTTTAGACAAACAATATACATTGTCTGACTACAAGAAGCATTGAAAAGTATATAAATAATAAGGCATAACAGGGGCGTCACTAGCTTTTAAGGACAGGGGGGGCTTAGCCCCCAGGAGATTCACAGGATGCGAGCGAACGTAGCGCACGAGCAAAACACTTCACAAACGGCTAACAAAGACTTATAAATAATTCATTGTTATTATTATTGTTTCATTCGGTTTATTTTCAATCTGTGTTCAGTACAACAACAAACATGGCTTTGCACAGTGATATTTTGTTTACAGCATCAACAAGAAACAATTACTTGCATGATCCTTCACGATACACTGAAACACAATGAAAGTGGTGGCATTAGCCTTTATGTTATTAATTCACAACATAGAGGCTAATGCCACCACTTTAGCTCACAATACAATAATTGTTTGTTCCCAAATATTTTGAAGTTGCACAGATTACATTTTGGGCACATATGTGACTAAAATGGTTGTAAATTAAAGCCCTGGAAATATTACTTAGTTACTTGAATTAAAATAATATCTGGATCGGGTTAATATGGCTTAAATATAATATATATATATATATATATATATATATATATATATATATATATATATATATATATATTATGGCAAGCCGTTAAGGAAATTAAATATATATGGAAGTCTGAATAGAAATGAGAAAGGTTTATATATACTGTAAATAAGAAAGACTTAGAGTCCGTCTGCTGATCTGAAAAAGAGCCAAAGCTGTCAAAGAGTTGAGGGATCATCTTCAAAGTGCAATGCTGAAACAAATAATGCAAACAATAAAATGTAACTTCCAGGGCTGGAGATTAACGTAGTCCCGGGGACGGTAAAAAAAAATGCACGTGACGAAATGAAATGCTCCCCGGGACAATGGCTTTTAACCATTGTTTTTCTTTTTCTTTTTATGTATTTATTAATTTTACATTTGATATTAAATGTCTTGGTTTTTCCTCCCTCTGAAAATATAATACAATAAAACAAATATATTTAATTATGTTTTTTTCATTATTTTAACAATAGGATAATGTATATTACTTTATATAGACTCTACCAGAAACACAAAACTTAAAAACTAAATTATTTACAATTGCAGACACAAGGTTTCGTGCAGCTTCACTCATTGTAAAGGAAGACGGAAGTCCACGCAGGAGAAAAATGACTACAAAGATGGTGTCTGGGTTTTTCTTAAATATATATATATATATATATATATATATATATATATATATATATATATATATATATATGCAAGGTCGCAAAGAAAATGCGGACTGGATTTTGAGTGATGTGGGCATTTTCTATATGAACAAGTGGAATGGATTGGATACCGACGCACTAAAGGGGCTCTCTACCTTACGCTATGAAGTGAGGGGAAACTGAGTGAATAATGACAGGTTATATAATTATTTATTTAAACTCATATTCGGGCCACTTTATAATGAATATGTCGGCATGTATTTGTAAAAAAAAAAAAAAAAAAAATTGTCCCCAAATTATTTAGGGGGGCTTAAGAATATTTTAGGGGGGCTTGAGCCCCCCTAAAACAGGCATAACAACGCCAATGAGGCATAAGGAACATTTTTGAGCAAAAAAAAAGGATATTTAATATGTTTATGTAAAATTGATTGAATATTCCAATTAATATATTTGTGTGCAGAGAAGTTCCATGAATCCAGAGGTTGTTTATTCTGTCCTTGTTGAAATGGTCACGCAGCTGTGTGGTGACTCTGGAATAAGAATGTAACAATCAGATCACATGAAAACAGCCAAGACAATATAAGTCATACAGGGAAATGCATTTTTAGACAATATGATTTGCCTGAGCGGCTAGGGCACACCAAAAAATGGATTAGAAAAGACAGATTGAAAATAATAATACAACTTTTTTTTTTTCCAGCGGACCAGATGTTGGACGTTGGTGGACCGTAACCGGCCCGCGGGCCGTAGTTTGGGGACCCCTTAGCAAGGCGATAGAAAAACGCTAAATAATTGTAATCCATTATCATTAGTATTTGATTAGCTACTGACGTACCACGACGTGACTCACATTTCGACATGTTACCATTGTAGCGCACTACAATGCCATGTCACCTTACATTTCGAGGGATTCAACAATCATTTAGAAATAAATAATGTCTAATTACCTTTTCCTCCTCTTGCTTCAATGTCCATGAACTGAAACGTTGCACTTGATGATGCTGCAGTGTAAACTCGCAAGGTAACATTTGCTCCAGGCTGCTTGGCTGTCGGGAGGAGAAAGGCACCTGTGTGGCCGCTCAGGTGCCGCGTCCTGCAGGGGCGACCCTTGTTGCATTGAAAGTGTTCTTATATTCTCCGCTGAAGCCCTCAAATTATGAAGTGGAGCTCCCACCTCGGTTAAGCGACTTGTCGGCAGACATTTTGTCAACAACTTGGCTTTAAATATAAAAAAAAAAAAAAAAAAAAAGAACTTGTCTGAAAAGGGGCGGGGATTATTGGTGACCGGAACCGGAATGCAACATCGCTCACACACACTAGTAAGATTCTCTTACACACACTGGTAAAATGCTCTTACACACACTGGTAAAATGCTCTTACACACACTGGTAAAATGCTTGCATACACACTGGTAAGATGCGCTCATACACATAACTGAAATCTTTGCACACATACTACTGAAATTGTTGTCTCTCACACGCACGTGTAAAAAGCACACACACACACACAGGTGAAATCCGTTTATACATACTAGTGAAAAATAATTCCAGGTGTGTGTGCGTGTGTGTGTGTGCGTGAGACAAAAACATTTCAGTAGTGTTTATAAGAGTGTTTCAGTAGTGTATGTAAGAATGTTTCAGTAGTGTTTATAAGAGTGTTTCAGTAGTGTATGTAAGAATGTTTCAGTAGTGTTTATAAGAGTGTTTCAGTAGTGTATGTAAGAGTGTTTCAGTAGTGTATGTAAGAATGTTTCAGTAGTGTTTATAAGAGTGTTTCAGTAGTGTATGTAAGAATGTTTCAGTAGTGTTTATAAGAGTGTTTCAGTAGTGTATGTAAGAATGTTTCAGTAGTGTTTATAAGAATGTTTCAGTAGTGTTTATAAGAGTGTTTCAGTAGTGTATGTAAGAATGTTTCAGTAGTGTTTATAAGAGTGTTTCAGTAGTGTATGTAAGAGTGTTTCAGTAGTGTTTATAAGAGTGTTTCAGTAGTGTTTATAAGAGTGTTTCAGTAGTGTATGTAAGAGTGTTTCAGTAGTGTTTATAAGAGTGTTTCAGTAGTTTATGTAAGAGTGTTTCAGTAGTGTTTATAAGAGCGTTTCAGTAGTGTTTATAAGAGTGTTTCAGTAGTGTTTATAAGAGTGTTTCAGTAGTGTTTATAAGAGTGTTTCAGTAGTGTATGTAAGAGCATTTCAGTAGTGTTTATAAGAGTGTTTCAGTAGTGTATGTAAGAGTGTTTCAGTAGTGTTTATAAGAGTGTTTCAGTAGTGTATGTAAGAGCATTTCAGTAGTGTTTATAAGAGTGTTTCAGTAGTGTTTATAAGAGTCTTTCAGTAGTGTGTATAAAAGAAAAAGATTTCAGTTGTTTATGTGAGAGCATTTCAGTTGTGTATGTAAGAGCATTTCAGTAGTGTTTATAAGAGTGTTTCAGTAGTGTATAAAAGAAAAAGATTTCAGTTGTTTGTGTGAGAGCATTTCAGTAGTGTATGTAAGAGGTAATTCTGAATAATGTCCCTAACGGCCCCTCATAGATCGGTGCGGCGTCTTCAGTAATGCGGACGCTGTATTGATCCGTTGTGGTGAAGAAGGAGCTGAGCCGGAAGGCAAAGCTCTCAATTTACCGGTCGATCTACGTTCCCATCCTCACCTATGGTCATGAGCGTTGGGTTATGACCGAAAGGACAAGATCACGGGTACAAGCGGCCAAAATTAGTTTCCTCCGCCGGGTGGCGGGTCTCTCCCTTAGAGATAGGGTGAGAAGCTCTGCCATCCGGGGGGAGCTCAAAGTAAAGCCGCTGCTCCTCCACATGGAGAGGAGCCAGATGAGGTGGTTCGGGCATCTGGTCAGGATGCCACCCGAATGCCTCCCTAGGGAGGTGTTTAGGGCACGTCCGACCGGTAGCTGGCCTGGGAACGCCTCGGGGTTCCCCGAGAGGAGCTGGACGAAGTGGCTGGGGAGAGGGAAGTCTGGGCTTCCCTGCTTAGGCTGCTGCCCCCGCGACCCGACCTCGAATAAGCGGAAGAAGATGGATGGATGGTTTAGGGTAAAAAAATAAAGTAAAATTCACGGTGGTTTTTAAAGCATTTTACTGTAACTAAAAAAACATTGTCAACTGTCAGCTCAGTCTCCAGCATGTTACTGTAAAATGTTGTAACTGTCAATAGAAAACTGAATTTTTACGGTAAAATTCTGCAAACTGAGCTGTCAGGTTTTTTTGGGTTTTTTTTTACTGTAAAACAATTGGAGTTTTTACAGTGTTTTACTGTAAATGGCAAAACGGTATCACATTTTCTCACAGTAAAAGAACAGCAGCTCAGTTGCCAAAATGTCACCGTCAAAAACAGTTATTTTTCATTTAAGGTAAAATGCTGTAAAAACGACATTGCTGTGAAATATTATTATTTATATATTATTATATATTGTGTATTATTACTATGATATATTAATATATCCTTTTTGCAGTGTATAATTTGATGCATGACCTGCTTTTTAAATCATACTGTAAGTCAAGCAGATACAAATTATTCATTTCTATTTTAACAAAACAATAAAACGATTTTTGATAATATATTTGTTGTAATAGTATATTTGTTGCATTATTAGATAATATTTAAGTTTTAAAAAAATGCAATTTTATGAGGAACATGTACTAAAAGCTTCACTTTTCCCACATTTTGGTATTTTACAGCCTTATTCCAAAATGGAATAAATCCATGTTTGTCCTCAAAATTCGACACACAATACCCTATAATGACAATGTGAAAAGTGTTTTCTTTAAAAAACTTTTTGCAAATGTATTAAAAAATGTAAATTAAAAAAATCACATGGAGCCTTTGCTCAATACTTTGTTGATGCACTTTTGCCAGTAATTACAGCTTCAAATATCTTTAAATACGATGCCACAAGCTTGGCACACTATCTTTGGGCACATTTAACCATTCCTCTTTGCAGCACCTCTCAAGCTCCATCAGGTTGGATGGGAAGTGGTGGTTTTCATCTAAAAAATATTTAAATAAAAAAAAAAAACATTGTCATTACGGGGTTATTGTGTTTAGAATTTTGAGGACAAAAATTAATGTATTCCATTTTGAAATAATGCTGTAACGTAACAAGATGTGGAAAAAGTGAAGCGCTGTGAATACTTTTGGATGCACTGTATTGTTTAAATAAATGTACAGTAATCAATAAAAAGCAGTTCAAAGCAGCTTTCTAAATAAATTTGCCCCTAGAACAATGTAGCTCTCTCATTAGACCTAGGTGTACCTAATCATTAGACCTAGGTGTACCTAATGAAGTGTACATACCCACGTTGACAGTTGCCAGAATTTGTGCATTTGATGGATCTCATCATATTTTACAAAAGTGCAACCTCGGCGAAGGGGTCACATGACAAGATGTACACTTCAAAGACCTGCGGCGCCCTTGATGTCCCGCTGGTAATAATAGCGTTTGGCAAAAGGACTCAAGTAGAGTGTTCAGCTCGACCAGGGGGGTCCAAACATTTTCCACCGAGGAACTGAAAAATAAAAGCATGCGGTGGCCATTTGGATAGTTCTTATTTTGAAAAGCAGTACAGTATTGTTGTACCCATTAGGGCTCCCCTCAATACTAGTGAACGTTAAAGGTCCAGGGGACCCATAAGGGTCTCAGTCATTAAAATGTTAATAATAAGTCATTTATTAATATTGTTTTTAACTTTCAACATCAATAGATCAACTTCTGTTGACATAAAGTTCAAATTGTTTTTAATGTTTTATCACCTTTTTTAGTCAAACCCTTAATTAAATAGGAAAAATACAAATATGCAAAATTTTACCCCCAAAAAATGTTCAAAGTAAAATATTTGATGTGAACTAATTGCAGTTTTAACGAGGTAAATCATTCGTAACAGCACTGATTTTGATTCTTTTTTTTTTTTTTTAGCAATGGTCGTTTAAAAAAAACCAGGGGACCCAAAAGGGTCTCAGTCATTAAAGTGTTAATAATAAGTCATATATTAATATTTTTTTTAAACTTTCAATGCTTAATTTTTTAATAAATCAACTTTTGTTGACATAAAGTTCAAATTGTTTTGAATGTTTTATCACCTTTTTTAGTCAAACCCTTAATTAAATAGGAAAAATACAAACATGCAAGATTTTACCCCCAAAAAATGTTCAAAGTGAAATATTTGATGTGCACTAATTGCAGTTTTAACGAGGTAAATCATTCGTAACAGCATTGATTTTGATTCATTATTTTTTTTTTTAGCAATGGTCGTTTAAAAAAAACCAGGGGACCCAAAAGGGTCTCATTCATTAAAGTGTTAATAATAAGTCATATATTAATATTTTTTTTTAAACTTTCAACGCTTAATTATCAATAAATCAACTTTTGTTGACATAAAGTTCAAATCGCTTATAATGTTTTATGACCTTTTTTGTCAAACCCTATACAAAATATGCAAGATTTTACCCCCCAAAAAATGTTCAAAGTAAAATATTGGATGTGAACTAATTGGAGTTTTAACGAGGTAAATAATTTGTAACAACATTGCTTTTGATTCATTTTTGTTTTTTGAGCAATGGCCGTTTAAAAAAAAACAAAAACAGGTTTAAGGTCTCGGAGATCCAAAAGGCCCCCACTCATATCAAATAAGTCATATATTAATATATATTATTTTTGACTTTTAAACACTTTGATCAACTTCACATCTGTCGATTATACCTTTGTATTATTTCTGAGCAATAAAAAACTCTGCATGGCAACTTTGTGTTATAAGTGTCAATACTGCAACATTTTCTCGTTTCTTTGCACCAGTCTGCTCTTTTATTCCACTTTTTAATGTTATTTTTAAAACTGTGGCTGCACTTTGGACACCCCTGAGCTAGAACATCTGCATGTCCAAATGGTTCCAGTACAGACTGTTATTTTACTTTGGAGACGATGAAGTGTTTTAATAATGAGCTGCATTATTTTGGGGATTATTTTGGTTGTAAAAATGTAAGATGTTTTCTTTCAACAAAGATCATGGAGTTATTATGTAATTACAAAAGGAAGAGGATTAATATGGCGGTTTACCTGACACATGAAACGTGGCAAATAGCAGTATAGTGTTGAATATCATAAAATGTGTTTAGTGACTACAACACAGCGTCAGTTACTATGTAGAGTGGCGCTTTCCATAATTTTCAGCAAACTGCTTTGCACAATGATTAACCCCCTTGTTCCTCTCACACCCAGGAATGGGGCTTGATGAATCCCTTCCCTACTGTATCTTCAGGCCAAGTGAATTCTAGTTTTAAATGGTCTTTGCTAGAGATGTCCGATAGTGGCTTTTTTGCCGATGTCCGATATTCCGATACTGTCCAACTCTTAATTACCGATTCCGATATTAACCGATAGCGATATATACAGTCGTGGAATTAACACATTATTATGCCTAAAAAAACATACAACACAATCATGTGTGCTTACGGACTGTATCCCTGCAGACTGTATTGATATATATTGATATATAATGTAGGAACCAGAAATAATAATAGCAGAAAGAAACAACCCCTATGTGCGAATGAGTGTGAATGAGTATAAATGGGGGAGGGAGGTTTTTTCGGTTGGTGCACTAATTGTAAGTGTATCTTGTGTTTTTTATGTTGATTTAATAAAATAAAAAATATATATATATATATATTATTTTATTTATTTTATTTTTTTTTATATTTCTTGTGCGGCCCGGTACCAATCGATCCATGGACCGGTGGTTGGGGACCACTGAGTCAAACCATACGACTATGACATGATTTAACCCACATGTGTCAAACCTAAGGTCTTGCCACATCATTTTATACGGCCCGCCAACGCCTGGACATAGTATGAGTGAACTAGAATTTGTAATTCCGTTAGGAATTGCATGTGAAAAGTGAAGTGAGTGGATGTTGGAACGGTTCTGATCGAATGAGAAATGTGGGATATGGAGTTGATTGTATATTTTCTATTCATTGTAAATGGGGAGAAAATTACCGAAAATTCTGGGAAAACTGGGAATTTTGGTCAAGGGAAAACATGTTTTTTGTTCGATATATAGGAAGAACAGTGTGGGTGGATGGTTCAAACGTTGGATTCGGTTTTAAAAAATGGGAAACATTTTTTGAAATTTTGGAAAAACTGGGAAGTTTAGAAAATATTGTTACTCACACAATTGTCCTAGATGATATGAGTGGGTTGGTGTTGGAATTTTTTGAATCGGTTGAAAAATGTTGATGTAGTAACATTTCGGAATTCCTGGAATTTCGGGAAAACTGGGAATTTTTGAAAAAATTGATACCAGCACAATTGTCCTAGATGATATGAGTGGGTTGGTGTTGGAATATTTTGAATTGGTTGAAGAATGTTGACGTAGTAACAGTTTGAATTTAAATGGGTATTTTGCAATTCCTGGAATTTCGGGAAAACTGGGAATTTTTGAAAATATTGATACCAGCACAATTGTCCTAGATGATATGAGTGGGTTGGTGTTGGAATGTTTTGAATCGGTTGAAAAATGTTGACGTAGTAACAGTTTGAATTTAAATGGGTATTTCGGAATTCCTGGAATTTCGGGAAAACTGGGAATTTGTACGAAAATAAAAATGGTAGTTTTGTTGCCCCAATTACGAGAATTTTTTTGAAGGTGGAATGGTCAAAAGCGGTTGAAAATGTGGACTGTGAAAACTTTCCAGGAAGAGGTGAAATTAGGACTTTGGAAAACCGGGAATTCCTGGAATTGTTTTGAAATCGGAAAATAGTAGTTTGATTTTCCAAGGTGAGTGGAGTGTGTGGATGTTGGAACGGTTCGAATCAGGTGAGAAATGTGGGAGTTGTGCAAGTTGGAAAAATGGCCCATTCATTTTCAATGGGAAAAATGACTCGGAAAACCGGGAATTCTGGGTAATCTGGGATATTTTTAAAAACATTTTTTGGGGAGCTCACGATTCTCGGTCGAGCCGAACGTTTTGATAATCGAATGGTTCCAATCGGACGAACACTGTGGGCTGTGGAGCGCGCCAAACCTTTGCAAAGGAATAATAATAGAGGATTTTTTGGTGGAATCTTACATGTGTGAATGTTAGACATTCACACAATAATAATAAATATATAATTGTTTTGGTGTGGAATCCAAAAATATGCACCCGGGGATAGGTTGATTGGCAACACTAAATTGGCCCTAGTGTGTGAATGTGAGTGTGAATGTTGTCTGTCTATCTGTGTTGGCCCTGCGATGAGGTGGCGACTTGTCCAGGGTGTACCCCGCCTTCCGCCCGAATGCAGCTGAGATAGGCTCCAGCACCCCCCCGCGATCCCAAAAGGGACAAGCGGTAGAAAATGGATGGATCTTATATGTGAGAATGTTAGGACATTCACACAATAATAATAATATTAATACTACTACTACTACTACTACTACTACTACTACTAACAATAATAATAATACATATATGTTTTTTGGTGTAGAATCTTATATGTGGGAATGTTTGGACATTCACACAATAATAATAATAATAATAAATAGATGATTTTTTTGGTGTGGAATCTTATATCTGAGAATGTTTGGACATTCACACAATAGTAATATTAATACTACTACTACTACTAATAATAATAATAAATATATGTTTTTTTGGTGTAGAATCTTATATGTGGGAATGTTTGGACAGTCACACAATAATACTACTAATATTATTATTATTATTATTATTATTATTATTATTAATAATAATTTGATTATTTTTTGGTGTAGAATCTTAGGTGTGAGAATGTTTGGAAATTCACACAATATTGTTATTTTTATTATTATTATTATTATTAATAATAATAATAAATATATGTTTTTTGGTGTAGAATCTTAGGTGTGAGAATGTTTGGAAATTCACACAATATTATTATTATTATTATTATTATTATTATTATTATTATTATTATTATTATTATTATTAATAATAATAATAAATGTATGTTTTTGGTGTAGAATCTTACATGTGTGAATGTTAGACATTCACACAATAATAATAAATAGATAATTGTTTTGGTGTGGAATCCAAAGACATGCACCTGGGGATAGGTTGATTGGCAACACTAAATTGGCCCTAGTGTGTGAATGTGAGTGTGAATGTTGTCTGTCTATCTGTGTTGGCCCTGCGATGAGGTGGCGACTTGTCCAGGGTGTACGCCGCCTTCCGCCCGAATGCAGCTGAGATAGGCTCCAGCACCCCCCCGCGATCCCAAAAGGGACAAGCGGTAGAAAATGGATGGATCTTATATGTGAGAATGTTAGGACATTCACACAATAATAATAATATTAATACTACTACTAATACTACTATTATTATTATTATTATTATTATTATTATTATTATTATTATTATTATTATTATTATTAATAATAATAATAATTTGATTATTTTTTGGTGTAGAATCTTAGGTGTGAGAATGTTAGGAAATTCACACAATATTATTATTATTATTATTATTATTATTATTATTATTATTATTATTATTATTAATAATAATACATATGTGTTTTTTGGTGTAGAATCTTAGGTGTGAGAATGTTTGGAAATTCACACAATATTATTATTATTATTATTATTATTATTATTATTATTATTATTAATAATAATAAATATATGTTTTTTGGTGTAGAATCTTATATGTGTGAATGATTGGACATTCACACAATAATAATAATAATAATAATAAATAGATGATTTTTTTGGTGTAGAATCTTATATCTGAGAATGTCTGGACATTCACACAATAGTAATATTAATACTACTACTACTACTAATAATAATAATAATAATAATAATAATAATAATAAATATATGTTTTTTTGGTGTAGAATCTTATATGTGGGAATGTTTGGACATTCACACAATAATACTACTAATATTATTATTATTATTATTATTATTATTATTATTATTATTATTATTAATAATAATAATAATAATAATAATTCTATTATTTTTTGGTGTAGAATCTTAGGTGTGAGAATGTTTGGAAATTCACACAATATTATTATTATTATTATTATTATTGTTATTAATAATAAATATATGTTTTTTGGTGTAGAATCTTAGGTGTGAGAATGTTTGGAAATTCACACAATATTATTATTATTATTATTATTAATAATAATAAATATATGTTTTTTGGTGTAGAATCTTAGGTGTGAGAATGTTTGGAAATTCACACAATATTATTATTATTATTATTATTATTATTATTATTATTATTATTAATAATAATAATAAATATATGTTTTTTGGTGTAGAATCTTATATGTGTGAATGATTGGACATTCACACAATAAAGTACCTTATTTCCGACTAAATGTATTCGTTGTTTGTCATTTTGACTGAAAATGAATATGTACTGCATGGAATTGCATTCCTATTAAACTTGAATGATATCAATATTGCAACATATAATATCTTATTATCACACTACCAAACATTTGTTTTGTCAAAAAAAACAACTTAAATATGCGTGCATGACTTATGATTTCAAACGTCCATGTGGTCCTTGTGCAGGTGAGCCCAGTTGCGGGGCCTCTGGAGGGCGGCACCCTGGTCACCATCCAAGGCCTGAACCTGGGCCTGGCCTTCTCCGAGCTGGAGGGCAACGTGCAGGTGGCGGGAGTGCCCTGCCTTCCCCAGGAGGAGGGATACATCACCGCCCAACAGTAAGACGCACGCTTTTCCTAACAAGCGTGTAAATAAACTCAACGCTGTTATTGTGGGGTGGGCGGGGCTTGCGTGGCCCCGCGGGCAGAAGGGAAGGACAGATTTCGCGTGGCTGCCGGCTGCCATTAAAATGCGCGGCGTGTCGCTGACTGGAGGCACAATCTGTTTCTCTCGCACACGTAATGCCATTGGCCTTTCTCTTTTATACCTTTCTCTTTTATAACCTTGTCAAAATAATACTGTGAAAACAGGAAATACATATCAGGTGATGTCGCTGCCAAGACTTTCACTTCATTTCACTTATTCAACGGCTTATTCACTGCACATGTTATCTCACTGACCCGGCAGACAACGTGGCTTTACGGTTGTCATGGCAACTGTAGGTAATAGTGGGTGGCAGTCGTGCGGTGGACTGGCGGGGAGGGGTAGTTTATCATCGGAGTTCTGTTTTCCATTAGGAAGAAGGATGGTCCTCTACATTGACCCGCTACTTTTATGAAAGCAGTCTCCATCATAGAGGAGAAGTGTTCCGCATTCCAACCAAGCCGTGATCTTGCCACAGTACGGCCGGGAAAAACCCAGTTTTTTAAAATTCAGTGTAAAAAAATCAGTGTTAAAAGATTCAATGTAAAAAAATATTCAGTGTATAAAGATTCAGTGTAAAAAAAAAAAATTTAAGTGTTTAAAGATTCAGTGTAAAAAAGTACAGTGTATAAAAATCCCTGTAAAAAAAATTTAGTGTATGAAAATCATTGTAAATAAAATTCAGTGTAACAAAATTCAGTGTAAAATAACTCAATGTATTAAAACAAGTGGAAAAAAATTGTGTTTAAAGATTCAGTGTACAAAATAATAATTGTAAACAAATTTAGTGTATAAAAAATGCAGTGTTTAAAGATTCAGCGTAAAAAATGTCTGTGTTTAAAGATCCAGTAAAAGTAGTGTATAAAAATCATTGTAAAAAATGTCCATGTAAAAAATGTAGCGTATGATATTCAGCGTAAAAACATTTGTGTAAAAAATTCACCGTATGAAAATCATTGTAAAAAAAAAATCATAATGTGAAATGGTCATCAGAATCAAAATGTTTTATTTTGATGACCACTTCTTCACCTTTTTGACCTCGGGGTCTAACCTTTCTACTACAGAGGGGCCCGGGGCCCACACAAAGTTTAACATTGAATTAGTCATCTTACTCTTGAGTTGAATGCATTAATTATATCTAACCTACTTACAGTCGACAACCTTGTCAAATGTTATGAAAGCATGTTTTAATCACAAAGATTATTATCAAGGCTTAGGTCAGACTGATTATAAAAGTCAATACTAAGCAAATATACTGAAAGTGATGAAAAATAAATTTTTACGTAGTTCTAAAATAAATACATTCTAACTGAATGAATAAAAAAATATATATTTCTTAAATAAACTGTTTAAGTGCACAACTTAATTATTTTCAATTACATTTTCATTTAAGTGCAAATGAAAATACAGCTTCACACCTTTAGTCATAATTCTTGCGCTTAAGAAACTTATCCAGGACTACGTGGCCAAAGTGGCCTAAATCGTTTTTTTTTTTTCTAAATCTGATTTTTTTTCCAGTTGACTATGTAAATTACAAGCAAAACGTGATCTTGATGTGGCCCCCGATGTGGTCTTGACGTCTGATAAAGTTAAAACAAAGGAAGAAATAAACAAGGAAGTGGCTACCACTACGACTTTACAAAATAAAAGTCAACACACCTTAAAGGGGAACATTATCACAATTTCAGAAGGGTTAAAACCATTAAAAATCAGTTCCCAGTGGCTTATTTTATTTTTCGAAGTTTTTTTCAAAATTTTACCCATCATGCAATATCCCTAAAAAAAGCTTCAAAGTGCCTGATTTTAACCATCGTTATATACACCCGTCCATTTTCCTGTGACGTCACATAGTGATGCCAATACAAACAAACAGCAAGCTATAGCGACATTAGCTCGGATTCAAACTCGGATTTCAGCGGCTTAAGCGATTCAACAGATTACGAATGTATTGAAACGGATGGTTGTAGTGTGGAGGCAGGTAGCGAAAACGAAATTGAAGAAGAAACTGAAGCTATTGAGCCATATCGGTTTGAACCGTATGCAAGCGAAACCGACAAAAACGACACGGGAGAAAGCGAGGACGAATTAGGCGATCGCCTTCTAACCAACGATTGGTATGTGTTTGTTTGGCATTAAAGGAAACTAACAACTATGAACTAGGTTTACAGCATATGAAATACATTTGGCAACAACATGCACTTTGAGAGTGCAGACAGCCCATTTCAGGCGCGCTAAGAATATATATTTTTCCACGATTTCAGCACTCAGGTTAACCATACCTAAATAGACACAAAATACGGCATTACACAAGACTACCCGAATGTACTTGAATGATTGAAAAAAATAAATGTTTTTAAGCTAAATTATTGGTAAACACAGTTTATGTATAATAATTTACGTAAAACCGCGAATAAAGTTTTCATCAATTAATATATTCTGTAGACATACCCTCATCCGCTCTCTTTTCCTGAATGCTGATCTGTCCAGTTTTGGAGTTGATGTCAGCAGGCCAGGGAAGTTAGGGTCTTTATCGTTGGAAATGCATCTGCTTTGAGTGTCGCAGGATATCCACACATTCTTGCCATCTCTGTCGTAGCATAGCTTTCGTCGGTAAAGTGTGCGGAACAAACGACTGACCATTTCGTCGGCTTTCCCCACACCCTCGTATTTTGAACAAATTTCGTCCAATTTCTTGCCACTTTCGCATCTTTGGGCCACTGGTGCAACTTGAATCCGTCCCTGTTCGTGTTGTTACACCCTCCGACAACACACCGACGAAAGTGAGAAAATGGCGGATTGCTTCCCGATTTGACGTCACGTCGTGACGTCATCGCTCCGAGAGCGAATAATAGAAAGGCGTTTAGTTCGCCAAAATTCACCCATTTAGAGTTCGGAAATCTGTTAAAAAAATATATGGTCTTTTTTCTGCAACATCAAGGTATATATTGACGCTTACATAGGTCTGGTGATAATGTTCCCCTTTAAAAAATAGTGTTTTTTTTATTTGAAAATAAATATAAATAATATAATATATAAATGTATGTATATATGTAGTGTGTAATATATTTGAGAGGGTTGTAGTCTTTTTATGGCTGTTAAGTAGAGGAGACACGGACATCTGCGTGGATCTACCTTAGCTTGATTTTCCAACTCACTTACGCAATGTACGTAACATGTAAGCAGTCCTTTAACAATCGCTTTTTCTTTGGAATCAAAAAATATATGTTCATATATTACATATAGCTTTTTATTTGTGCACTAATGATTAGTCACCGAAAATTTGGCCGCCGAAAAAAAAGACTTTGCTCACTGAAAGCGGACGTTGTGATGTGACGTACATCGCAAAAAGTCGCCTTCAGGTCGCATTTCCGTTTCGACTGAAGTCACATTTGAAAAGATCAGATTCCAATGCATTTGTTTAAACTGGCAAAAAAAAAAAAAAAAAAAAGTGATATGGTGCACAGTGTAAACGCGGTCTACGACTTTAGCTCCAGACTTCATGTTTGTTTGATATTGTCATTACTGCCACAAGTGGTGGGAAAGTGTATCACAACCCAGTACCGCTGCGGCCCATACGGACCACAGCTGAGAAACTGATATTAATTTTGACGTCCCTCTAGTCTCGAGCAGTCTTTTTGAACCACAGATATTGATTATGAAATGTCACCTAATTGGTCAAAAAAAATATTTTTTGCAAACCAATAATTATATAATCTGCAAATAATGTGCTGCTGTGCTGTCTCCAGATCAGCAGAGTAACCATGTAATAATTGTCCATATCAGTAGGTGGCAGCAGATGGCTCATTGCTTTCTCAGCCTACTTTTAGACAAGATCATTAATGATAGTTATGGTTTGGAGTCTTATCAAACAACTGTAGCCTACTGAGTTTCATTGTTAACATTTTCTGCTGGTGGTGTTCCCAAGGATTGCTTCAATTAAAAAATGTGCCTTGGCTCAAAAAAGGTTGGTCTAGAGCAGTGTTTTTCAACCTTTTTTGAGCGAAGGCACATTTTTTGCGTTGAAAAAATGCGGAGGCACACCACCAGCAGAAATCATAAAAAAACAAAACTCAGTTGACAGTAAAAAGTTGTTGTCACAATTGTTGGATATGACTTTAAATCATAACCCACCATGCATCAATATAGGTCTTGTCTCAAAGTAGGTGTACTGCATCAATATAGGTCTTGTCTCAAAGTAGGTGTACTGCATCAATATAGGTCTTGTCTCAAAGTAAGTGTACTGCATTAATATAAGTCTTGTCTCAAAGTAGGTGTACTGCATCAATATAGGTCTTGTCTCAAAGCAGGTGTACTGCATCAATATAGGTCTTGTCTCAAGTAGGTGTACTGCATCAATATAGGTCTTGTCTCAAAGTAGGTGTACTGCATCAATATAGGTCTTGTCTCAAAGTAGGTGTACTGCATCACTATAGGTCTTGTCTCAAAGTAGGTATACTGTATCACTATAGGTCTTGTCTCAAAGTAGGTGTACTGCTTCAATATAGGTCTTGTCTCAAAGTAGGTATACTGTATCACTATAGGTCGTGTCTCAAAGTAGGTGTACTGTCACCACCTGTCACATCACACCCTGACTTATTTTGACTTTTTTGCTGTGTGTAGTGTTTTACTTATTGCCTTGCGCTCCTATTTTGGTGGCTTTTTCTCTTTTTTTGGTATTTTCCTGTAGCAGTTTCATGTCTCCCTTTGAAAGATATTTCCCGCATCTACTTTGTTTTAGCAATCAAGATTTCTTTCAGTTTTTTTTATCCTCCTTTGTGGGGACATTGTTGATTGTCATGTCATGTTCGGATGTACATTGTCTTTGCTCCACAGTAAGTCTTTGCTGTTGTCCAGCATTCTGTTTTTCTTTACTTTGTAGCCAGTTCAGTTTTAGTTTTGTTCCGCGTAGCCTTCCCTAAGCTTCAATGCCTTTTCTTAGTGGCACTCACCTTTTGTTTATTTTTGATTTAAGCATTTGACACTTTTTTACCTGCACGCTGCCTCCCGCTGTTTCCGACATCTACAAAGCAATTAGCTACCTGCTGCCACCTACTGATATGGAAGAGTATTACACGGTTACTCTGCCCAGCTCTAGACAGCACCGACACTCAACAACAACACATCATTTTCAGACTATAATTACCGGTCTGCAAAAAATATTTTTAACCCAAATAGGTGAAATTAGATAATCTCCCACAGTACACCAGACTGTATCTCACGGCACAGTGGTTGAAAAACACTGGTCTAGAGCGTGCTCGCGGCCCAACAATATTATTACATATAAAATAACTCAGTGTATTAAAACCGGTGTTTAAAGATTCTGATGTAAACAACGGGTGTCTGCATGCTGACAAGGTGTTCTTGTGTACCAGGATCGTGTGCGAGATGACGGCCGGCTCCAGAGGAAGTACGCCGGGCCCGGTCAAGCTTTGTGTGGGGGAATGCAGACCAGAACTTCGCGCACAATCCTCCCAGCTCTACTCCTTTGTGGTAATTGTGAGACTAAATGTGCGTTTCCTGCATGTGCAGCAGAGGAGAAGACACCTTCATGTAACCCAGTTATGATCCAGTAGAGGAGAAAACAATAGCAGAGCTTTTATTCTGAAAGATATTGCCTATTAGTCATTGTGTTATTTATTAGCCTGCTGCTGAGATGCTCTTTCAGCCTTATTAGTCTGCGTGGGGTTTGCAAATCTGCTTACCTAACAGGCTGTTCCACTAATCAAAGCAACAAATGCAGCCATCTTTCATTCTGAATCCTCAACAGACTCCTTCCATGCTGGCGCTGACCCCGGGCAGAGGGCCTGAGTCTGGGGGCACCAAGGTCACCATTGTCGGGGATAACCTGGACGCTGGTAGCTCCGTCAATGTTTACTTTGGGAATCAAACCTGTGAGCTGTACGGGTGAGTTAAACAGTGATAAACGTATTATATGGAGGTTCATTTGTGTCTTTGTTAGCAACGCTTTGTTTTGCACAAAATGTATGTCACTGAATTGTTTGTGTTTGAACTTTGTGAACAAATTATGCTGACAGTTTCATTGAAAACAATTCAGTGTTTAAAATTCAGTGTAAAAAAATTAAATGTATAAAATTCAGTGTATGAAAATCATTAAAAAAAAAATTAAAGGCCTACTGAAATGCGATTTTCTTATTTAAACGGGGATAGCAGGTCCATTCTATGGGTCATACTTGATCATATCCCGATATTGCCATATTTTTGCTGAAAGGATTTAGTAGAGAACATCGACGATAAAGTTTGCAACTTTTGGTCGCTGATAAAAAAGCCTTGCCTGTACCGGAAGTAGCAGACGAGTAGCGTGACGTCACAAGTTGTGGAGCTCCTCACATCCGCACATTGTTTACAATCATGGCCACCAGCAGCGAGAGCGATTCGAACCGAAAAAGCGACAATTTCCCCATTAATTTGAGCGAGGATGAAAGATTTGTGGATGAGGAAAGTGAGAGTGAAGGACTAGAGGGCAGTGGGAGCGATTCAGATAGGGAAGATGCTGTGAGAGGCGGGTGGGACCTGATATTCAGCTGGGAATGACTAAAACAGTAAATAAACACAAGACATATATATACTCTATTAGCCACAACACAACCAGGCTTATATTTAATATGCCACAAATTAATCCCGCATAACAAACACGATCCCCACTCCCGTCCATATAACCCGCCAATACAACTCAAACACCTGCACAACACACTCAATCCCACAGCCCAAAGTACCGTTCACCTCCCCAAAGTTCATACAGCACATATATTTCCCCAAAGTCCCCAAAGTTACGTACGTGACATGCACATAGCGGCACGCACGTACGGGCAAGCGATCAAATGTTTGGAAGCGTACTCACGGTACCGCGTCTGCGCATCCAACTCAAAGTCCTCCTGGTAAGGGTCTCTGTTGTCCCAGTTCTCCACAGGCCAATGGTAAAGCTTGACTGTCATCTTCCGGGAATGTAAACAATAAAACACCGGCTGTGTTATCCGGCACAACTGTCAGGGGGTGCATTCTATAGTGGGGTGCGTTATCCGGCACAACACCTGCCGCAATACACCGCTTCCCACCTACAGTTTTCTTCTTTGCTGTCTCCATTGTTCATTGAACAAATTGCAAAAGATTCACCAACACAGATATCCAGAATACTGTGGAATTTTGCGATGAAAACAGACGACTTAATAGCTGACCACCATGCTGTCCCAAAATGTCCGCTACTATCCGTGACGTCACGCGCTGACGTCATCATACCCAGACATTTTCAGCAGGATATTACGCGCGAAATTTAAAATTGCACTTTAGTAAACTAACCCGGCTCAAAGTATTGGCATGTGTTGCAATGTTAAGATTTCATCATTGATATATAAACTATCAGACTGCGTGGTCGGTAGTAGCGGGTTTCAGTAGGCCTTTAAGTGTATGAAAATCATTGTAAAAAAAAATCTGTGTAAAAAACCTCAGTGTATAAAAACTGTTGTAAACAAATTCAGTGTAAAAAAAAATCAGTGTTTAAAGATTCAGTGTAAAAAATTAAGTGTTAAAGATTTTGTGTAAAAAAATTCAGTGTATAAAATTTCATTGTAAACAAATTAACTGTATAAAAAAATTCAGTGTAAAAATTTTTATTGTAAACAAATTCAGTGTAAAAAAAAAATTAAGTGTTTAAAGATTCAGTGTAAAAAAAGTTCAGTGTATAAAAATGTATTGTAAACAAATTCAGTGTGAAAAAAATCAGGGTTGAAAGTTCAGTGTAAAAAAAAAAAAAGTGTTTAAAGATTTTGTGTTTAGAAATTCATTGTAAACAAATTCACTGTATTAAAATTCAGTGTAAAAAAATTAATTGTAAACAAATTCAGTGTTTAAAGATTCAGTGTAAAAAAGATGCAGTGTTTAAAGATTGAGTGTAAATAAATTCACTGTATAAAAATTCTCCTCTCTGAGCTGCCACCTTAACGTGGTAGAGGAGTTTGCGTGTCCCAATGATCCTAGGAGCTATGTTGTCCGGGGGCTTCTATGCCCCCTGGTAGGGTCTCCCAAGGCAAACTGGTCCTAGGTGAGGGATCAGACAAAGAGCAGCTCGAAGACCTCTATGAAGAACACGAACAAGGAACCCAGATTTCCCTCGCCCGGACGCGGGTCACCGGGGCCCTCCTCTGGAGCCAGGCCCGGAGGTGTGGCACGATGGCGAGCGCCTGGTGGCCGGGCCTGTCCCCATGGGGCCCGGCCGGGCACAGCCCGAAGAGGCAACGTGGGTCCCCCCTCCAATGGGCTCACCACCCATAGCAGGGGTCATAGAGGTCGGGTGCGATGTGAGCTGGGCGGAAGCCGAAGGCAGGGCACTTGGCGGTCCGATCCTCGGCTACAGAAGCTAGCTCTTGGGACGTGGAACGTCACCTCGCTGGGGGGGAAGGAGCCTGAGCTAGTGCGTGAGGTGGAGAAGTTCCGGCTAGATATAGTCGGACTCACTTCGACGCACAGCAAGGGCTCTGGAACCAGTTCTCTTGACAGGGGCTGGACTCTCTTCCACTCTGGCGTTGCCAGCAATGAGAGGCGACGGGCTGGGGTGGCAATTCTTGTTTCCCCTCGGCTCAAAGCCTGCACGTTGGAGTTCAACCCGGTGGACGAGAGGGTAGCTTCCCTCCGCCTTCGGGTGGGGGGACGGGTCCTGACTGTTGTTTGCGCTTACGCGCCCAACGGCAGTTCAGATTACCCACCCTTTTTGGATTCACTCGAGGGAGTACTGGAGAGTGCTCCCCCGGGTGATTCCCTCGTTCTACTGGGGGACTTCAACGCTCATGTTGGCAACGACAGTGAAACCTGGAGAAGCGTGATTGGGAAGAATGGCCGCCCGGATCTGAACCCGAGTGGTGTTTTGTTGTTGGACTTTTGTGCTCGTCACGGATTGTCAATAACAAACACCATGTTCAAACATAAGGGTGTCCATATGTGCACTTGGCACCAGGACACCCTAGGCCGCAGTTCCATGATCGACTTTGTAGTTGTGTCATCGGATTTGCGGCCTCATGTTTTGGACACTCGGGTGAAGAGAGGGGCGGAGCTTTCTACCGATCACCACCTGGTGGTGAGTTGGCTGCGATGGTGGGGGAGGATGCCGGACAGACCTGGCAGGCCCAAACGCATTGTGAGGGTTTGCTGGGAACGTCTAGCAGAGTCTCCTGTCAGAGAGAGTTTCAATTCCCACCTCCGGAAGAACTTTGAACATGTCACGAGGGAGGCGCTGGACATTGAGTCCGAGTGGACGATGTTCCGTACCTCTGTTGTCGGGGCGGCCGATTGGAGCTGTGGCCGCAGGGTAGTTGGTGCCTGTCGTGGCGGTAATCCTAGAACCCGTTGGTGGACACCGGCGGTGAGGGATGCCGTCAAGCTGAAGAAGGAGTCCTATCGGGTTCTTTTGGCTCATGGGACTCCTGACGCAGCAGACAGGTACCGACAGGCCAAGCGGTGTGCGGCTTCAGCGGTCGCGGAGGCAAAAACTCGGACATGGGAGGAGTTCGGTGAGGCCATGGAAAAAGACTTCCGGACGGCTTCGAAGCAATTCTGGACCACCATCCGCCGCCTCAGGAAGGGGAAGCAGTGCAGTGTCAACACCGTGTATGGTGGGGATGGTGCTCTGTTGACCTCGACTGCGGATGTTGTGGATCGGTGGAGAGAATACTTCGAAGACCTCCTCAATCCTACCAGCACGTCTTCCTATGAGGAAGCAGGGCCTGGGGAATCTGTGGTGGGCTCTCCTATTTCTGGGGCTGAGGTTGCCGAGGTAGTTAAAAAGCTCCTCGGTGGCAAGGCCCCGGGGGTGGATGAGATCCGCCCGGAGTTCCTTAAGGCTCTGGATGTTGTGGGGCTGTCTTGGTTGACAAGACTCTGCAACATCGCGTGGACATCGGGGGCGGTACCTCTGGATTGGCAGACCGGGGTGGTGGTTCCTCTCTTTAAGAAGGGGAACCGGAGGGTGTGTTCCAACTATCGTGGGATCACACTCCTCAGCCTTCCCGGTAAGGTCTATTCAGGTGTACTGGAGAGGAGGCTACGCCGGATAGTCGAACCTCGGATTCAGGAGGAACAGTGTGGTTTTCGTCCTGGTCGTGGAACTGTGGACCAGCTCTATACTCTCGGCAGGGTCCTTGAGGGTGCATGGGAGTTTGCCCAACCAGTCTACATGTGCTTTGTGGACTTGGAGAAGGCATTCGACCGTGTACCCCGGGAAGTCCTGTGGGGAGTGCTCAGAGAGTATGGGGTAACGGACTGTCTTATTGTGGCGGTTCGCTCCCTGTATAATCGGTGTCAGAGCTTGGTCCGCATTGCCGGCAGTAAGTCGGACACGTTTCCAGTGAGGGTTGGACTCCGCCAGGGCTGCCCTTTGTCACCGATTCTGTTCATAACCTTTATGGACAGAATTTCTAGGCGCAGTCAGGGCGTTGAGGGTATCTGGTTTGGTGGCTGCAGGATTAGGTCTCTGCTTTTTGCAGATGATGTGGTCCTGATGGCTTCATCTGGCCAAGATCTTCAGCTCTCACTGGATCGGTTCGCAGCCCAGTGTGAAGCGACTGGGATGAGAATCAGCACCTCCAAATCCGAGTCCATGGTTCTCGCCCGGAAAAGGGTGGAGTGCCATCTCCGGGTTGGGGAGGAGATCTTGCCCCAAGTGGAGGAGTTCAAGTACCTCGGAGTCTTGTTCACGAGTGAGGGAAGAGTGGATCGTGAGATCGACAGGCGGATCGGTGCGGCATCTTCAGTAATGCGGACGCTGTATCGATCCGTTGTGGTGAAGAAGGAGCTGAGCCAGAAGGCAAAGCTCTCGATTTACCGGTCGATCTACGTTCCCATCCTCACCTATGGTCATGAGCTTTGGGTCATGACCGAAAGGACAAGATCACGGGTACAAGCGGCCGAAATGAGTTTCCTCCGCCGGGTGGCGGGGCTCTCCCTTAGAGATAGGGTGAGAAGCTCTGCCATCCGGGGGGAGCTCAAAGTAAAGCCGCTGCTCCTCCATATCGAGAGGAGCCAGATGAGGTGGTTCGGGCATCTGGTCAGGATGCCACCCGAACGCCTCCCTCGGGAGGTGTTTCGGGCACGTCCGACCGGTAGGAGGCCACGGGGAAGACCCAGGACACGTTGAGAAGACTATGTCTCCCGGCTGGCCTGGGAACGCCTCGGGATCCACCGGGAGGAGCTGGACGAAGTGGCTGGGGAGAGGGAAGTCTGGGCTTCCCTGCTTAGGCTGCTGCCCCCGCGACCCGACCTCGGATAAGCGGAAGAAGATGGATGGATGGATGGATGGTATAAAAATTCAGTGTAAAAAAATTCAATGCTGAAAAGTTCAGTGTCGAAAAATTCCGCAAAGTTACTCGTCTTCATTGCTACATTTAGACTTTCATGTTGTTCGTCGTTAGCGACGCTTTGACTTCCAGTTAGCTTCACGCTAGGCTAATGCACCGTGTGTTTTTGTGCCTCGGACTGGAATTAAACAAGCATTCTTACCTGCAAGCTGCTTTCTGCTGTCCTTTGCACCCTGGGAAACACGACCTTTGCACCCTGGGAGACACGACCTTCGCAGACATGCGACCAGATCGTAACACAAGTCTCCAAAAAGAATTGAAAAAAATCACCCAGTGACGTCCAAAATGTACTGGCGGATATTGCCCTTTGTGTGACGTGGGAGCACAAACCACCAAGCAGGTTTAGGCATTACAAAAAAATAAGGATTTCTTTATAATGCGAAGGGGACAAGCGGTAGAAAATGAATGGATGGATGGATGGGTGGCAGTTCTGTGATTAACTACATTCCTCCATAAAATAGATAAACAGCTCTGAAAAAAAGTCGATATTACTTAAAATAAAACTGGTTTTGTCTAATAAAATTCTAGCCAAACATTTAATAAAATCAAATAAGGCTACAAGAGAAGTATCCAACACTTCTCTTTTCTAAAGTAAGTACAGCAGATATAGATCATCTCATCAGGGATGTCAAAGTGGTTTTCATTGAGGGCCACATGGCAGTTATGGCTGCCATCAGAGGGCCGCTTGTAACAGTCTCTGGATTTCATTATTAATTATATCAATTGTTTTAAGTAGACTGTCGATTTTACAGTAAAAACTTTATATTTACAAAAATTTACTGTAAAATATAGTGGGGTTTTTTACAACATTTTATGGTAAATGGAAAAAGAGTTCCACTGTTTTTGGGGAGGTTTTTACGGAAAAAGCTGGCAGCTTATTTACCAGAATTGTTGTGGGATCTGAGTCGAGAATGTCGTTGTGGCTTGTGCAGCCCTTTGAGACACTTGTGATTTAGGGCTATATAAGTAAACATTGATTGATTGATTGTGTTACATTTACATTGGTTTTTACAACATTATATTGTTAATGGGAAAACAGTACAAGTTATTTTTTTATTCTGGCAATTTAGCATAATATTCTCTATTTAATGATATTTTACCTACAATAAAACTATAATATTATCTATTTAAGGATATTTTACATACAATAAAACTATAATATTATCTGTTTAATTATATTTTACCTACAATAAAACTATAATATTATCTATTTAATATTTTACCTACAACAAAACTATAATATTATCTATTTAATGATATTTTACCTACAATAAAACTGTAATATTCTCTATTTAATGATATTTTACCTACAATAAAACTATAATATTATCTGTTTAATTATATTTTACCTACAATAAAACTATAATATTATCTATTTAATATTTTACCTACAACAAAACTATAATATTATCTATTTAATGATATTTTACCTACAATAAAACTATAATATTATCTATTTAATTATATTTTACCTACAATAAAACTATAATATTCTTTATTTAATTATATTTTACCTACAATAAAACAATATTTTTTATTTAATGACGTGTTACCTACAATAAAGCTTTAATATTCTTTATTTAATGATATTTTACCTACAATAAAACTATAATATAATCGATTTAATTATATTTTTCCTACAATAAAACTTTCTCTACCGTAAAAACAAATGTACCGTCTTTCCATTTACAGTAATACACTGTTAAAAACAACAACCGTAGATTTTATAGTCAAAAACGGGCAACTCAGTCAACAGAATTTTAATGCAAAAAACAGTGGTAGTTTTTTTCAATTTACAGTAATATGCTGTAAAGAACAATGTAAAATGTATTGTCGTTTTTATTAATTTGATTGGTAGTTTGCTGTAAAGTTAAACGTTCTTATTTAGACAAAAAATGTTTGGAAAGTATGATAATATACTGTAATATTTGTTGCAATATTGGATACTATTAAAGTTGAAAAGGCATGCAATTTCTAGCCGTACATATATTTTTTTCTGTGAAAATGAAAAAAATCAATTACATTTAGTGAAAAAATATGAAGTACTTTATTGACACATCCTGTCCAGGTGTTTGCGGGCCAGATAAAATGATGTCGCGGGCCCCCGGCCCTTGAGTTTGACACCTGTGATCTACATCAACAATATGAAGTGTCTGGCTGGACAGGACAGATTAAAAAAAAAATATATATATATATATATATGTTAGATTTTGAATTGATGAAGAATCAATAGAAACAAGAATTGCGATTAATCTGAAAATGGGTTTTGTTGACACCTTATTAATTTAGCAGCAAACAACATCATGGGATTTCACCAACAATTTTGTTACGTGTTTTATGCTACGGTGGCCGTGGAAGTTCTGTAGTGGAAAAAAAAAGCAACTCTTCACATGCATGGTGCTTGAAAAGTGTTACTACTTGACTATATATTTATTTTTTAATAAAAAAGAACAATTCTGATTAAAAGAGGTCAAAATGCCAAATACTGTCCCGGCTGATCTCTACTAAGGACGATATGGGACACACACTAACTGATCTTCTAGGCCAGGGGTGTCAAACTGGTTTTCATTGAGGGCCACATCGCAGTTATGGTTGCCCTCAGAGGGCCGCTTTTAACAATGAGTAATATATGAATATACATGTATATATATATAATACCTTAACAATATATTTTTTTACATAAGCTGCAAGAAAAGTATTTCAATTTTACTTCAAAAACTGGCAGCTCAGTCACCAGAATTTTACAGTAAAAGCAGTGTTTTTTTAAATTTTTTTACAGCATATCAAAAATGGAATAAATAGAATGGAATGTAGAAACAATACCACTTTTTTTAGCGGTAAAATTCAAGCCATAGAGCTGCCAGTTTTGGGGGTTTTTTTACCGTAAAATTTTGTCGTTTTAATGTATTTTTTGTTTGTTTTTTAATGTTTAGGTGTCTTACTATATATGGAAAAAAAGAGTTCCAAAGTTGATTTTACGGTAAAAAGCTCAGTCGGCGGAATTGAACCGTAAAATCTATTGTCGATTTTGCAGTCTACAATTTGATTGATAGTTTGTTTTGAAATCATAAGTCAAGCAGGTATTTAAGTATAGTACTTATCTTTAAATGGTAAATGGGTTGTACTTGTATAGCGCTTTTCTACCTTCTTTTTTTTTTTTTTTTTTTTTTTGGGTCCTGTCCAGCTTCTCAGGAAAATTATATAGTTGATGTAGATGCCCATGTCGGCTGTTCAGATTTACTTTACAAAAGAGAAGTGTAGGATACTTCTCTTGTTGCCTTATTTGTATTTGACTTTATTAAATGTATTTATATTATCATTTAGTGCAGCCGGGCCGGAGCAGGAGGGGATAGAAAGAGAAAAAAAAGAAGACAGAGGGGGAAATTGTGGGGACAAGAGGGGGATTAGACAGAGAGACAAAAACAACAACAGCAAACAACAACAACAACAACAACAACAATAGAGCAACATCAGCAAATACGACATGTACAAATATGATGGTAAAAGTAATAGCAAATAAGCAGTTAGCGAAAAATAAAAAATAATACAGAAATGGCAATGAGCATTATTACACTACAAATGGATCAATTCAAATACCAATAGAAATAGCGCTATTGATAATGAACAATACCAATACTTTACATTTATTATCAACAATACAGTTGTTTAAATGCAACAATACATATACGTAATGATAACTTGAGATACGAAAGAATGCAGAAAAATGGAGGGGGAGAAAGAGAAGCAACCTACATTAACCTTGTAGATTGTTAGAGTAAAAATAGGTTAAGCTTTGTCAGTGTGCCATGTGTTACAACCAGTTTACCCGAGGGCAACAACGTTAATATATGTTTGATGAAACGTGATTATGTGCATGGGTGTAAGTATGCATATGTACTTGTATATGTACAGAATGTGTATATGTGTTTGTACAGTGAATGTATATGTACAGAGTGTGTATATGTGTTTGTACAGTAAGTGTATATGTACAGTATGTGTATGTTTGTATATTGAATGTGCGTGTGGATGTACGAACAAGCTTTTCTACCTTCAAGGTACTCAAAGCGCTTTGACACTATTTACACATTCACCCATTCACACACACACTGATGGCGGGAGCTGCCATGCAAGGCCCTAACCACAACCCATCAGGAGCAAGGGTGAAGTGTCTTTCTTAAGGACACAACGGACGTGACGAGGTTGGTAGAAGGTAGGGATCGAACCAGGAACCCTCAGGTTGCTGGCACGGCCACTCTCCCAACTTTTTGAAATACATGATAATACTTTGATTTTGATAATATTGAATTTTAAAAGACATGCAATTACATGCATACATGATTGTTAATGTCAAAAGGGAAAGAACACATATATTTAGTAAGAAAAGATTAAGCATTTTATTAACACATATATCCAAGCGGGCCACATAAAATAATGTGGCGGGCCAGATTTGGCCCACGGGCCTTGAGTTTGATACTCGTGTTCTCGGCTCATACATGTCCAGCCAATATAAAGCAGGAATAAATCCTTCTCTCTGGTCCCCCCGACAGGAGGACCACTTCGGAGATTGTTTGTTTCTCAGCTCCATCCTTGACTGGAGCAGGACCGGTGCAAGTCAGTCTGAGGGTGGACCGGGCAAAGGTTCCTGGCAGTCTGTCCTTCGAGTACATAGAAGACCCCACCGTCCTGCGCATCGAGCCCCTTTGGAGCATTACCAGGTCAGTCTTGTTGCTGTCCGATACAAAACACTTATGTCAAATGACTCTTTTAGTAGCAAAACATTTGTTATAAACTTGGGCTGTCAAGCCATTAAAATATTGAAATGCGATTAATCACCTTGTGTCTCTAGTTAAGTCGTGATTAATCACGATTAATTGCAGATAGACATTTTTATCTTTAATAACTGTACCTTAAACAGATCATTGTCAAGTTTTTAATACAAAACTCAAAACCAGTGAAGTTGGCACGTTGTGTAAATGGTAAATAAAAATGATTTCCAATTCCTTTTCAACTTATATTCAATTGAATAGACTGCAAAGACAAAATATTTAATGTTCGAACTGGTAAACTTTGTTATTTTTTTGCAAATATTAGCTCATTTGGATGTTTCATGTTTCAAAAAAGCTGGCAAAAGTGGCAAAAAAAGACTGAGAAAGTTGAGGAATGCTCATCAAACACTTATTTGGAACATCCCACAGGTGGACAGGCTAGTTGGGAACAGGTGGGTGCCATGATTGGGTATAAAAGCAGTCATTCACAAACAAGGATGGGGCGAGGGTCACCACTTTGTCAACAAATGCGTGAGCAAACTGTCGAACAGTTTAAGAACAACATTTCTCAACGAGGTATTGCAAGGAATTTGGGGATTTCACCATCTACGATCTGTAATATCATCAAAAGGTTCAGAGAATCTGGAGAAATCACTGCATGTAAGCAGCATGCCCGTGACCTTCGATCTCTCAGGCGGTATTGCATCAAAAAGCGACATCAGTGTGTAAAGGATATCACCACAAAAGCTTAGGAACACTTCAGAAAACCACTGTCAGTAACTACAGTTGGTCACGACCTATAAGTGCAAGTTAAAACTCTCCTATGCAAAGCGAAAGTCATTTATCAACAACACCCAGAAACGCCGCCGGCTTTGCTGGGCCCGAGCTCCTCTAAGATGGACTGATACAAAGTGGAAAAGTGTTCTGTGGTCTGACGAGTCCACATTTCAAATTGTTTTTGGAAACTGTGGACGTCGTGTCCTCCGGACCAAAGAGGAAAAAAACCATCCGGATTGTTATAGGCGCAAAGTGTAAAAGCCAGCATGTGTGATGGTATGGGGGTGTATTAGTGCCCAAGACATGGGTAACTTACACATCTGTGAAGGCGCCATTAATGCTGAAAAGTACATACAGGTTTTGGAGCAACATATGTTGCCATCCAAGCAACGTTACTATGGACGCCCCTGCTTATTTCAGCAAGACAATGCCAAGCCACGTGTTACATCAACGTGGCTTCAATCAATCAATTCCTTTATTGTCATTGTCATAATAACACTTAAGTCATACATGAACAACAAGATTTTGTTTGAGCTTTGTCCAGTGGCATAGAAACTGTATTGATGTGCAGGTTGACAATAGTTTACATTTTAGCATTGTCAGGAAGATCGCGATAAGAGGGGTGTGGGGGTGGGAACAGTCAGATGTCTGATGGGTGTTACGTTGATGTTGCAGCAATGCAATGTCCAGAGCACAATTATTGAGGTGGTGAAGAGTGAGGTAATAAGATGGTCCGGGGCAGCAAAGGGGCAGGCTGTTCATTTAGCAGTCTCACAGCCTGGGGATACAGACTGTGAGACATTCTGGTGGTCCTGGTGCGAATTGATCTACACCTCCTTCCAGAGGGTAGCAGGTTGAAGAGGCCATGTGCTGGGTGGTATCTGTCCTTCAGGATGTTGTGTCTTCGCTTTAGGCAGGGAGTTGTGTACATGGCACTCATCTCTGGGAGTACTGTCCTTGTAATTTTCCCTGCCGCTTTAACCACTTGCTGGAGGGCCTGTTGGTTTGCTTTAGTGCAGCTAGCAAACCACACTAAAAATCCTTAAGTGAGGACACTGCTGATGGCACAGTTTTAAAAGTTGACCATTGATTTCTGCGGAATGTTTGCGCATTTTAGTTTCATCAAAAAAAAAAGACATTGTTGGGCCTTTCCGACTGTAAAAGCAGTGTTAATGTTCCAGCATAGATCTTCTGTTATGTTCACCCCTAAGAATTTGAAATGCTTGACCCTTTCTACGAGATTGTTATTAATTAAAAGTGGAGGGTGTTTATTCTGCCCTTTCCTGTGGAATTCTACAATTAGTTCTTTGGTTTTGTTAGTGTTAAGAACCAAGTTATCGTTAGCACACCATGAAGCCAGCTGTTGGACCTCTGCATTGTATGCTGTCTCATCATTGTTACTGATGAGCCCAAGTACCGTGGTGTCGTCGGCATATTTGACAGTGAGATTGGATGTTGAAGAGGCTATGCAGTCAGGTGTGAAGAGGGTGAAGAGCGCAGGGCTTAGCACACAACCCTGTGGGGCACCGGTGTTGATGGTGAGCGTGGCAGAAATGTGCTCGCCTATTTTCACATACTGTGTGCGATTTGTTAAAAAGTCCAAAATCCAGTTGCAGAGGAAGGTGTTCAGACCAAGGTTGTGAAGCTTAGATCTGAGTCTGTTTGGCCTTATTGTGTTAAATGCTGAGCTGAAATCGACAAAGAGCAGTCTTGCATAAGTGTCCTTAAGCTCAAGATTCATAGTAAAAGAGTGCGGGTACTAGACTGGCCTGCCTGTAGTCCAGACCTGTCTCTCATTGAAAATGTGTGGCGCATCATGAAGCCTAAAATACCACAACGGAGACCCCCGGACTGTTGAACAACTTAAGCTGTACATCAAGCAAGGATGGGAAATAATTCCACCTGAAAAGCTTCAAAAATTGGTCTCCTCAGTTCCCAAATGTTTACTGAGTGTTGTTAAAAGGAAAGGCCATGTAACACAGTGGTAAAAATGCCCCTGTGAAAACTTTTTTGCAATGTGTTGCTGCCATTAGATTCCAAGGTAATGATTATTTGCAGTCTATTCAATTGAATATAAGTTGAAAAGGATTTGCAAATCATTGTATTTTGTTGTTATTTACGAATTACACAACGTGCCAACTTCACTGGTTTTGGGTTTTGTACTTGGTCTACCTCCTTAAATACAGAATATTCACTGTTGACCAGCAAGTAGCCAAACAACCAATGAACAAATGTTTCTGGCCTCCAAGAACTGTTTTTCAAATCCGCTCGAGACCACACCGACTTTGTATGCTCCACTTGAGACCTGCTAATGAGATCTATCACTTTAGGCACCTTGTATCGTGGGGCAATGTTATGACCAGACTGATCATGTCAAAAACACAATGAAGTTTTCACTCTCTTCCGAGTCTTCTGACTTTTAAAGAAGTTTATCTGGGAAGATTCAGGGGCCAACTGCTAGTTTTAGTCGTGTAATGTTTTCATGAAAGATTTGCAGCTTTGCGAGGTCCCGCGACTCGTGTTTGCATGCCGAATACGCCGTTTAATTAGAGGAGCGTGGCGTAATGAACGCCAGACACATTTAAAAGGGCCCCAGGTTGATCAGTGTCGCTAAACAAATGTGAGTCGGTGCACGCAGATGAGTCAGACTCGCTGTTTCATTTCTTCAATCTCAGAGTCTGTGGCAGCCCAGGCTGGTCGTCAGAATCCCCGATTGGATGTGCGCTCGCCACTGAAGGATGGATGGTACCGAGTCGCTGCTTTGAAAACCTTAGCACATCCTTCACGTGTGTTGACAATCCTCAAGTTAAATACTCACGACATTCTTGTGCTCCTTCTTTGAAAAGGTCAATGAAATTAACTCCCGATGTGTCTGTTTTCAGAATATATATTTATTTCCCGGGGAAATGAAACTCATTGTCGTGTCCTTTTACAAAATCAGAGTACAAAATGTGATGAATTTGACTGAAAAATGAATTAAAAATACCTTAATTGTTTACATACTTAATGGTGTCTGTATCAAGGCAGTAAAACGTATGACCAAACAAAACAGAAGTTATTGTCACGTATGTTTTGGTGAATTTACTGAGGATTTTGTGAAACTGAAACAATACAAAAATAATTCTATTGTAAAAAAAAAAAAAAATGTAGCTAACTCATTATAACCATGACATATTTTAAAAATACACTTCACACTAGGGCTGGGCGATATGGCCTTTTATTAATATCTCGATATTTGTAGGCCATGTCACGATACACGATATATATCTCGATATTTTGCTTTAGCCTTGAATGAACACTTGATGCATATACACCAGTAAGATTTAAGGCTATATACAAACCCCGTTTCCATATGAGTTGGGAAATTGTGTTAGATGTAAATATAAACGGAATACAATGATTTGCAAATCATTTTCAACCCATATTCAGTTGAATATGCTACAAAGACAACATATTTGATGTTCAAACTGATAAACATTTTTTTTTGTTGCAAATAATCATTAACTTTAGAATTTGATGGCAGCAACACGTGACAAAGAAGTTGGGAAAGGTGGCAATAAATACTGATAAAGTTGAGGAATGCTCATCAAACACTTATTTGAAACATCCCACAGGTGAACAGGCAAATTGGGAACAGGTGGGTGCCATGATTGGGTATAAAAGTAGATTGCATAAAATGCTCAGTCATTCACAAACAAGGATGGGGCGAGGGTCACCACTTTGTCAACAAATGCGTGAGAAAATTGTTGAACAGTTTAAGAACAACCTTTCTCAACCAGCTATTGCAAGGAATTTAGGGATTTCACCATCTACGGTCCGTATTATCATCAAAGGGTTCAGAGAATCTGGAGAAATCACTGCACGTAAGCAGCTGAGCCCGTGACCTTCGATCCCTCAGGCTGTACTGCATCAACAAGCAACATCAGTGTGTAAAGGATATCACCACATGGGCTCAGGAACACTTCAGAAACCCACTGTCAGTAACTACAGTTGGTTGCTACATCTGTAAGTGCAAGTTAAAACTCTCCTATGCAAGGCAAAAACCGTATCAACAACACCCAGAAACGCCGTCGGCTTCGCTGGGCCTGAGCTCATCTAAGATGGACTGATACAAAGTGGAAAAGTGTTCTGTGGTCTGACGAGTCCACATTTCACATTGTTTTTGGAAACTGTGGACGTCGTGTCCTCCGGACCAAAGAGGAAAAGAACCATCCGGATTGTTATAGGTGCAAAGTGTAAAAGCCAGCATGTGTGATGGTATGGGGGTGTATTAGTGCCCAAGACATGGGTAACTTACACATCTGTGTAGGCGCCATTAATGCTGAAAGGTACTACAGGTTTTAGAGCAACATATGTTGCCATCCAAGCAACGGTACCATGGACGCCCCTGCTTATTTCAGCAAGACAATGCCAAGCCACATGTTACATCAATGTGGCTTCATAGTAAAAGAGTGCGGGTACGAGACTGGCCTGCCTGTAGTCCAGACCTGTCTCCCATTGAAAATGTGTGGCGCATTGTGAAGCCTAAAATACCACAATGGAGACCCCCGGACTGTTGAACAACTTAAGCTGTACATCAAGCAAGAATGGGAAAGAATTCCACCTGAGAAGCTTAAAAAATGTGTCTCCTCAGTTCCCAAACGTTTACTGAGTGTTGTTAAAAGGAAAGGCCATGTAACACAGTGGTGAACATGCCCTTTCCCAACTACTTTGGCACGTGTTGCAGCCATGAAATTCTAAGTTAATTATTATTTGCAAAAAAAAAATAAAGTTTATGAGTTTGAACATCAAATATGTTGTCTTTGTAGTGCATTTAATTGAATATGGGTTGAAAAGGATTTGCAAATCATTGTATTCCGTTTATATTTACATCTAACACAATTTCCCAACTCATATGGAAACGGGGTTTGTAAATAAACATTGATTGATTGATGATTCTGTGTCTACATTAAAACATTCTTCTTCATACTGCATTAATATATGCTACTTTTAAACTTTCATGCAGAGAGGGAAATCACAACTGAGTCAATTTACCAAAAGTGTATTTATTAAACAGTTATTAAGCAGTGGCACAAACATTCATGTCATTTCAAAACAGAAAGTGCAAGATTGTCAGACATTTTAAAACAAGCTATGAGTGAGTCATAATGTTACAGCTCCTGTTATTACCAAATCTGTGTTATATGTGTTTTATGTTGCACGATTGCACCAAGAAAAATTCCTAGTTTGTGAACCCGTTCTCAAACAATGGCAATAAAACGATTTTGATTCTGATTCTAGTGCACTTTTTTGCATGATGTCACTAAGATGACATATCAAAACAACACTAAATTAAAGTGCACTTTTTGTACAGAACACCACTACAATAGTTTAAAACAAATAAAGTGCACTTTTGTGCATGATGTCACACAAGATATTTCAATAACTGTCAAATAAAAATGAGCTGCATAATAGGAAATCAAATCCTTCGCTATGTGGTAGGTTCCTGCGGACGTTATCTCCTTTGGTTTTAGACTATTTGTTTCATACGGTGTTGATGTGGAAATGGTTGCTTGGGCATTTTGTTGGTGTGGCACCGGTCGAGATGTTGACAAGCGGAGTTTAAAGCACTCTTCATTTTCTAGCGGGTGACTTTTCAAATGATGCTACACATTAGCAGTAATGCTACTTTTTGTAGCAACGCTTTTGCCGCATACTTGTAAAACATCTTCCCGCTTGAAGCCAAACCACCGCCAGACAATGGACTCCCTGCTGTTTTTCTTGGGAATTAATTCTTCTTTCATTTGTTACCAGAATCGCACCTTCTTTCTCTCGTATTACCACTCACACCGCACCGCTCGCATCACAGCTAATGTTACCCATGTCGCTACTTGTCTGCTCCGCGATTGCGTGTGACGTTGCACGCGCAACAGTACCGTATTTTTCGGATTATTGACATGTCTGTGTAATCATGTTTTGTTTTAGTCATGTTTTGTTTTGTTTAATTATTGGACTCTTTAGTTTCTGGCTTTTCACTCCCTTGTCTTGTTTCCATGGTTACACATTAGTTTCACCTGTTCCACGTTTGGACTCATTGTGCACTCTTGTTTGTCACCATAGCAACCCATTAGTTTTCACCTGCCCTCACAACTCATGCACCTGTCTTTAATCATGTCACTATTATTTAAGCTTCCAGTTGCCAGGCTGTCTGTCTGGCGACATCATACCCGTCACAATCTGTTTACCTCTGCGCACTTCAAGTAAGTTTTTGTTTATTAATGCCACAGTTAGTGTTTTTGTTTCATTGTTCATAGTTTCTGCCTTTGTGCAAGTTTTGTGTTTATAGCCAAGTTTTGTACCTCCACTGTGAGCGCCTTTTGTTTGTTTCTTTTTTTTGAGTGTTAAAATTAAATATGTCTTCACCTTCACGCCATGTCTGGTCCAAAACATTTGCACCACGGGAGAACAAACCACGCCATAGTCCAAGTCCTGACAATTATAAATTGCAGTTTTTTTCATAGTTTGGCCGTGGCTGCGACTTATACTCAGGAGCGACTTATGTGTGAAATTATTAACACATTACTGTAAAATATCAAATAATATTATGTATCTCATTCGCGTAAGACACAAAGCAAATGTCAGCAATTGTCACACACGTCAACCAATAAGAATTCGGCGGGGGCGGGTCATGGCAGAAGTGCATTGTGCGTCATGGCAGAAGTGCATTGTGGTTCATGGTATGCTAACTGCTGCTACATCCGTAGCTATTAAAATTGATTATTTCAACATTGGCGGTAACTTATAAAAACTGAGAAGGCAACTAAAATGGCATCGAAAAGAAAATCATATACTACAGATTACAAGCCGGACGTAGTGAAATATGCAGCAGGAAACGGCGATCGAGCAGCAGAAAGGAAGGAAACGGTGCATACCAGAGGCGACACCGGGGAGGAAGATTTCATGGGATTTAGCGATCGGGAGTGACAGATTGTTTGGTAAACGTATAGCATGTTCTATATGTTGTAGTTATTTGAATGACTCTTACCATAATATGTTACGTTAACATACCAGGCACGTTCTCAGTTGGTTATTTATGCCTCATATAACGTAAACAACCTACTCAGTGGCCTAGTGGTTAGAGTGTCCGCCCTGAGATGGGTAGGTTGTGAGTTCAAACCCCGGCCGAGTCATACCAAAGACTATAAAAATGGGAGCCATTACCTCCCTGCTTGGCACTCAGAATCAAGGGTTGGAATTGGGGGTTAAATCACCAAAAATGATTCCCGGGCGCGGCCACCGCTGCTGCTCACTGCTCCCCTCACCTCCCAGGGGATGATCAAGGGTGATGGGTCAAATGCAGAGAATATAATTCTGCCACACCTAGTGTGTGTGTGACAATCATTGGTACTTTAACTTTAACTTTAACTTATTCAGCCTGTTGTTCACTATTCTTTATTTATTTTAAATTGCCTTTCAAATGTCTATTCTTGGTGTTGGATTTTATCAAATAAATTTCCCCCAAAAATGCGACTTATACTCCAGTGGGACATATATATGTTTTTTTTTCCTTCTTTATTGTGCATTTTCGGCCGGTGCGACTTATAGTCCGAAAAATACGGTATGACGTATGTAAGAAGGTGCGCTAGGAGACAAGAAAGAGTGAGTAGAGCCTGTAGTGTAATGCTCGCAGCTAAAAGCAACTGCGTGAGAACGTATACTCGAATACTCACAATATAGTCATTTTCTATATCGCACAGAGACAAATCCGCGATATATATCCAGTATATTCAATCAATCAATCAATGTTTATTTATATAGCCCTAAATCATATTCCATATATCGCCCAGCCCTACTACACACCATTGCTAACTACATTGTCTATCTAGCCATGCCGTACGTGTATGTTGCAAATACTATTCAAACGTATGTCAAATTGTGTAATAGTTTTTTTTAAGTGCAGGTTTCTACAAAGAACTATAGAGCTGCACCCACTTAATAAAAATAAAAAAAAAAGAAGTATTTTTTCCACATATAAGCCTCACCGGACTATAAGCAGCAGATATACCTGTCATGTCTGTGTGATCATGTTTTGTTTTAGTCATGTTCGGTTTTGTTTTTGGACTTTTTGTGCACTTTTGTTTGTTTTGTCACCATAGCAACCATTAGTTTTCACCTGTCACGTCACGCACCTATTTCACGTTTTGAGTCACGCACCTGTTTTCACTAATCATGTCTGTAGTATTTAAGTTCATTGTTTTCAGTTTGTCTTTCTGGCGACATCCCGCATTTATGCTTCTGCACACTCTCCACACACCCTTATGACCCTTGCTGCTCTTTTTTCATGCCGGTTTCTCGTCCAAGTAAGTTTTCTTTATTCATGCCATAGTTTGCAAGTTTTGTTTAATTGTTCATAGTTTCTGCCTTTGTGCAAGTTTTGTGTTTATAGTCAAGTTTTGTACTTCCGCCCTTGTGCGCGCCTTTAGTTTGTTCCTTTTGATATATAGTGTTAAAATAAATCATGTATTCACCTTCACGCCATGTCTGGTCCAAATCACTTGCACCTCGGGAGAACAAACCACGCCACAGTCCCAGCCGTGACAATACCGTATTTTTCGGAGTATAAGTCGCTCCGGAGTATAAGTCGCACCGGTCGAAAATGCATAATAAAGAAGGAAAAAAACATATATAAGTCGCACTGGAGTATAAGTCGCATTTTTGGGGGAAATTTATTTGATAAAAGCCAACACCAAGAATAGACATTTGAAAGGCAATTTAAAATAAATAAAGAATAGTGAACAACAGGCTGAATAAGTGTACGTTATATGAGGCATAAATAACCAACTGGTATGTTAACGTAACATATTATGGTAAGAGTCATTCAAATAACTATAACATATAGAACATGCTATACGTTTACCAAACAATCTGTCACTCCTAATCGCTAAATCCCATGAAATCTTATACGTCTAGTCTCTTACGTGAATGAGCTAAATAATATTATTTGATATTTTACGGTAATGTGTGAAAAATTTCACACATAAGTCGCTCCTGAGTACAAGTCGCACCCCCGGCCAAACTATGAAAAAAACTGCGACTTATATTCCGAAAAATATGGTACATGTTGTGAAATGAGTTATTTACACATAAATATTTTACAAATTATTTACATAACTTAATTGTTTCCAAACGGTGTCTGTAACACGGCAGTAAAACGGCCGATCAAACAAAACAGAAGTCATGGTCATGGTCCCACTAGCTGTGCAAACTAACTCTCCAATCAGCGAAACAGACTCCACGGTAACGTTTTGGTGAATTTACTGAGGATTTTGTGAAAGTGAAACAATACAAAAAGAATTCCATTGTAAGGTTATAATACTAAAACAGACACTCGTGTTAGCGTATTAGCTAATGCTAACGACGCCAGCTTCATTACATTACTATAGCACGTACAAAAATGCATGAAAACACTCCTACAGACATAAAGTTCTTACTTAGATCTGTCAGTAAACTCGCCATGAAAGCGCTAAATTACACATGGGATGCTTTAGTAAGTAAGAATAGTTTTAGTTATATTGTAAAACTTACAAACGTTGCTTGGAGTGATGAATGAAGAATCCATATATAGACAACTTGAAGACGGAACGGCACTTTAAAGCACTAAACATAAAGAAACACTGTAGACGTTCACCCTGCAGCACATGCAGTGAGCGAACCCGTCCAGTAGATGGCGCCATAGCACAAACAATAACACACCATTTCAGTGTATTTGCTTGTGTTTAATGAAACTATTTGCAGTATGGCCGTCAGCGAAGAAAAATCCATAAGTTAGCCGCATTGTTTTAAAAGCCACAATGTTTAAAGCGTAGGAAAAAAGTAACGGCTTTTAGTCTGGATCTTACGGTAATTAAAGGCATTGGTACTAGTGTAAAAATATTATGAGTTGATTATGTAAAATGCTACTCTTTTCTTTTTTTTAATCAGGTGTCTCACATTTGACTTTCGATTATTTAATGATTAATCACAGGTTATTTTCTGGACTATATGATGCTACTTTTTTCCCTTAGCTGTGAACCCTGCGACTTATACAAAGGTGCGGATAATCCGTGGGTTTGTTTTCTCTAACGGCTAAATTAGAAATCAAACAATGTACGAGAATGATCCACTTTAAGAAACCGTTCACACTCAAAGAGGAATTCTGATAAACACCTCGAACCTTATCAAAAAGGACAATGTATTTTTCATCTCATAAAGGATGATACAAGACATCAATTACTTTTCTGTTTTGGTTGATCAGCCGTTTTACTGCCTTGTTACAGACACTGTTTTGGAAACAATTAAGGTAAATAAATATTTACAAAAAAATTCTGTGTAGATAACTAATCCCACAACGTATATATCTGCGGCTTATAGTCCGGTGCGACTAATATACGGTGTAAAAATAGTTGTTTCCTTCTTAAATTCAGTGGATACGGCTTATGGTCCGTAAAATACGGTCATTTAGTAGATTTTTAAAAGCAGCCGTGTGGCCCTCTAAGAAGTCGAGTCTGACCCCTCTATGATAATTAGTGTCTCTCCTGTGCAAATGATGGATACTTGCATGTTATAGATTATTGAAAGATCTGAGTATAGAGGCACTATGTCGGTGAGATGATGAACACAAAAATAGGAGCCAGCTGGTTTGTTTCGGCACTCGCGCCCATTTACAAAGAGTGCGGCGTCTTGCCAGCTTGTGAGAAGTCTACTCCTAGAGAAGGTCAGGTTAGAAGACTCCATCTGGCTACGCTCATTTAAAGATGGGGATGACTCAATCTGCGGCTGTGTGACTCTGATCAGTAATCTCTGCTTTCTCTCCTCTAAAAAGCGGCCACACCACGCTGACGGTGACCGGGACCAACCTGGACGTCGTTCAGGAGCCGCGAATCCGAGTCAAATACGGTGGCCACGAGTCTGTCAATGTGAGTGTGACGTGCTGCACGAAACTTGTTTACAGGAGCCCTTTCATCAATGGTGGATGGGACTCAATCAGGTGGGAGAATGACCGCTAACCCTGAATTTAACGGTCATTTATATATATATATATATATATATATATATATATATATATATATATATATATATATATATATATATATATATATATATATATATATATATATATATATATATACATATATATATATGTATAAATATATATATATATACTGTATATATTTATATATATACTGTATATTTATATGCATATACATATATATATATATATATATATAAATACATACAATATATATTCACACAAACTATATATATATACATATACACACCGTATATATATATATATATATATATATATATATATATATATATATATATATATACATACATACATACAATATATATTTACAAAAACTGTATGTATATATATATATATATATATGTATATATATATATATATATACATACATACCATATTTGTACAAAAAACTATATATATATATATATATATATATATATATATATATATACATATATACACATATATATACAGTAATAGTATACAGGTAAAAGCCAGTAAATTAGAATATTTTGAAAAACTTGATTTATTTCAGTAATTGCATTCAAAAGGTGTAACTTGTACATTATATTTATTCATTGCACACAGACTGATGCATTCAAATGTTTATTTCATTTAATTTTGATGATTTGAAGTGGCAACTAATGAAAATCCAAAATTCCGTGTGTCACAAAATTAGAATATTGTGTAAGGGTTACATTTTGAAGACACCTGGTGCCACAAACTAATCAGCTGATTAACTCAAAACACCTGCAAAGGGCTTTAAATGGTCTCTCAGTCCAGTTCTGAAGCCTACACAAACATGGGGAAGACTTCAGATTTGACAGCTGTCCAAAAGGCAACCATCGACACATTGCACAAGGAGGGAAAGACACAAAAGGTTATTGCTGAAGAGGCTGGCTGTTCTCAGAGCTCTGTGTCCAAACACATTAATGGAGAGGCAAAGGGAAGGAAAAACTGTGGTCAGAAAAAGTGTACAAGCGATAGGGATCACCGCGCCCTGGTCAAGATTGTGAAAAAAAACCCATTCAAAAATGTGGGGGAGATTCAGAAGGAGTGGACAGCTGCTGGAGTCAGTGCTTCAAGATCCACCACCAAGAGACGCTTGAAAGACATGGGTTTCAACTGCCGCATACCTCGTGTCAAGCCACTGTTGACCAAGAAACAGCGCGAAAAGCGTCTCACCTGGGCTAAGGAAAAAAAGAGCTGGACTGCTGCTGAGTGGTCCAAAGTCATGTTTTCTGACGAAAGCAAATTTTGCATTTCCTTTGGAAATCGAGGTCCCAGAGTCTGGAGGAAGACAGGAGAGGCACAGGATCCACGTTGCCTGAAGTCTAGTGTAAAGTTTCCACCATCAGTGATGGTTTGGGGTGCCATGTCATCTGCTGGTGTCGGTCCACTCTGTTTCCTGAGATCCAGGGTCAACGCAGCCGTCTACCAGCAAGTTTTAGAGCACTTCATGCTTCCTGCTGCTGACCTGCTCTATGGAGATGGAGATTTCAAGTTCCAACAGGACTTGGCGCCTGCACACAGCGCAAAATCTACCCGTGCCTGGTTTACGGACCATGGTATTTCTGTTCTAAATTGGCCCGCCAACTCCCCTGACCTTAGCCCCATAGAAAATCTGTGGGGTATTGTGAAAAGGAAGATGCAGAATGCCAGACCCAAAAACGCAGAAGAGTTGAAGGCCACTATCAGAGCAACCTGGGCTCTCATAACACCTGAGCAGTGCCAGAAACTCATCGACTCCATGCCACGCCGCATTAACGCAGTAATTGAGGCAAAAAGAGCTCCAACCAAGTATTGAGTATTGTACATGCTCATATTTTTCATTTTCATACTTTTCAGTTGGCCAACATTTCTAAAAATCCCTTTTTTGTATTAGCCTTAAGTAATATTCTAATTTTGTGACACACGGAATTTTGGATTTTCATTTGTTGCCACTTCAAATCATCAAAATTAAATGAAATAAACATTTGAATGCATCAGTCTGTGTGCAATGAATAAATATAATGTGCAAGTTACACCTTTTGAATGCAATTACTGAAATAAATCAAGTTTTTCAAAATATTCTAATTTACTGGCTTTTACCTGTGTATATATATATACATACAATATATATTTATAAATACTATACATATATACACATATATATGCATATATATATATATATGATATATATACACATATATATGCATATATATACATATATATGATATATATGTGTATATATATAATATATATACACATATATACAATAAATGTATGTGTATATATACGATATATATGTGTGTATATATATATACAATATATATATGTGTATATACATACGTTTATGTAATTATCTAGTTTAATGTTATGTTGAATATTTTTTTTTACCTTAAATTAATTAAATAAAAAGTATGTATTTGATATATATACACATATATATATATATATATATATATATATATATATATATATATATATATATATATATATATACATATATATATATATATATATATATATATATATATATACACACAGCATATATATATATATATATATATAATATATACATGTATAAACACACACAGACATATATATATATATATATATATTTATATATATATATATATATATATACAATATATATGTGTATATACACACGTGTATGTAATTATCTAGTTTAATGTTATGTTGAATATTTTTTTCCACCCTAAATTAATTAAATAAAAAGTATGTATTTGATATATATACACATATATATATATATATATATATATATATATATATATATATATATATATATATATATATATATATATATATATATATATATATATATATATTTATATTTATATATAAATATATATAATATATACATGTATAAACACACACACATATATATATATATATATATATATATATATATATATATATATATATATATATATATATATATATATATATATGTTTACTTGGGACGGACTATGGACACTGGCAGGCCGGATGCAGCCCGTGGGCCGTAGTTTGGGGACCCCTGGTTTGTATCAACTTCAGATCTTAATATGTTAATATGAAGTTTAATGTTTTTCTTTATGTTTTGTGCCCTTTAATGTAAAGAAAACCCTGTTTTTTTATGGCAAAAACACAAAACATGCAACATTTTCCCACAAAATATTTTTAAAAATTGAATATTTGATGTGAAGTAATTGTAGCTTTAATAGGTCAATAATTCAGACATTGATTTTGATGCATTATTATTTTTTGAGCAATGACAGTTTTAAAGAAAAAAAAATCAAAAAGTCTGATTAAAAAATATTTAGATATAAAAAAGCCTTTTCTGATTAAATGAGTGGTTGTGTTGATTCTCCCAGTCGGGACCACTACAGTCACATAGACCTTCTGAGTGCCTGCAAGTCCGCATAACTTCGAACAGACTTTTACGCCACGTTTGATTGCGGAAACATGCTAGCAGCTGATCACCGTGATCAAACTCAAATTAATCACAATCATATAATCGCCCAGCCCTTATCCAGCCTAATGGTTTAGAGCGGTCCAACACACAGTACACACTGTACATTAGTCAGTCAATTACACTAAAGAACAAAAAGAGGCGGTTGACGCTAAATGCCATCGCTTGTAAAAAAAAATCATGTTGCTGTGTAATAATAATGTGTGAAGCTGAGGTCAATTAAAGAATGCTTTCAGAACAATGCATTCCTGTATGCTGCGGAAATGTCAAACAACGATCATCTCAGTATGATGATGATAATTGTGGAGGTTGGGTAGGCTAGCCACCATGAACCCGTACAGGTCTACAGACTCTCCCTCTGGATGCACGGCCATCATTATGGCAAACGAGGAGGAGTGAACATGGAAGATAAGCAGCACTGTAATGCGTGTGGACAGCGGCTGCCAGTGAAATGGAGTGTTAATGATGTCAATTAAAAGTGCATGTCTGACACAACTGCTGGCAGCGCTGCTATCAGAAAGACGTTTCAAGTCGACCTTTGACACGAATCTGCTGCCCACAAAGAGGTTCATTGGCCAATTTAATGAGGGCGGCAATTCCGCGGTTAATATCTCTCAAACGTGGCGTGGAAAGAAGGGATTACAAAGGCGAGGACTTGAAAACCAAAAACTGAGATAAAAATGCGTTGACGCTTAGAATTCAATGCAAAGCTGATAAAACTTTTAAGGTCGGATTGATTCTGAGGAGTTGAAGTAACTTCTTTTTTAAAAGTAGGTACGGTGAGAACATCTGTGGGTGTGGGTTAGAGCAGTGGTCCCCAACCTTTTTTGCACCACGGACCGGTTTAATTAGGCATTATTTTCAGGGACCAGCTTCCCCCTTCTGAAAACTACAACTCACTATCAGTGTTGGGACTAACGCGTTACAAAGTAATGCGTTACTGTAACGGCGTTAGTTTCGGCGGTAACTAGTAGTCTAACGCGTTATTTTTTATATTCAGTAATTCAGTTACCGTTACTACATGATGCGTTACTGAGTTATTTTACGTTATTTTTCATGTAGTATCGGCTAAAAACAGAAGATCTGAGTGTGTTTTATTGGAGAGTTGCAGTGTCGTCCTTCTGATTTTTCCTGTGTCACAACGGGGACAAGAGAAGAGGAGCTGGGTGTGGGTGGAGCTGAAGCCGAGTTTCTTAACATGGAGATATCCTAGACCAGGGGTGCTCACACTTTTTCTGCAGGCGAGCTACTTTTCAATTGATCAAGTCGTGGGGATCTACCTCATTCATATATATAATTTATATTTACTTATTTATGAAATATATGTTTTTGTTAACAAGTTAAATGTGTTTAATGATAATGCAAGCATGTTTAACACATATAGTTAATATTGTTAAAAAATTAAAGGTGTTTAATGATAATACAAGTATGTTTAATACATATAGTTAATATTGTTAACAACTTAAAGGTGTTTAAAGATAATACAAGCATGTTTAACACATATAGTTAATATTGTTAACAAGTTAAAGGTGTTTAAAGATAATACAAGCATGTTTAACACATATAGTTAATATTGTTAACAACTTAAAGGTGTTTAAAGATAATACAAGCATGTTTAACACATATAGATTCCTTTCTTTCATGAAGACAAGAATATAAGTTGGTGTATTACCTGATTCTGATGACTTGCATTGATTGGAATCAGACAGTGGTGCTGATAACGTCCGCATTTTCGAATGGAGGAGAAAAAAAGTCCTCCTTTCTGTCCAATACCACATGAAAGTGGTTGGTTTTTGGCATCTTATTTGTCCAGCTTCCGTACTCCTTTGTATACACTTTACAAGAAATACATTGGCGGCAAACTCCGTAGCTTGCTAGCTTGTGCACGCCATCTTTCTGAGACTCTTATTTTGGTAGCGCAACTGTGCAACTGTGCAGTCGGTCTTTGGAGTTTTGACGACAGGTACGGCGCCAGAGTCTGTTGAAATAAAGTGTTTCTCGCCTTCCAGTCGGTAATTTTAATGAGCTGGCAGCAGCCAGCGTCATCTCAAAAAACCCTCGGGTGCCGTGAATGTCAATCAAGTGACGAAAGTGACGTCATAGTGAAGATTTATGATCGCTCATTTTTATGACTATTTTTTTAATGCCTGGCTGGTGATCGACTGACACACCCTCCGAGATAGACCGGTAGCTCGCGATCGACGTAATGAGCACCCCTGTTCTAGACTGACCATGCGTCCTCTTTTCCCCGGACATGTCTTCTTTTGCGGGGCTGTCCGAGCGGAGTTTCTTAAATGCCTCAAATGTCCGGCATTTTGAGTTAGGGTTGCGTGTATTTTCAATGTACGTTCAGGGTTAAGAAGGGGTTAAAAACAAAACAAATTGTGCGCGCATCAGCATTGGTGAGGGAGGGGAGAGACGGAGAGAGCGAAAGAGCGAGGGAGTGGATTGATTGATTGAGACTTTTATCAGTAGATTGCACAGTACAGTACATATTCCGTACAATTGACTTGTTTAAGTCGGGGTCCACGTAAATCAATTTCTTTCAAACTGTCATTGCTCAAAACATAATATTGAATCAAAATCAATGTTATTATGAATTATTGACCTATTCAAGGTTCCGTTTATTTCACATCAAATATTCCACTTTGAAAAATATTTTTGGTGGAAGATTTTGCATATTTTGTGTGTGTGTGCCATTAAAAACATAGTTTTGTTTGACAAAAAAGGGCGTAAAACAAACAAACAAAAAAACAACATAAAAAAACGAAAACATTTTGAAATGAGGGATAGATGTGAAGTTGATGTAGACTCCAGAGATTTAAGCGTTAAATATAAAATGGCACACCATTATCATCATTTCATGACCCAAGGAAAACACTTTTTACACTTTTATACTGAAATAAATACAACTTATTAAATAAAAACATAGAAAAAACTACCAGCAGCGGTAAAGTTTAGATCCATGAAGGAAAGAAGAAAGTGAATGAATGTTTATAACTGAATGCATTTACATATGCATACAAATTTGTTTTGTTTTTTTATTATTTTTTTAATGAATGAAGTAGCGTTTATGACAACCTTTTTCCAAAACACAATATAGAATGTCAGATATAACAGCATATGTTTATCTTTTTATTTTTTTAAACGCCTACAAAAAAGTGGCACCCCAAAAATTTACTGTAGCACCCCATTTTTATGACTTGATGGGGTTCCTGGGACCCCATTTTGAAAATTCCTAGCACTGATCAACAGATTGTATTATTCTCCAGTGCAATAACAGTACTGAAATGAAGGCTAAAAGGGCATTAATGGGAGCTTTAAAAACATACTTGCCAACCCTCCCGGATTTTCCGGGAGACTCCCGAAATTCAGCGCCTCTCCCGAAAACCTCCCGGGACAAATTTTCTCCCGAAAATCTCCCGAAATTCAGGCGGAGCTGGAAGCCACGCCCCCTCCAGCTCCATGTGGACCTGAGTGACGTCAGGTGTGCAACACCATGTAAATCGTTGGCCAACCAAAAAGTAACCCCAGTATGCTATAGCCAACATTCACCAGGAGATGGCAACAGACAAACATAGATCACTCTATTACATTATTCCCCTTTTAGAAATGTATAGAAGTTACTCAAAATAAATAAACAACCCAACCAAAAAATGCAGCAGCTCAATTAAAAAACTGTACTTAAGACACATTCTTTTTTTTTTTTTAGTACTGAACTCTTAACCCTCATTTGTAAACAATAACATGCTTATTATACAAACAGTATTTGTACACCTTTAACACAGATTTTTATACTGTCTTCAGAGATTCAGTTTTTTGGGTGGTACTCGAAACCTTTCTGGGTACCTGCGAAAGGGTTGTTCAGCATGGTTGGAAAAATAGTGACAGAGAATAGAACAAGGATGGACAATTCAACCCTTAACTCAACAATGAGTAGATGAGTTATGTGTGTGTATATGTGTAAATAAATGAACACTGAAATTCAAGTATTTCTTTTATTTATATGTGTATATATATATATATATATATATATGTATATATATATATATATATATATATGAAATACTTGACTTGGTGAATTCTACCTGTAAATATACTCCTCCCCTCTTAGCCCCTCCCCCAACCACGCCCCCGCCCCGACCACGCCTCCCCACCCCCCGAAATCGGAGGTCTCAAGGTTGGCAAGTATGTTTAAAAAGAAGTAACTAAGTAGTTACTTTTCACAGTAACATATTACTTTTTGGTGTAAGTAACTGAGTTAGTAACTGAGTTACTTTTGAAATAAAGTAACTAGTAACTGTAACTAGTTACTGGTTTTCAGTAACTAACCCGACACTGCTCACTATAATGCTGAATTCATGACAGCCCTGGCCTTGTTTCTTTGCAATGAAATGCTGATGGAAATCAGCCTTTGGCTACAATCTGTCACATTTATATTTGTTATGTTCATTAATGTGCATTGTATCATGTCACAAAGTTATAACAAATGGTAACTTCCTATAAGGAGTTTTATTATACATCTATAAACAAGCTCATTGGTGTGTCTAGTGCACAGGTGTCAAACTCAAGGCCCGCGGGCCAGATCTGGCCCTCCACCTCATTTTATATGGCCCGCAAAAGCCCGGAAATAATATGTGTCAATAAAATACCTGATATTTTCTTTCTTTAATTTCTTACTAAAAGTATTAGGTTCTTTTTCTAGTTTGACAGAGCGAAAAAATAGTGTCCAATATTGCAACAAATATTATATTGTCTAACTTTGTTGGTCAAAATAGACTTAGACTTAGACTTCCTTTTTATTGTCATTCAAATTTGAATTTTACAGCACAGATAAGAACAAAATTTCGTTATATAAGCTCATGGTAGTGCAGGATAAAAAAGCAATAAGGTGCATATATAAATAAATAAAAATATATATATAAATAATATATATAATATATATATATATAAAATAAATAAATATATGATATATAAAATCCAAATAAATACTTAAATATCTACTTAACTTATGGTTTCGAAGCAAGTTATCCATCAAATTGTACACTATAAAAATGACCAATAGATTTTACTGTAAATTTTAGGGAGTTTTTTACAGAATTTTACTGTAAGTTGAAAAAAAACCGACCAATGTTTTTTTTTATTTTTTTACAGTAAAATTATGTCGACTGAGCTGTCGGGTTTTTTTTGTTTTTTTTAATCCACGGTTGATGATTTTATGGTACCACATTTTACTGTGGTAAAAAACTGGCAGCTGAGTTGCCAAAATAAAATTAAAAAGCGGTACTATATTTATATTTACAGTAATATGTTGTAAAAATAATAATAATAAAATAAAGTTAAAAGTTAAAGTACCAATGATTGTCACACACACACACACTAGGTGTGGTGAAATTTGTCCTCTGCATTTGACCCATCCCCTTGTTCACCCCCTGGGAGGTGAGGGGAGCAGTGGGCAGCAGTGGTGCCGCGGCCGGGAATCATTTTTGGTGATTAAACCCCCAATTCCAACCTTTGATGCTGAGTGCCAAACAGGGAGGTAATGGGTCCCATTTTTATAGTCTTTGGTATGACTCGGCTGGGGTTTGAACTCACAACCTACCGATCCCAGGGCGGACACTCTAACCACTAGGCCACTGAGTAGGTATAACACCATATATTTCACAGTAAAAGTCTGGCAACTAAGCTACCAGTTCTGTAAAAACAGTGGTCAAATCCACAGATTTGTTTTACTCTTTACGTTACCATCTATGGTCCGTAATATCATCAAAGGATTCAGAGAATCTGGAGAAATCACTGCACGTAAGCAGCTGAGCCTGTGACCTTCGATCCCTCAGGCTGTACTGCATCAACAAGCGACATCAGTGTGTAAAGAATATCCCCACATGGGCTCAGGAACTCTTCAGAAACCCACTGTCAGTAACTACAGTTGGTCGCTACATCTGTAAGTGCAAGTTAAAACTCTCCTATGCAAGGCGAAAACCGTTTATCAACAACACCCAGAAACGCCGTCGGCTTCGCTGGGCCTGAGCTCATCTAAGATGGACTGATACAAAGTGGAAAAGTGTTCTGTGGTCTGACGAGTCCACATTTCAAATTGTTTTTGGAAACTGTGGACGTCGTGTTCTCCGGACCAAAGAGGAAAAGAACCATCCGGATTGTTATAGGCGCAAAGTTGAAAAGCCAGCATGTGTGATGGTATGGGGGTGTATTAGTGCCCAAGACATGGGTAACTTACACATCTGTGAAGGCGCCATTAATGCTGAAAGGTACATACAGGTTTTGGAGCAACATATGTTGCCATCCAAGCAACGTTACCATGGACGCCCCTGCTTATTTCAGCAAGACAATGCCAAGCCACGTGTTACATCAACGTGGCTTCATAGTAAAAGAGTGCGGGTACTAGACTGGCCTGCCTGTAGTCCAGACCTGTCTCCCTATAAAATGTGTGGCGCATTATGAAGCCTAAAATACCACAACGGAGACCCTCGGACTGTTGAACAACTTAAGCTGTACATCAAGCAAGAATGGGAAATAATTCCACCTGAGAAGCTTCAAAAATGTGTCTCCTCAGTTCCCAAACGTTTACTGAGTGTTGTTAAAAGGAAAGGTGATGTAACACAGCTCTTTCCTAACTACTTTGGCACGTGTTGCAGTCATGAAATTCTAAGTTAATTATTATTTGCAAAAAATAAATAAAAGTTTATGAGTTTGAACATCAAATATGTTGTCTTTGTAGTGCATTCAACTGAATATGGGTTGAAAAGGATTTGCAAATCATTGTATTCCGTTTATATTTACATCTAACACAATTTCCCAACTCAGATGGAAACAGGGTTTGTACTTGAATTGATTTATGTCTGACTCGATGTGACTTGTGTGCAGGTGTGCAAAGTCCTCAACACCACCACCATCAGTTGCTTCGCCCCGTCTCTGCAGTCCGAGGACGACGGCGACCGGGAGAGCGTGAAGCGCGTGGACGAGTTTGGCTTCCTTTTCAACAACGTCCAAGCCCTGCTGACCTACAGCAACAGCAGCCTGGTCTACTACCCCAACCCCTACCTGGAACCCCTCAGCCTCTCAGGCATCCTGGAGCAGAAACCTGGCGCTCCCATCATCCTAAAGGTATGTGGGCTGCACACCACACGTGCTCCCATTATTGTTGAGGCGATCATGGGAAGGTGATCTTTGTGGGGAGGCGGTTACGTCCAAAATGTGATTTTTTAATTTATTGTAATAATTATTTACAGGTAATGAAAAAGTGGAAGAGTTTATGATTACATGGTTATTCCATACCAAGTATATTACACAACGTAGCAGCAACAGAAGCACACCAACAGCTAGTTAGCATACCAACTTTTTAAAGTACTTCACTTTTTCACATTTTGTTGTTACAGCCTTATTCCAACATGAAATAACTTCATTTGTGTCCTCAAAATTATACACACAATACCCCATACTGAGAATGTGACAAGGTTTTTCTGAGAGCTTTTTGAAATGTATTAGAAATACATACAAATACAACATTGAAACGTCTTTTTTGACAACATTTATTCAATGTCAGGTTGTGACGTTGATTTGACCATTGAAATTTAGTCATGTTTTCAACAATATTTTACAACACATATTCAACATTGAAACAACATGCCTTTTGACGACATTAATTCAATATCAGGTTCTGACGTTGATGTGACCATTGTATTTTTTTAATTTTTCCAACCAATATCCTGCAACACAAATTCAACATTGAAACAACTTACTTCTCGACAACGTTTATTCATAGTTGGGATCTGATGTTGATTTGACCGTTGAATTTTGGTAATTTTTCCAACTAATATTCTACCACACAAATACAACATTGAAACAATGTACTTTTTGACAACATGTATTCAATGTTGGGTTCTGACTTTGATTTGACTATTGAAATTTGGTAATTTTTCCCAACCAATATTTTACAACACATATACAACATTGAAAAAAAAAGCTTTCTGACAATGTTTATTCAATGTTGGGTTCTAACGCCTTTTCGACCGTTGAAATTTGGTCATTTTTCCAACCAATATTCTACAACACAAATACAACGTTGAAACAACATACTTTTTAACAACGTTTAATCAATGTCAGGTTGTGACGTTGATTTTAACATTGAAATTTGGTAATTTTTCCAACCAATATTTTACAACACGGATACATTGAAACATACTTTTTGACAATGTTTATTCAATGTTGGGTTCTAACGGTGATTTGACCATTGACCATTGTGTATATATATATATATATATATATATATATATATATATATATATATATATATATATATATATATATATATATATATTTATATATGTATATATATATTTATATATATAAATGTATATACATATATATTTATAGAGATCGACTCCAGCACCCCCTGTGACTTCGAACAGGACAAGCGGTAGAAAATATATATATATATATATATGTGTATATATATATTTATATATATAAATGCATATACATATATATTTATAGATATATATATATATATATATATATATATATATATATATATATATATATATATATATATATATATATATATATATATATATGTATATTTTCTACCGCTTGTCCTGTTCGGGGTCACAGGGGGTGCTGGAGTCGATCTCAGCTGCATTTGGGCGGAAGGCGGTGTACACCCTGGACAAGTCACTACTTCATCGCATATAGAAATACATACATATATATATGTATATATATATATATATATATATATATATATATATATATATATATATATATATATATATATATATATATATATGTATTTATTAGAGATGTCCGATAATATCGGCCTGCCGATATTATCGGCCGATAAATGCGTTAAAATGTAATATCGGAAATTATCGGTATCGTTTTTTTTATTATCGGTGTCGTTTTTTATTTATTTTTATTTTTATTTTTTAATTAAATCAACATAAAAAACACAAGATACACTTACAATTAGTGCACCAACCCAAAAAACCTCCCTCCCCCATTTACACTCATTCACACAAAAGGGTTGTTTCTTTCTGTTATTAATATTCTGGTTCTTACATTATATATCAATACAGTCTGCAAGGGATACAGTCCGTAAGCACACATGATTGTGCGTGCTGCTGGTCCACTAATAGTACTAACCTTTAACAGTTAATTTTACTAATTTTCATTAATTACTAGTTTCTATGTAACTGTTTTTGTATTGTTTTACTTTCTTTTTTATTCAAGAAAATGTTTCTAATTTATTTATCTTATTTTATTTTATTAATTAAAAAAAAAAAGTACCTTATCTTCACCATACCTGGTTGTCCAAATTAGGCATATTAATGTGTTAATTCCACGACTGTATATATCGGTTGATATCGGTATCGGTTGATATCGGTATCGGTAATTAAAGAGTTGGACAATATCGGAAAATCGGATATCGGCAAAAAGCCATTATCGGACATCCCTAGTATTTATATATATATATATATATATATATATATATATATATATATATATATATATATATATATATATATATATATATATATATATATATATATATATATATATATATATATATATATATATATATATATATATATATATAAATACATATATATGTATTTATATTTAGATGTATATTTTTATAAATATATATATATATATATATATATATATATATATATATATATATATATATATATATATATATATATATATAAATACATATATATGTATTTATATTTAGATGTATATTTTTATATATATATATTTAATATATATATTTATATATGTGTGTATGTATATTAGTTTTAATAAATTTTCCAAAAAATCTTTAAAAAAACATTTACATTGTCATCATGGGGTATTGTGTGGAGAATTTTGAGGACAAACATGAATGTATTCCATTTAGGAAAAAAGCTGTATCATAGCAAAATGTGGGAAAAGTGAATACTTTCTGGATGCACTGTCGCCCCAGCTGTTCATACCCATGTTTTTGGACCTGGCACTAATTAGTAGACCAGGAGACGCGGCAGTTAAATTTAGTAGAGGCATTAATTGGAGCATTTACAGTGCATACATCATGCTGAAGAGTTTATTTGCCAACATAAAAACACAGAAGTAGGCCTTGAGTATCTGCAACAGAAATATTGAGCAGTTAAGTGCTTCTGCTGTCATCGCTGACCGTAACGGCGCAAAGATGCGTTTATTCCTGGATCATCAAAGCGTCCTTCCTCAGGATCGATGAATCTAATCCAATTAGGTCATCTTCTTTTCATGTTCCAGGGTTGCAACATAATTAGCTGCTTCCACCGCACCTCACGTCTCTACACTCCACCAATCTGGTCCTCCTTAAAGATTGTCTTCTTTATTGTTTTGCAATATTAGTCTAGAAATATGATTTATGACATTTGAATTTGATTGGTATTCATTTATATGTAAATTAATTATTTACATGTGATGTAATCATTTATATGGTAATCATTTATATGTGATGTAATCATGTATATGTAATGTAATCATTTATATGTGATGTAATTATTTATATGTGATGTAATTATTTATATGTGATTTAATCATGTATATGTGATGTAATCATTTATATGTAATGTAATCATTTATATGGTAATCATATAATTGTGTGAACGGCCGAGCATTCTACACCTAAAAATCATCTATTTTTAATATCCCGCCACGACAGTTCGGCGCCCTCCACAGCCCACAGTTTTCATCCAATCAGAACCATTTCAGTATCAAAACGTTTGACCGGGAATCATGAGACCCCCCCCACCCCCCAAAAAATATCCCAAATTGCCCAGCATTCCCGGGTTTACTGGACATTTTTCACATTTTAAATGAATGGGCCAGTTTTAAAATACAGTGTTTTTTCTAAGTGTCAAAAAGTCTGGATTTTTTCTAAGTGTCAAAAAGTCTGGATTTTTTCTAAGTGTTAAAATATCGGGATTTTTTTCCAAGTGTCAAAATATCGGTATTTTTTTCTGTGTCAAAAAATCGGTATTTTTTTCTAAGTGTCAAAAATTCTGGATTTTTTCTCAGTGTCAAAAAGTCTGGATTTTTTCTAAGTGTCAAAAAGTCTGGATTTTTTCTATGTGTCAAAAAGTCTGGATTTTTTTCTAAGTGTCAAAAAGTCTGGATTTTTTCTAAGTGTTAAAATATCGGGATTTTTTTCTAAGTGTCAAAAAGTCTGGATTTTTTCCAAGTGTCAAAAAGTCTGCATTTTTTCTAAGTGTCAAAAAGTCTGGATTTTTTCCAAGTGTCAAAAAGTCTGCATTTTTTTCTAAGTGTCAAAAAGTCTGCATTTTGTCTAAGTGTCAAAAAGTCTGCATTTTGTCTAAGTGTCAAAAATTCTGTTGTTTTTTTAAGTGTCAAAAATTCTGGATTTTTTCTAAGTGTCAAAAAGTCTGGATTTTTTTCTAAGTGTCAAAAAGTCTGGATTTTTTCTAAGTGTTAAAATATCGGGATTTTTTTCCAAGTGTCAAAATATCGGGATTTTTTTCTGTGTCAAAAAATCGGGATTTTTTCTAAGTGTCAAAAAGTCTGGATTTTTTTCCAAGTGTCAAAAAGTCTGGATTTTTCTAAGTGTCAAAAAGTCTGGAATTTTTCTCAGTGTCAAAAAGTCTGGATTTTTTCTAAGTGTCAAAAAGTCTGGATTTTTTCTAAGGGTAAAAAATTCTGGTTTTTTTTTTAAGTGTCAAAAAGTCTGGATTTTTTCTAAGTGTCAAAAAGTCTGGATTTTTTTCTAAGTGTCAAAAAGTCTGGATTTTTTTCCAAGTGTCAAAATATCGGTATTTTTTTCTGTGTCAAAAAATCTGGATTTTTTTCTAAGTGTCAAAAAATCTGGATTTTTTTCTAAGTGTCAAAAAATCTGGATTTTTTCTAAGTGTCAAAAAGTCTGGATTTTTTCCAAGTGTCAAAAAGTCTGCATTTTTTTCTAAGTGTCAAAAAGTCTGGATTTTTTTCTAAGTGTCAAAAAGTCTGCATTTTGTCTAAGTGTCAAAAAGTCTGCATTTTGTCTAAGTGTCAAAAATTCTGTTGTTTTTTTAAGTGTCAAAAATTCTGGATTTTTTCTAAGTGTCAAAAAGTCTGGATTTTTTTCTAAGTGTCAAAAAGTCTGGATTTTTTCTAAGTGTTAAAATATCGGGATTTTTTTCCAAGTGTCAAAATATCGGGATTTTTTTCTGTGTCAAAAAATCGGGATTTTTTCTAAGTGTCAAAAAGTCTGGATTTTTTTCCAAGTGTCAAAAAGTCTGGATTTTTCTAAGTGTCAAAAAGTCTGGAATTTTTCTCAGTGTCAAAAAGTCTGGATTTTTTCTAAGTGTCAAAAAGTCTGGATTTTTTCTAAGGGTAAAAAATTCTGGTTTTTTTTTTAAGTGTCAAAAAGTCTGGATTTTTTCTAAGTGTCAAAAAGTCTGGATTTTTTTCTAAGTGTCAAAAAGTCTGGATTTTTTTCCAAGTGTCAAAATATCGGTATTTTTTTCTGTGTCAAAAAATCTGGATTTTTTTCTAAGTGTCAAAAAATCTGGATTTTTTTCTAAGTGTCAAAAAATCTGGATTTTTTCTAAGTGTCAAAAAGTCTGGATTTTTTCCAAGTGTCAAAAAGTCTGGATTTTTCTAAGTGTCAAAAATTCTGGATTTTTTCTCAGTGTCAAAAAGTCTGGATTTTTTTCCAAGTGTCAAAAAGTCTGGATTTTTTCTAAGTGTCAAAAATTCAGGGTTTTTTTTAAGTGTCAAAAATTCTGGATTTTTTCTAAGTGTCAAAAAGTCTGGATTTTTTTCTAAGTGTCAAAAAGTCTGGATTTTTTCTAAGTGTTAAAAAATTCTGGATTTTTTCTAAGTGTCAAAAAATCGGGATTTTTTCTAAGTGTCGAAAAGTCTGGATTTTTTCCAAGTGTCAAAAAGTCTGGATTTTTTCTAAGTGTCAAAAAGTCTGGATTTTTTTCCAAGTGTCAAAAAGTCTGGATTTTTTCTAAGTGTCAAAAAGTCTGGATTTTTTTCTAAGTGTCAAAAAGTCTGGATTTGTTCTAAGTGTCAAAAAGTCTGGATTTTTTCCAAGTGTCAAAAATTCTGGATTTTTTCAAAGTGTCAAAAACTCTGGATTTTTTCTAAGTGTCAAAAAGTCTGGATTTTTCAAAGTGTCGAAAAGTCTGGATTTTTTTTTGTGTCAAAAAATCTGGATTTTTTCTAAGTGTCAAAAAATCGGGATTTTTTCCAAGTGTCAAAAAGTCTGGATTTTTTCTAAGTGTCAAAAAATCTGGATTTTTTCTGTGTCAAAAAATCTGGATTTTTTCTGTGTCAAAAAATTTGGATTTTATCGTTCTACAATACCCTAAATTCTCAAAATGTTGCGATTCCAACCTTTCAACCAACCACCCACACTACTTTTCCGATATATTGAACGCAAAACATGTTTTCCCTTTCCCAAAATTCCAGGTTTTACCGGGATTTCCAGGAATTTTCTCCCCATTGACAATGAATAGAAAATATACAATCGACTCCATATCCCACAGCACACTCCACTCACCCTGGACATTCAAGACAGCATGTTTCCCGGTTCCGAAAATTCCCTGATTACCTGGAAAATACCCCCATTGCAAATGAATGGGCAACATACAAACCTCTCCATATCCCACATTTCTCAACGGATTCGAACCGTTCCACCATCCACACACTCCACTCATACAAGCATTTCAGTTCCACTCAAGTTTTCAACGTTTTGTTTCTATCTCCTGACAATGCAGGGCCGTAACCTGGTACCGTCGGCGTCGGGCGGGGCCAGGCTGAACTACACGGTGCTGATCGGCGACACGCCCTGCTCGCTCACGGTGTCCGACACACAGCTACTCTGCGAGCCGCCCAACCTCACCGGCCAGCACAAAGTCCTGGTCAGTCTAACTAGCGAACCTACCGAGTCTCTCTCCATGGCGGTCTTCATGTCTAAAAGGCCGATGGCCCGCCCAGATGTGGGTCGGTTTGTGCGGGTCGGCGCTCATTTGCTCCGCCAGTGTGTTTTGTAGGTCGGCGACAGGCTTTGTCTCCGTCATTGTGTGCCATTCACGGTCGGCTAGCTGGCCAATTACAACAGCACTTTGCCACGCGCAGGTATTGACTGGCACAAATTGGAAAAAAACTACAATTTTCGCAGACTTCAAAGTTGTCCGAGGATTACAAGGCCAAATATATTTAGTTTTTTTGTCTCCAACTATAGTATCTTGTATACACACTGCATGTACAGTAGTACCTCTGCTTATGACAGTGCTTGTAACGTAAAATATGTGTTATTCCACTCAATGTTATCATTGAAATTTATTTTAATTCAGTTTATCCTCAAAAACACCACCATTTTAATATGTAACACATTTTAGATAACGGATATAAGATCAAATACAATACAAAGAAAGTACTACAAACAACTACAGTAATTTTATGACGTAATGTGAGCAGACTTCTATGGTATCCCCTACCAGCTTCCTTGCCATTTCAAAATTATTTTACCTCCCTTGGCTAGTAAAATGTGTATGTAGATTATTACCGTATTTTCCAGTATTCAAGCCGCACCCACCAAAATAAATAAAAAATATTTTAGCCGCACCGGACTATAAATCGCAGTTATATGTTGGTACAAAAGTTTTTGTAAATGTTTATTTACATACCTTAATTGTTTCCAAAAGGTGCCTGTCACAAGGCAGTAAAACGGCTGATCAACCAAAACAGAAGTCATCGTCAAGGACCCACTAGCTCTCCAATCAGCTAAACAGACCTAATAACTGAATTTGGTGAATTTACTAAGGATTTTGTAAAAGTGAAACAATACAAAAAGAATGCCATTGTAATTTAATAATACTAACACAGACACTCGTAAACGTGTTAGTATGTTAGCTAATGCTAATGACGCTAGCTTCATTACATTAGGAATGCACGTACAAATGTGCATCACACATGGGACAGTTTAGTAAGTAAGAATTGTTTTAGTTACATTGTAAAACTTACAAACGTTGCTTGGACTGATGAATGAAGAATCCATACGAGTAGAAACGCTATGGACGAATAGTAGACAAAACGGCACTTGTACGTCCGGTTGAAAGCTCAGTCTAAACCAGTGGTTCTTAACCTGGGTTCGATCGAACCCTAGGGGTTCTGTGAGTCGGGCTCAGGGGTCAAAACACACCTGACTCATTGTGTAAATAAAAACTTCTCCCTGTCGGCATATTACGGATACGGCAACAGCAGAAGTCAGACTGTTTTGCAGGTGTGTAATTTGTTGTGAGTTTATGCACTGTGTTGGTTTTGTTGTTTGAACAAGATGATGTTCATGCACGGTTCATTTTGTGCACCAGTAAAAAAACATGGTAACACTTTAGTATGGGAAACATATTCACTATTAATTAGTTGCTTATTAACATGCAAATTAGTAACATATTGGCTCTTAACTAGTCATTATTAAGTACTTATTAATGCCTTATTCGGCATGATCTTATTATAACCCTAACCCGCTAACTCTAACCCTAACCAAATAACTCTAAATTAAGTCTTTGTTACTTAGAATATGTTCCCCTAGTGTCCAAAAAACTCTAAATTAAGTCTTTATTACTTAGAATATGTTCCCCTAGTGTCCAAAAAACTCTAAATTAAGTCTTTGTTACTTAGAATATGTTCCCCATACTAAAGTTCTACCAAAAACATATAATAACATTGTCTTAGAATTTGAAAAAAAGGCGGGTTCGGTGAATGCGCATATGAAACTGGTGGGGTTCGGTACCTCTAACAAGGTTAAGAACCACTGGTCTAAACAGAAGGGCACTCTGCAGTGAGCGAACTCGTCTTTGCTTGTTTATTTTGAAAACTATTTGCATTGTGGCCGCCAGAGAAGAAAAATCCATAGATTAGCCACACCGTTTTATAAGCCGCAGGGTTCAAAGCGTAGGAAAAAAGTAGCGGCTATATGCGATTTATGCTTGTGGTAGCTGGGGTTAGGGTATTTCTTGTCCACAATGTTTTCCTTGTATTATACCGTTGACTTTGTCCAGGTCCAAGTGGGAGGACTGCACATCTCTCCGGGTAACGTCCACATCCGCTCCGACAGCCTCCTCACACTCCCGGCCATCATGAGCATCACGGCCGGGGGAGGGCTGCTTCTGGTGGTGGTGGTCCTCGTCCTGCTGGCCTACCGGCGGAAGTCGCACGAGAACGACCTTACGCTGAAGCGCCTGCAGCTGCAGATGGACAACCTGGAGTCGCGCGTGGCTTTGGAGTGCAAAGAGGGTGAGGAGCCTAGCATGAAGTAGGCGGAGCTTATCCAACCTAGTGACTAGGTCCACGCAGAGATATTCCCACGCTGATTCCAACCCGAATCTCCTAACTGTGATTTTAAGAACTAATGTCCATACAGACGGAGCCATTGGTCGTGTAGTTGTTTACAAGGGGGGATTGGTAGGATTTTACCTGTTCCAATTCCACTTTTGACTCTGCGTAATGATTCGGTTCTTTATCGGTTCTCCTAACAGTTCTTTTTTGGAAAAAATTTACCAAAAAGGTGGGTTAGCATATTTGTTTCCGGTTTATTTGGGTAAGCACTCCATTTATGGAAATAGCATGGCTTCAAGTTCCACATGTATATCGTCAATGTCACTTCCACCTCACTCTCTCGGGTTCCGTCTGCTGCAACGTCTCACTCTTCCTTCGTGCTCGCTTCTACAAGCAGTAGTTCATCTTCGGTATATTCAGCTTCAAAAAGATAAGGTTGTGAATCCTCATTGGTCCAAAAATTGTCGTCTTCGTGGTGAAACGAGACGTCATTACTGTCTTTAGGAATCATTTAAAAATCGTTTTTGACCATTCCATCTTCAAAATGTTCCTCTTAGTTGGGAGAACAAATTCCTGAGTTTCCCGAAATTCTGAAATACCTCTATACCTATATGTCAACATTTTTTAACCGATTCCAAAAATCCTAACACCAACCCATTCATATCATCTAGGACAATTGTGCTATTATCAATATTTAAAAAAATTCCCGTTTTTCCAGAATTTCCCAAATTTCCAGGAATTTACCGTTCAAATGAATGGACGTATTTATAGTTCTACAATGCCATAAATTCTCAAAATTTCAACCATCCACCCACACTACTCTTCCGATATATCGAACGCAAAACATGTTTTCCTTTTCCCAAAAATTCCCGGTTTTACCGGGATTTCCTGGAACTTTCTCCCGAATGGGAAATAGACAATTTAGTACATATCCCACATTTCTCATTACATTTGAATTGTTCCAACATTCACACACTCCACTCACCCTGGACAATCAAACTACCATTTTTCAAGTTTAAAAAAAAATCCAGAAATTCCCGGTTTTGCAAAGCCCTATTTTCACTTTCCTGCGGGAAAGTTTTCACAGTCCACATTTTTCCACCGTTTTTGACCATTACCCCTTCAAAATATTCCTCTATGTTGGAAGAACAAATTCCCGGTTTTCCCGAAAAAAGATGGCAAGCGATTCCAAGGAATTGATAGACTTAGAACCGGTTTCTGATTCCCATTCCTATTGTTCACATATTTAATCCTTAATGTCTAAGACTAGATGTGACCATTCTACGTCCAAGACTAAATCTGACCAATCTAAGTCTGACTAGATCTGACCAATCTACGTCTAAGACTAGATGTGACCAATCTACGTCCAAGACTAGATGTGACCAATCTACGTCCAAGACTAAATCTGACCAATCTAAGTCTAAGACTAGATCAGACTAATCTAGGTCTAAAACTAGATCTGATTTCAAATTCGGCCTGGAATTGACTGTCAATGAGTCTGGTTTTAGTCAAACCTTTAGTCCTAAACTGATTAGGCTCAAGACCCACAACTGAAGCAGTAGAAAACGGGTAGAAGTCTATCCAGAGACCTTGAAATAACCTTTTTAGGTGATGCAAACTCAAAATGTGTGCACATTTACTGAATTAATGTCTGTTTTTTAATGAAGCTTTTGCAGAGAATTTAAGTCTAAGACTAGATGTGACCAATCTAAGTCTAAAACTAGATGTGACCAATCTAAGTCTAAGACTAGATCTAACCAATCTAAGTCTAAGACTAGATCTGGCCAATCTAAGTCGGACTAGATCTGACCAATCTACGTCTAAGACTAGATGTGACCAATCTACGTCCAACACTAGATCCGACCAATCTAAGTTTAAGACTAGATCAGACTAATCTAAGTCTAAAACTAGATCTGATTTCAAATTCGGCTTGGAATTGACTGTCAATGAGTCTGGTTTTAGTCAAACCTTTAGTCCTAAACTGATTAGGCTCAAGACCCACAACTGAAGCAGTAGAAAACAGGTAGAAGTCTATCCAGAGACCTTGAAATAACATTTTTAGGTGATGCAAACTCAAAATGTGTGCAAATTTACTGAATTAATGTCTGTTGTTTTATGAAGCTTTTGCAGAGAATTTAAGTCTAAATCTAGATGTGACCAATCTAAGTCTAAAACTAGATGTGACCAATCTAAGTCTAAGACTAGATCTAACCAATCTAAGTCTAAGACTAGATCTGACCAATCTACGTCTAAGACTAGATGTGACCAATCTACGTCCAAGACTAGATCTGACCAATCTACGTCTAAGACTAGATCAGACTAATCTAAGTCTAAAACTAGATCTGATTTCAAATTCGGCCTGGAATTGACTGTCAATGAGTCTGGTTTTAGTCAAACCTTTAGTCCTAAACTGATTAGGCTCAAGACCCACAACTGAAGCAGTAGAAAACGGGTGGAAGTCTATCCAGAGACCTTGAAATAACATTTGTAGGTGATGCAAACTCAAAATGTGTGCTAATTTACTGAATTAATGTCTGTTTTTTAATGAAGCTTTTGCAGAGAATTTAAGTCTAAGACTAGATGTGACCAATCTAAGTCTAAAACTAGATGTGACCAATCGAAGTCTAAGACTAGATCTAACCAATCTAAGTCTAAGACTAGATCTGGCCAATCTAAGTCTGACTAGGGCTGACCAATCTATGTCTAAGACTAGATCAGACTAATATAAGTCTAAAACTAGATCTGATTTCAAATTCGGCTTGGAATTGACTGTCAATGAGTCTGGTTTTAGTCAAACCTTTAGTCCTAAACTGATTAGGCTCAAGACCCACAACTGAAGCAGTAGAAAACGGGTAGAAGTCTATCCAGAGACCTTGAAATAACATTTTTAGGTGATGCAAACTCAAAATGTGTGCACATTTACTGAATTAATGTCTGTTGTTTTATGAAGCTTTTGCAGAGCTGCAGACGGACATCAACGAGTTAACAAGCGACCTGGACCGCGCCGGAATCCCCTACCTGGACTACCGCACTTACGCCATGAGGGTTCTGTTTCCCGGCATCGACGATCACCCTGTGCTCAGAGAGCTGGAGGTGAGAGGAAGCTGCAACATTTCAGTTTGCTAACCTCGGGGCTGTAGGAGGGAGGAGATGGTTTTTGTATGTTTGGTCCCGGCTGTCAAACAGAGCGTTATGAGCAAATGCGAGCTGGATCGCTCCATGCTTTGACTTGGGTCGGTTTCATGTTGCAGCAGCTGGCGGACTTTGCAGCCTGACTGGCGCTCAGCAGTCAGACCAGTCACTGTGACTGCCAATTCATCTCAAAACTTTTTCAGAGAATACTTTTTCAACCTTTTTGGAAAAAGAGCTTGATATAAATTTCCCTGTAATGTCCTGTTTGTGCATTCCCATGGCTCTTCTCGGAAGAACTGAGTTCAGTTTAAAAACAATGTAGTTTACCCTATTTAGTCATACCTCTACCTTGTTTTGTTTGATTACTTAACTCAGATGTGTAGGGATCTTCTCTTTTATCCAGGTCTTGTAGTCTCAGGACAATCAATCCATCACACCTGGACTATTTGGTTTGTCTTAGGAGATGTTTAGTCTCTGACCCTAGTAGACTTCATCAGTTCATACTCGTAGATTTAGATTGGTTGGATCTAGTCTTAGACTTAGATTGGTCAGATCTAGTCTTAGATGTGGTTTGGTCACATCTAGTCTTAGACTTAGATTGGTCAAATCTAGACTCAAATCGAGTGTAGTCTAGACAAGTCTTAGACTTTGATTGGTCACATCTAGTTTAGTCTAGACTAGATCTGATGAATCTAAATCTAAGACTAGAGACGAAATCTAGGTCATAGACTTAGATTGGTCAAATATTGTCTAGTCTAGACAAGACTAAATCTTAAACTTCGATTGGTTAGATCTACTCTAGTCAAGTCTAAGACCAGATGAGCCCAATTTAAGTCTAAGACTAGAAGTGCCCAATCTAAGTCTAACACTAGATGTGACCAGTCTAAGTCTAAAACTAGATGTGACCAATCTAAGTCTAAGACTGCATCTAACCAATGTAAGTCTAATACTAGATCTGGCCAATCTAAGTCTGACTAGATCTGACCAATCTACGTCTAAGACTAGATGTGACCAATCTACATCCAAGACTAGATCTGAACAATCTAAGTCTAAGACAAGATGTGACCAATCTAAGTCTAAAACTAGATCTGACCAATCTACGTCAAGACTAGATCAGACCAATCTATGTCTAAGACTAGACCTGACCAATCTAATTCTAAGATTAGATCTAACCAATATAAGTTTAAGACTATATCTAACCAATCTAAGTCTAAGACTAGATCTGACCAATCTAAGTCTAAGTCGAGATCTGACCAATCTACTTCAAGACTAGATCTGACCAATCTAAGTTTAAGACTAGATGTGACCAATCTACGTCCAAGACTAGATCTGACCAATCTACGTCTAAGACTAGATATGACCAATCTAAGTCTACGACTAGATCTGACCAATATACGTCAAGACTAGATCAGACCAATCTAAGTCTAAGACTATATCTAACCAATCTAAGTCTAAGACTAGATCTGACCAATCTAAGTCTAAGTCGAGATCTGACCAATCTACTTCAAGACTAGATCTGACCAATCTAAGTCTAAGACTAGATCTGACCAATCTATGTCTAAGACTAGATGTGACCAATCTACATCCAAGACTAGATCTGACCAATCTAAGTCTAAGACTAGATCAGACTAATCTAAGTCTAAAACTAGTTCTGACCAATCTACGTCTAAGACTAGATATGACCAATCTACGTCCAAGACTAGATCAGTCCAATCTAAGTCTAAGACTAGACCTGACCAATCTAAGTCTAAAACTAGATGTGACCAATCTAAGTCTAAGACTAGATCTAACCAATCTAAGTCTAACACTAGATCTGGCCAACCTAAGTCTGACTAGATCCGACCAATCTACGTCTAAGACTAGATGTGACCAATCTATGTCCAAGACTAGATCTGACCAATCTAAGTCTAAGACTAGATCAGACTAATCTAAGTCTACAACTAGATCTGACCAATCTACGCCTAAGACTAGATATGACCAATCTTAGTCTAAGACTAGACCTGACCAATCTAAGTCTAAGATTAGATCTAACCAATCTAAGTCTAAGACTAGATCTAACCAATCTAAGTCCAAGACTAGGTCTGACCAATCTACGTCTAAGACTAGATATGACCAATCTACGTCCAAGACTAGATCAGTCCAATCTAAGTCTAAGACTAGACCTGACCAATCTAAGTCTAAAACTAGATGTGACCAATCTAAGTCTAAGACTAGATCTAACCAATCTAAGTCTAAGACTAGATTTGGCCAACCTAAGTCTGACTAGATCTGACCAATCTACGTCTAAGACTAGATGTGACCAATCTATGTCCAAGACTAGATCTGACCAATCTAAGTCTAAGACTAGATCAGACTAATCTAAGTCTACAACTAGATCTGACCAATCTACGTCTAAGACTAGATCTGTCCAATCTAAGTCTAAAACTAGTGGTGACCAATCTAAGTTTAAGACTAGATCTAACCAATCTAAGTCTAAGACTAGATGCGACCAATCTAAGTCTGACTAGATCTGACCAATCTACGTCCAAGACTAGATGTGACCAATCTACGTCCAAGACTAGATCTGACCAATCTAAGTCTAAGACTAGATCAGACTAATCTAAGTCTAAAACTAGATCTGACCAATCTACGTCTAAGACTAGATATGACCAATCTAAGACTAGATCTGTCCAATCTAAGTCTAAAACTAGTGGTGACCAATCTAAGTTTAAGACTAGATCTAACCAATCTAAGTCTAAGACTAGATGTGACCAATCTAAGTCTGACTAGATCTGACCAATCTACGTCCAAGACTAGATGTGACCAATCTACGTCCAAGACTAGATCTGACCAATCTAAGTCTAAGACTAGATCAGACTAATCTAAGTCGAAAACTAAATCTGAGCAATCTAAGGCTAAGACTAGATCTGACCAATCTAAGTATAAGACTAGATCTAACCAATCTAAGTCTAAGACTAGATCCGACAAATCTAAACCTGAGACTAAATATGACCAATCTAAGTCCAAGACTATATCTAACTAATCTAAGTCTAAGACTAGATCTAACCAATCTAAGTCTAAGACTAGATCTGACCATAGCTCAGTTGGGAGAGTGGCCGTGCCAGCAACTTGAGGGTTCCAGGTTCGATCTCCGCTTCCGCCATCCTCGTCACTTCCGTTGTGTCCTTGGGCAAGACACTTTACCCACCTGCTCCCAGTGCCACCCACACTGCTTTCAATGTAACTTAGATATTGGCTTTCACTATGTAAAGCGCTTTGAGTCAATAGAGAAAAGCGCTATATAAATATAATTCACTTCACTTCACCAATCCAAGTCTATGAGCATGAACTGATGAAGCCTACTTGGATGAGAGGCGAAACGTCTTCCAAGACAAACCAAACAGTCCAGTTGCAAGCGATTGAAAGCTCTGAGAATATTTAGGATTTTACTGAGATTACAGCTAACCCTTCAAGTATGTCACTTAATTCCAAATAAATTCGAGACTAGACAATAGGAGGGAGTCAAAGGAATAGAAGACTTTGACTGCCTATTGCAGGGGTCGGCAACCCAAAATGTTGAAAGAGCCATATTGGACCAAAAATACAAAAACAAATCTGTCTGGAGCCGCAAAAAATTAAAAGCCATATTACATACAGATAGTGTGTCATGAGATATAAATTGAATCAAGATGACTTAAAGGAAACTAAATTACCTCAAATATAGCTACAAATGAGGCATTATGATGCAATATGTACATATAGCTAGCCTAAATAGCATGTTAGCATCGATTAGCTTGCAGTCATGCAGTGACCAAATATGTCTGATTAGCACTCCACACAAGTCAATAACATCAACAAAACTCACCTTTGTGGATTCATGCACAACGTTAAAAGTTTGGTGGACAAAATGAGACAGAAAAAGAAGTGGTATAAAACACGTCCTGGAAAGTCGGAGAAAGTTGTACATGTAAACAAACTCCGGTGAGTTCAAGGACCGCCAAAATTAGTAGGACAAAACGGCACTCGCCAAATACTCGAATCAGTGAAGCATGTTTAATATAAACAGTGTGCTTTATAGCAATTAGGGAGGTTTGTGTCATGTTTGTCCTCCTACAGAAACCATATTAAAACAAAAACTTTTTTTTTCCCACTCATCTTTTTCCATTTTTCATACATTTTTGAAAAAGCTCCAGAGAGCCACTAGGGCGGCGCTAAAGAGCCGCATGCGGCTCTAGAGCCGCGGGTTGCCGACCCCCGGCCTATTGCAAGATGTTGGTGTGGAGCAATGGGTAAAGGGCTGAATAACAAACTCGAGAGGACAACGGCAATGAAGGAGGTGAAATGTTAGGATTTCATTGTTTGTTGCAGGATGAGCAAAAACTTTCCCGATACACAAAAATCTGTTGAAGAGTGGCGCATGGGCCATGTAAGTAACCTCGAATTAAGGGGCCAAGTGGCACAATAACCTCCCAGATCCAGTAGATAAGTAGTCACCAACCTTTTCGATCCCAAGATCCCTGGTCTCTTATATATATATTTTTAGTTTAGTTTAGTTTTTATTTTGTAAAGACACAGCTTTGTGTCGTTGTTATTGGCTGTTGTCAACATTTGCTCAGGGACAATGACACATGAGTCACAGGCCACAGGTTGGGCACCCCTGCTGTGGAAGCTTGCTGATTATGGCCACTATAGTCTTAGTACTGTAGTGTATTTCTTCATCCTATGTCACATATGGGACACCACTCTCACGACTGTCTTACTTCAGTGCCGGAAGTACAAACCCTGTTTCCATATGAGTTGGGAAATTGTGTTGGATGTAAATATAAACGGAATACAATGATTTGCAAATCCTTTTCAACCCATATTCAATTGAATGCACCACCTACTCAGTGGCCTAGTGGTTAGAGTGTCCGCCCTGTGATCGGTAGGTTGTGAGTTCAAATCCCGGCCGAGTCATACCAAAGACTATAAAAATGGGACCCATTGCCTCCCTGCTTGGCACTCAGCATCAAGGGTTGGAATTGGGGGTTAAATCACCAAAAATGATTCCCGGGCGCGGCCACCGCTGCTGCTCACTGCTCCCCTCACCTCCCAGGGGGTGATCAAGGGTGATGGGTCAAATGCAGAGAATAATTTCACCACACCTAGTGTGTGTGTGACAATCATTGGTACTTTAACTTTAACTTTAAAGACAAGATATTTTATGTTCAAACTCATAAACTTTATTTTGTTTTTGCAAATAATAATTAACTTAGAATTTCATGGCTGCAAAACGTGCCAAAGTAGTTGGGAAAGGGCATGTTCACCACTGTGTTACATGGCCTTTCCTTTTAACAACACTCAGTAAACGTTTGGGAACTGAGGAGACACATTTTTTAAGCTTCTCAGGTGGAATTCTTTCCCATTCTTGCTTGATGTACAGCTTAAGTTGTTCAACAGTCCGAGGGTCTCCGTTGTGCTATTTTAGGCTTCATAATGCGCCACACATTTCCAATGGGAGACAGGTCTGGACTACAGGCAGGCCAGTCTAGTACCCGCACTCTTTTACTATGAAGCCACGTTGATGTAACACGTGGCTTGGCATTGTCTTGCTGAAATAAGCAGGGGCGTCCATGGTAACGTTGCTTGGATGGCAACATATGTTGCTCCAAAACCTGTATGTACCTTTCAGCATTAATGGCGCCTTCACAGATGTGTAAGTTACCCATGTCTTGAGCACTAATACACCCCCATACCATCACAGATGCTGGCTTTTCAACTTTGCGCCTTTAACAATCTGGATGGTCCTTTTCCTCTTTGGTCCGGAGGACACGACGTCCACAGTTTCCAAAAACAATTTGAAATGTGGACTCGTCAGACTACAGAACACTTTTCCACTTTGTATCAGTCCATCTTAGATGAGTTTAGGCCCAGCGAAGCCTACAGCGTTTCTGGGTGTTGTTGATAAACGGTTTTCGCCTTGCATAGGAGAGTTTTAACTTGCACTTACAGATGTAGCGACCAACTGTAGTTAATGACAATGGGTTTCTGAAGTGTTCCTGAGCCCATGTGGTGATATCCTTTACACACTGATGTCGCTTGTTGATGCAGTACAGCCTGAGGGATCGAAGGTCACGGGCTTAGCTGCTTACGTGCAGTGATTTCTCCAGATTCTCTGAACCCTTTGATGATATTACGGAGCGTAGATGGTGAAATCCCTAAATTCCTTGCAATAGCTGGTTGAGAAAGGTTGTTCTTAAACTGTTCAACAATTTGCTCACGCATTTGTTGACAAAGTGGTGACCCTCGCCCCATCCTTGTTTGTGAATGACTGAGCATTTCATGGAATCTACTTTTATACCCAATCATGGCACCCACCTGTTCCCAATTTGCCTGCACACCTGTGGGATGTTCCAAATAAGTGTTTGATGAGCATTCCTCAACTTTATCAGTATTTATTGCCACCCTTCCCAACTTCTTTGTCACATGTTGCTGGCATCAAATTCTAAAGTTAATGATTATTTGCAAAAAAACAAATGTTTATCAGTTTGAACATCAAATATGTTGTCTTTGTAGCATATTCAACTGAATATGGGTTGAAAATGATTCGCAAATCATTGTATTCCGTTTATATTTACATCTAACACAATTTCCCAACTTATATGGAAACGGGGTTTGTAGTAAAATCAGCTGTTCACCTGGTGGGTTTTTACCTGTTTGAGAAAGAAGGGAGAAACGGGAAGGTACTTCTTCAGCTGCTGCCTTTTTTCATCATATCTTACTGCCTTAGCACATGTCAATGTTTAGTTTTGTATAAAAAATTACAAACCCCGTTTCCATATGAGTTGGGAAATTGTGTTAGATGTAAATATAAACGGAATACAATGATTTGCGAATCATTTTCAACCCATATTCAGTTGAATATGCTACAAAGACAACATATTTGATGTACAAACTCATAAACATTTTTTTTGCAAATAATCATTAACTTTAGAATTTGATGCCAGCAACACGTGACAAAGAAGTTGGGAAAGGAGGCAATAAATACTGATAAAGTTGAGGAATGCTCATCAAACACTTATTTGGAACATCCCACAGGTGTGTAGGCTAATTGGGAACAGGTGGGTACCATGATTGGGTATAAAAACAGCTTCCCAAAAAATGCTCAGTCTTTCACAAGAAAGGATGGGGCGAGGTACACCCCTTTGTCCACAACTGTGTGAGCAAATAGTCAAACAGTTTAAGAACAACGTTTCTCAAAGTGCAATTGCAAGAAATTTAGGGATTTCAACATCTACGGTCCATAATATCATCAAAAGGTTCAGAGAATCTGGAGAAATCACTCCACGTAAGCTCATGGCCGGAAACCAACATTGAATGACCGTGACGTTCGATCCCTCGGACGGCACTGTATCAAAAACCGACATCAATCTCTAAAGGATATCACCACATGGGCTCAGGAACACTTCAGAAAACCACTGTCACTAAATACAGTTGGTCGCTACATCTGTAAGTGCAAGTTAAAGCTCTACTATGCAAAGCGAAAGCCATTTATCAACAACATCCAGAAACGCCGCCGGCTTCTCTGGGCCCGAGATCATCTAAGATGGACTCATGCAAAGTGGAAAAGTGTTCTGTGGTCTGACGAGTCCACATCTCAAATTGTTTTTGGAAATATTCGACATCGTGTCATCCGGACCAAAGCGGAAGCAAACCATTCAGACTGTTATCGACGCAAAGTTCAAAAGCCAGCATCTGTGATGGTATGGGGGTGCATTAGTGCCCAAGGCATGGGTAACTTACACATCTGTGAAGGCACCATTAATGCTGAAAGGTACATACAGGTTTTAGAACAACATATGCTGCCATCTAAGCGCCGTCTTTTTCATGGACGCCCCTGCTTATTTCAGCAAGACAATGCCAAGCCACATTCAGCACGTGTTACAACAGTGTGGCTTCTTAAAAAAAGAGTGCGGGTACTTTCCTGGCCTGCCTGCAGTCCAGACCTGTCTCCCATCGAAAATGTGTGGCGCATTATGAAGCGTAAAATACGACAGCGGAGACCCCGGACTGTTGAACGACTGAAGCTCTACATAAAACAAGAATGGGAAAGAATTCCACTTTCAAAGCTTCAACAATTAGTTTCCTCAGTTCCCAACCTTTTTTTGAGTGTTGTTAAAAGAAAAGGTGATGTAAGACAGTGGTGAACATGCCCTTTCCCAACTACTTTGGCATGTGTTGTAGTCATGAAATCCTATGTTAATTATTATTTGCAAAACAAAAATTTGAACATCAAATATCTTGTCTTTGTAGTGCATTCAATTGAATATGGGTTGAAAAGGATTTGCAAATCATTATATTCCATTTATATTTACATCTAACACAATTTCCCAACTCATATGGAAACGGGGTTTGTAAAACAAGCACATTGTTTTTATTTTTTTTATGCATTATAATTTGTAAACAAATGCTAGCAAAAGTCAGCTTACAAAGGAGCCTATGCAAGTCGCAATATTCCATCTATAAAGCAATGTTCACAGATTCTAGCAATTTGGCTTGTCAGCTTCCTGTCGCAGACGAGCGATGATGGTCGTAGTTGAGGGAAGAGTTGTTTGATGCTAGTAGGGCTGCAACGATTAGTCGACACATTTTGACAATAAAATTTGTCGCCAACAATTATATTTGTCGACAATAGTCATCACTTGTGTTTTTCTGGCCGGAAATGGGTCACTCGCAAAAACATGTTTCAAAAATGTCCCGCTTTTCCCGAAATTGTCAAATTTCCATGAAATTGCCATTGAATGAATGGGACCGTTTTCAAAGTTCCACAATTCCCACATGTTTAATCCGATTCAAACAGTTCCAACTTCCAAATATTCAGCCTGTTCAAAATTGTGTGCTGTATTTCAACAATTAAAAAACTTCCAAGAATTCCCAGTTTTCAGGGACATTTTCCCCATTCAAAATGAATTGTCCATTTTTTAAACTTCCACAATTCGCACATTTTTCAACCTATTCAAACCATTCCAACGTCAAAACATTCCACTCGTCCAACTAACACTTTCCCAAGTTCCAAACCAAATCGTTTTTTTTTTTTTTTATTCAAACTCTTGAACATTCAAACCATTCCAACATTCAAACTATTCTTACATTCATACTACAATTTGTCAGCAGTTCAGTTCATTGGAGCATTCACATGCTCGTCTAGTGTCATATTAATACAAATTTTTCCTGATATTTTCACTACGATTCCAAAGATCGACTGGTGGATCGCAATAGAAAGGTTGGCGACACCTGCAGTAGATGAAGCTATAGTGGAAAAACATTAAGTGTGGCAGCGGGCACCAACTTTGTAATTATAATACAAGCATGTTTAACACATATAGTTAATATTGTTAATAAGTTAAAGGTGTTTAAAGATAATGCAAACATGTTTAACACACATAGTTACTATCGTTAACAAGTTAAAGATGTTTAGTGATAATGGAGGCATGTTTAACACATATAGTTAATATTGTTAATACATTAAAGGTGTTTAATGATAATACAAGAATGTTTAACACATAGTTAATATTGTTAACAAGTTAAAGGTGTTTAAAGATAATACAAGCATGTTTAACACTTATAGTTAATATTGCTAATAAGTTAAAGGTGTTTAAAGATAATACAAGCATGTTTAACACATATAGTTAATATTGTTAATAAGTTAAAAGTGTTTAGAGATAATACAAGCATGTTTAACACATATAGTTAATATTGTTAATAAGTTAAAAGTGTTTAAAGATAATACAAGCATGTTTAACACATATAGATTTCTTTCTTTCATGAAGACAAGAATATAAGTTGGTGTATTACCTGATTCTGATGACTTGCATTGATTGGAATAGTGTTGCTGATAAGGTCCGCATTTTCGAATGGAGGAGAAAAAAAGTCCTCCTTTCTGTCCAATACCACATGAAAGTGGTTGGTTTTTGGCATCTTATTTATCCAGCTTCCGTACTCCTTTGTATACACTTTACAAGAAATACATTGTTGGCAAACTCCGTAGCTTGCTAGCTTGTGCACGCCAGCTTTCTGAGACTCTTATTTTGGTAGCGCAGGGAGGATGAAGCAGCGCTTTTATTGTGCAACTGTGCAGTCGGTCTTTGGAGTTTTGACGACAGGTACGGCGCCAGAGTCTGTTGAAATAAAGTGTTTCTCGCCTTCCTGTCGGTAATTTTAATGAGCTGGCAGCAGCCAGCGTCATCTCAGAAGACCCTCGGGTGCCGTGAATGTCAATCAAGTGACGAAAGTGACATCATAGTGAAGATTTATGATCGCTCATTTTTAGGACTATTTTTTAATGCCTGGCTGGTGATCGACTGACAAAAACCGCCGAGATCGACCGGTAGCTTGCGATCGACGTAATGAGCACCCCTGGGTTAGTTACTGAAAACCAGTAACTAGTTACAGTTACTTTATTTCAAAAGTAACTCAGTTACTTACACCAAAAAGTAATGTTACTGTGAAAAGTAACTATTTAGTTACTTTTTTTTTTCTTTCTTTTTTTTTTTTTTTAAAGCCCCCATTAATGCCCTTTTAGCCTTCATTTCAGTACTGTTGTTGCACTGGAGAATAATACAATCTGTTGATCAACTTGACATGCATTTGCATCACTGAACTCTGCTAAGCAATGTGGTCTACATACAACACACCAAGACAAAGATGTGTTTCAAAGGGCCAATTTATTTCAGACCAGAACAAATTGACAAAACTATTTTAAATAGCTGCAACATAACATACATAAGTAACAAACCGCATAATAACAACATAGCTGTAAAGCTGGCTTCACCCAAGGAAGGCACACATGACATACACAAAGCCTAACCAGGTGCTTTTTTCTCTCAAGGAATTGTGAAATAAAATCATGTCTGTACAGATCAACACTGTACTGAAGCCCAGAACACTCTACGCATTTCCCCGGTTTTAGTTTAGAGATAAGGAAAGATAGGCCTGTCCCACTAAGATCCCTCTTTGTGAACTTTATAGTCTATACATTTAGAGTGATGTGATATTCAAACACCCAAGAAGTCTAGAATGAAAGAGCAACAGTATATAAGAGAATTGACAAGAGTGTGTACCTTCAGTGATGAATGATGAGCAGAGGCAGAGTTTGGAGTGTTTTCTTTAGCTCACTTTCCATGTTTATGTCCTCACTGTCCAGGTACGTGAAAATGTTTTCCGTGCCATTTGCTGTTTGACGCCCGCTATCATGCTAATTAGCTGCCTGAAAGCGGGTGACCTTACTGTAGAAATAGCCTGCATGTCTTCTAGCACATATGCTGCAATGTCTCTATCGATATTGTCCTGGATAGCAGTCCCTCCGTTAAAATCCTTAAGTGGTGGTGGAGGTGAAGTGGTATGGAGTCTGTGTCTCTCTCTTTACTAGCTTCGTCGAAGCATGTTGCTTTTGTAACTGTTTCAGCAGATTTGAATTGCTGTTTTGTGCAGTAGATGGGATCTTTGATCCAAGACACAACTTACATTTAACTAAAATGTTCTGAGCTAGGCTCCAGCGACCCCCCGCGACCTCAAAAGGGACAAGCAGTAGAAAGTGGATGGATGGATGGTTCTTTTCTTTGTGCTCAACAAAAGAAAAGTAAATGGTAAATGGTAAATGGGTTATACTTGTATAGCGCTTTTCTACCTTCAAGGTACTCAAAGCGCTTTGACACTATTTCGACATTCACCCATTCACACACACATTCACACACTGATGGCGGGAGCTGCCATGCAAGGCCCTAACCACGACCCATCAGGAGCAAGGGTGAAGTGTCTTGCTCAAGGACACAAGGGACGTGACGAGGTTGGTAGAAGGTGGGGATTGAACCAGGAACCCTCAGGTTGCTGGCACAGCCACTCTGCCAACTGCGCCACACCGTCCCTAAAGTAGTGAGAATATCTCCATGTTAAGAAACTCGACTGCGGCTCCGCCATGATGTCTTGTTGTTAGTAAACACAGACACGCCCCCCCACACCCAGACACACACAGAGCGCGCCTTTTCTCTCCTTTGTGACACAAGAAGATTCAGAAGGACGACACTGCAACTTTCCAATAAAACACACTCAGATCTTCTGTTTCTAGTCGATACTAAAAAAAAAATAACGTAAAATAACGCAGTAACGCATCATGTAGTAACGGTAACTGAGTTACTGAATATAAAAAATAACGCGTTAGACCCAACACTGTTTATCAGTCAAAGAAGTCAGAAGTGTTGATTGCTGAGCCTTGGAGGAGGTAAGGAAGGACTGCACATAATACTTTGTTCCAACTCCCTAGTTTAGAATGCAAAATATGAGTTTTGAGGCAAAATGACGCATCGTTAGACTGCAAACATCTCCATTTTAGCTGATGACTAAGCACCAGTTTTTACATGATCATGCAATCTGTTCCTAATCCAGAAAGAAAAGGCTTTCCCGTATGAATTAAAGGCTTTTCACGTCTGCTGTTCCCTCGCTAACACAGCCATGCACTTGTATCTAAGGAAGGCCTTGGGATTATGCGTGCAGGTGCCGGGCTGCGGACAAGCGAGTGTGGAGAAAGCCTTGAAACAGTTTGCACAGCTGCTGAACAACAAGGTGTTCCTGCTGACCTTCATCCGCACGCTGGAGTCGCAGCGCTCCTTCTCCATGCGGGACCGCGGCTACGTGGCCTCGCTCATCATGACGGCTCTGCAGGGGAGGCTGGAGTACGCCACGGACATCCTCAAGCACCTGCTCTCAGACCTGATTGAACGCAACCTGGAGAGCAAGAACCACCCCAAACTACTCCTACGAAGGTAAAGTGCTGTGCTCCACTGAGCGGAAACTGAATTAGCGATACTAAAAGGGGGTACATTTACGCATGAAACCTTGTCTGCTTCAAAGTCAAGTAAAACAAAGAGATTAAAAATATTAGCCTTTTTGTGGCCAAAAATCTAGCATTTATGTAGGAATTTAGATCAGAGGTCCCCAAACTTTTGGACTCATGGTCCTTATTAGGTTAAACAATTTGACTGGGTTATCTTATTTGTATATGCATATGTAGATATGCATATATATATATATATATATATATGTATAGATCCTGAGCCCAGGATTGAACTCAGGACCTTCGTATTGTGAGGCACATGCACTAACCCCTGTTCCACCATGCTGCCAATATATATATATATATATATATATATATATATATATATATATATATATATACATATATATATATATATATATATATATATATATATATATAGATATAGATATGTATATCTATATCTATATCTATATATATATATATATATGTAAAGCGAAACCGACGAAAACGACACGACAGCCAGCGACACGGGAGAAAGCGAGGACGAATTCGGCGATCGCCTTCTAACCAACGATTGGTATGTGTTTGTTTGGCATTAAAGGAAACTAACAACTATGAACTAGGTTTACAGCATATGAAATACATTTGGCAACAACATGCACTTTGAGAGTGCAGACAGCCCATTTCAGGCGCGCTAAGAACATATATTTTTCCACGATTTCAGCACTCAGGTTAATGTTGTGTTTTGGACCAGTTGTTCCTCCCAGGGAATTCAAGTCACAAGTCGCTCCCAAGCTCTTTACGACACTTAAAGCTGAGTAGAAAAACCACCAGAGACAGAATAGGTATTTTGTAATATATTTGCAAAGCTTTGCATATATACATTGAGACCAGTCCAGCATAGAACATTCTATCGCGCCGCCAAGATGGTCTGCCCCCCCGACAAACCCCGTCTCCTCTTAAGTCTCTCTTCCTCCCACTCTGGCAGTCATGTCTCTCTAGCCAAAACAAATGCCCATTATCTCTCTTTCTAACATTCCTCATTCAAGGTTAAGCACACAGTTTTGCAGACAACCAAAAGACCAGAATTGGAAGAAAAACACTCGCTGTTTTGTAATATGATTATGAAATAAAAAGAAGTAACACTTAAATTCGGATATATGTAAATATCTGCCTCCGACTTTAACCATACCTAAATAGACACAAAATACTGCATTACACAAGACTACCCGAATGTACTCGAATGATTGAAAAAAATTAATGTTTTTAAGCTAAATTATTGGTAAACACAGTTTATGTATAATAATTTACGTAAAACCGCGAGTAATGAATACAATTTTCATCAATGAATATATTCTGTAGACATACCCTCATCCGCTCTCTTTTCCTGAAAGCTGATCCGTCCAGTTTTGGAGTTGATGTCAGCATCTGCTTTGAGTGTCGCAGGATATCCACACATTCTTGCCATCTCTGTCGTAGCATAGCTTTCGTCGGTAAAGTGTGCGGAACAAACGACTGACCATTTCGTCGGCTTTCCCCACAGCCTCGTATTTTGAACAAATTTCGTCCAATTTCTTGCCACTTTCGCCTCTTTGGGCCACTGGTGCAACTTGAATCCGTCCCTGTTCGTGTTGTTACACCCTCCGACAACACACCGACGAAAGTGAGAAAATGGCGTGACGTCATCGCTCCGAGAGCGAATAATAGAAAGGCGTTTAATTCGCCAAGATTCACCCATTTAGAGTTTGGAAATCGGTTAAAAAAATATATGGTCTTTTTTCTGCAACATCAAGGTATATATTGACGCTTACATAGGTCTGGTGATAATGTTCCCCTTTAAGGCCCGCTTGCCTGCGTTCTCGGTGTCAAACCGGAGACGCCTGAGCAGACAGGTGAATGACAGCGAGGGAAAGGAGTCAGGGCAGACCGGGACACGAGCAGAACCTAATGGAGGAGAGCAAGTACGGAGTCCTTGTCAGTCTCACTCATCTTCTGTGTGCCACTCATGAAATATTCCTCCCTTTCGTCCGCCACCACCTTTTCTCTCTCGCTTCTTTGCCCGTCTCCGGATTGTTTTCCCCTCCTGGCTCGTTTCTTCACCACAGGGGGCTCCGTCACGCCGACGAGGAGCTCATTAAAGACGAGTAAACACGCCATGTGGAGACATCTGGACACGTGTCCCACCACGCCGCCGTCGCTCGCGCACAAAGAAATGTGAAGCACTCTCGCTCTTTGGAGCAGCCGAGACAGGAAGCTCACGTCGTGTCTTTAGGCTCCACTTCCTGAATTATGGAAGAAGAATTTAGGGGCACTCAAGTTATGTCTTCCGCTAACAAATGAACCCCCCCCCCCCCGCCCCTCTTCTTGTCCTCCAGAACAGAGTCGGTGGCGGAGAAGATGCTGACTAATTGGTTTGCCTTCCTGCTCCACAAATTTCTCAAGGTAAACAAAAATGTTCACAAGCAAGCAGCACAATGTTTGCATTTCACTCGACAGAAGTTGAGTCATTTTTTCGTCCCACAATTGGGAAATTCTGTGATTGCAGTGCATATGTTACATCAAGTAAAAAAGTGGGAAACTCAAATGAATAATGATAGTACCACCTGTGCACATATGTTCTGTATATACTAGGGATGTCCCGATCCGATATTTGGATCGGATCGGCTGCCGATATTTGCCAAAAATTGCGTATCGGCAAGACATGGGAAAATGCCGATCTAGATCCAGTTTTAAAAAAAACTCCAGTCCGTGTTTTCCAACGCACCGATTTAAATAATACATTCCACATTTCTGCTGCTCCGTAATCGCCGTTCCGCATTTTCCAGCACACCTTCAACACATCCACAATTCTCACGCAGTTGCTTTTAGCTGCTGGCATTACACGACAGGCTCTTCTCACTCTTTCCTGTGTCTCCCTCTCACAGACAGCGAGCGCACCTTCTTACACACGTCACATACTGTCACGTCATACGTCACATACGTATACGTCCTCTCCCAGCAGAGAGCGAGGTAGCGGCATGGCTAACGTTAGCTGTGATGCTAGCGCAGCCGCTAAGGTGCGCGCCTGCTCAAGCG
>NC_084550.2:34830000-34862500 GCF_033978685.3 Nerophis lumbriciformis | reverse complement strand
TCACGTAGCCAGCATTGCTGTCATCCTGATTTACAACCTCATAAAAACGAGTCCACGCTGAACTTTTCTGGCCTTTTTTTCCCCTGGTCTTTAGTATTCCCTTTTTTAGTTTGTCGCGTACCACGTTTGCTGCCGGTGTTGCCATTTTTTTTTTCTTCTTCTGATGTGGCGTGCTGCAGGTGCCTGTGGCTGCTGCAGGTGCCTGCTGATAAATAATTGCCTGTTTCAAAGAGTGCTGCTCGTTTTTCGTGTGTGGCTAACAACATTTAACTATGTATATATATTTCCGAATTGGTTTAACTGCCACCCGCAAAAAAAAAAAAAAAAAAAAAAAAAAAATCTCATTAATCCGCCCGACCCGACCCGCGGCGCGGATAAAATCTTATTTATTTAAATTTCATCCGCCCGATCCGCGGATAATCCGCCGAATCCGCGGTTGTGTCCGCAAACCGCGCATCTCTAATATATATATATATATATATATATATATATGAGACAAGCAGTCCTGCAGAGTGTTTACTTGAGTGTCATATCATGTGCGATACAGTCCTGCATAGTGTTCACTTGTGCAAAGGTATTGATATCGGATATCGATCCGATATCGGCCAAAAAACTCATAATGGATGGTTTGCATGTAAATTGTCCGATACAAGCCGGCCTGCAGAGCAATTGATATTGGATATTGGTCCGATATCGGCAGAAAAACAAACATTTTGGATGATGTCAGTTTGCATGTAAATTGTCCGATACAAGCAGGCCTGCAGAGCAATTGATATTGGATATCGGTCTGATATCGGCGAAAAAAACTAACATATTGGATGTAAATTGCATGTAAATTGTCCTGGAGCGTGTTTACTTGTGCAAAGCTATTAATATTGGATTGGGAGGTTGCGGGTTTTTGGGTAGGGGGTGTGTATATTGTAGCGTCCTGGAAGAGTTAGTGCTGCAAGGGGTTCTGGGTATTTGTTCTGTTGTGTTTATGTTGTGTTACGGTGCGGATGTTCTCCCGAAATGTGTTTGTCATTCTTGTTTGGTGTGGGTTCACAGTGTGGCGCATATTTGTAACGGTGTTAGTTGTTTATACGGCCCCCTCAGTGTGACCTGTATGGCTGTTGACCAAGTGTAACACGGGTGGGAAATAAGCCATATTTCCTCTCATGGCATCTCCTCATATTACCTGCGCCGTTTCCACGTATAATCTCGCGAGTTTAACACACGCGCTCACGTGACCCGCTGCAGCCAATCACGCTCTATAAAATCCAGCATTCCAAGATGGCTGCCAGGTGCGGTGGCTAAGCCTGGGGACATATGAAGCAGGTATGTTTTAAAGTTGTCGTTTGCTTGCATATTGTAAAAACAACCGTCCAACATTTTACAACTAATTGTAAACTTATAGGTGCCGAACATCAGGGACGTGTTGCGACGAGAGAGTAGTGATGGGTTCATGAGGCGTCATGAAGCGTTTCGACACATTGCAAAACTGTATTGATACTGTGTTGATACTGTGTCACTAAATACTGACATCTGCTGGACATTAAAAATCCCTACAGGCAACCTATGGACCGACTCAACTGACACTGATTTTATGACCTAGTACAGTGGTTCTCAAATGGGGGTACGCGTACCCCTGGGGGTACTTGAAGGTATGCCAAGGGGTACGTGAGATTTTTTTTAAATATTCTAAAAATAGCAAAAATTCAAAAATCCTTTATAAATATATTTATTGAATAATACTTCAACAAAATATGAATGTAAGGTCATAAACTCAGTGAAGCACAAGCTCAGGTTTGTCACTAAAATTTCTGTCAAAAAGAACTGTGAAAAGAAATGCAACAATGCAATATTCAGTGTTGACAGCTAGATTTTTTGTGGACATGTTCCATAAATATTGATGTTAAAGATTTTTTTTTTGTGTGAAGAAATGTTTAGAATTAAGTTCATGAATCCAGATGGATCTCTAATACAATCCCCAAAGAGGGCACTTTAAGTTGATGATTACTTCTATGTGTATAAATCTTTATTTATAATTGAATCACTTGTTTATTTTTCAACAAGTTTTTAGTTATTTGTATATCTTTTTTTCCAAATAGTTCAAGAAAGACCACTACAAATGAGCAATATTTTGCACTGTTATACAATTTAATAAATCAGAAACTGATGACATAGTGCTGTATTTTACTTCTTTGTCTTTTTTTTTCAACCAAAAATGCTTTGCTCTGATTAGGGGGTACTTGAATTAAAACAAAAATCACAGGGGGTACATTGCTGAAAAAAGGTTGAGAACCACTGACCTAGTATATACAATAATATAAACCAAGTCATTGTATTTCATTTAGGATTATTTCATAACTTCATTTAAATAAAAATATATTTTTTGTCTTTTTTAGATACAGTCAATAAATAATGTGAACATGTATCATAACATGGAAATCTAAGAGAACGTGTTGTGAATGAGGATGCTTGTGGACCTGGAAATTATTATTTTTTTTTTTTTTACACACATTTTTATTTAAAAAAAAACAGTTTTTCCAACGTATTCAATTTTAGACGCTTTCTCTTTTTAGTTATTATTTCTCCGGCTGTAGAAAAGACCCGCTCACAGGGCACAGAGGAGGCGTCAGTGCGACACAGTTTGCGTATCGGTCACGTGACCAAAACAGCTCATGATCGGTCACGTGACTTTCTAAAAGCAGTACGCGCACCGACACAGGGTTTCGCTCTATGAGCTCGACGCATGCGCCGATGCATCGGTGTTGCGGACCCATCACTACGAGAGAGTGTGTCGATGATAAGATATTAAGCCGAGTTGGTAAGTGAATCTGTTTGCTAATAGTAGCGACTAGCAGTACCCATGTATTTTCTATGGGCGGTTAGTATCGGGTTTTAATCCCAATGTTTCTGATCCGATTGAATTTATATTTATGTCGAGTCTTTATTTGGGGTATTTACATATGGTAACTGAGTGTTGTGGCGTTTTAAGGCCATCTGCACTTTTTATGCTACGGTAAAGACAATGAATGAACACTGCCGCTGGTGTCATAGTGACGTCACTGTTATAATGTTACCCCCGTCATAGTGACAACACTGTGTACTGTTGTTTGTTATTTTGTACATGCATGTCATTGTTAAAATATTGTTAATGTTAGCAGTATTATCGCTAATAATGATAATAATAAGTGTAACTTATTTCATACTTGCCAACCCTCCCGAATTTTCCGGGAGACTCCCGAAATTCAGCGCCTCTCCCGAAAACCTCCCGGGACAAATATTCTCCCGAAAATCCCCCGATTTTCAGCCGGAGCTGGAGGGGGCGTGGCCTCCAGCTCCGGTCCATGCGGACCTGAGTGAGGACAGCCTTTTTTCACGACGGGAAGACAACAGGGTGACAAGAACTAAATCATCCATACTAGAGATTGTTGCGTTTGGACCAGTTGTTCCTCCCAGGGAATTCAAGTCACAAGTCGCTCCCAAGCTCTTTACGACACTTAAAGCTGAGTAGAAAAACCACCAGAGACAGAATAGGTATTTTGTAATATATTTGCAAAGCTTTGCATATACATTGAGACCAGTCCAACATAGAACATTCAATCGCGCCGCCAAGATGGTCTGCCCCCCCCCCTCCGAAAAACCCTCTCCCCTCTTAAGTCTCTCTCTCTCCCACCCTCGCAGTCATGTCCCTCCAGCCAAAACACATGCCCATTGTCCTCCGCACCTGGACATAAGGCTAGATAAGAGAAAGGAGTATCTCTCTTTCTTACATTCCTCACTCAAGGTTAAGCACACAGTTTTTGCAGACAACCAAAAGACCACAATTGGAAGAAAAACACTAGCTGTTTTGTAATATGATTATGAAATAAAAGAAGTAACACTTAAATTCGGATATATGTAAATATCTGCCTCCGACAAGATGAATTGTATTATGTTTATCTTACCTAAAAATAAATATATTTACTAATTAAAAAAACGAAATACATTTTTACTATATTTTGCTAAAAACATCAAAATTAATTGTATTTTTATTTGTATTTTTTCTGACTCCTTATTACAATCCAGCCATAGAATTATACATTAAAATAAACATATTTGAAATAATTAATTTTAAATGATCGTAATTCATTTAAAATGACCATATTTAATTATTAAAATAATTGCTTGTTTTTCAACAACTTCAGCATTTTATTCATTACATTTTGAAGCTCTCAGAAGCCAAGTTATGTTATATTCCTTAAAATTTATTTATGCAAGTTTGAAGTATCAATTATCTAAACACAGTTTTGTTTGCATATTTTCAGGATATATATATATATATATATATATATATATTTATTTAATTATTTATGTATGAAATACTTGACTTAGTGAATTCTAGCTGTCAATATACTCCTCCCCTCTTAACCACGCCCCGCCATACCCCTGACCACGCCCCCCGCGCCCCACCTCCCGAAATCGGAGGTCTCAAGGTTGGCAAGTATGACTTGTTTATTGAAGGTCGAATGATAAATGACTTAATGTTGATGTTTATGTGCGCACATTGATTGAACTTCGGGTCCTGTGCTTACGCAGGCCAGGTCCCTAAGTCTTGGATGGCGAGCTGTAGATAGGCCTCGAGCCTGAGCCCAAGGATCTCCACCTCTCAACCCCTAAAACCGATACCGATCATTTTGAAACCGATACCGATCATTTCCGATATTAAATGGTAAATGGTAGTTGTTCTAACATGCCAGAGGCTGTTCACCTTGGAGACCTGGGGACGGCGTGGCGAAGTTGGTAGAGTGGCCGTGCCAGCAATCGGATGGTTGCTGGTTACTGGGGTTCAATCCCCACCTTCTACCATCCTAGTCACGTCCGTTGTGTCCTTGGGCAAGACACTTCACTCCTTGCTCCTGATGGCTGCTGGTTAGCGCCTTGCATGGCAGCTCCCGCCATCAGTGTGTGAATGTGTGTGTGAATGGGTAAATGTGGAAGTAGTGTCAAAGCGCTTTGAGTACCTTGAAGGTAGAAAAGCGCTATACAAGTATAACCCATTTACCATTCCGATATTACATTTTAAAGCATTTATTGGCCGATAATATCGGCAGTCCGATATTAACGGACATCCCTAATAAATATATATATATATATATATATATATATATCTCAGTGACGTGCAGTCACTAGAGGCAGGGCCTCACCTGCCATCATGGAAAGAAAAAAAAAGTAAAAAGAAAAAAAAAAATGTAATTGTTATATGTATCCAGTGATTGTACTATAAAGTAATTTTCCATTTAACTTCACCAGTTTTAGATTATTTTTATTCAAAATCGCTGAATTTTTACATTTGCCGTTCAAATACTGAGAAGAGACGATGCGGTGATCAGCAGCCAGTTGAGGCACGTCACTCAGTTGAGCCTCACCATGGATTGCGGACTCGACTAACTGCTGGCCTGCTGTGCAGTGAGACTGTATTGCTATATGAATTATATTATACATTTCCATACTTTAGTTAGCTGAGGTATATAATGTACAGTGTATTTTGTCAACAACTGTATGTGTGTAACGTATTTCTTGTGCTGAGCAATCATAAAACTGCTGCGAAGACGCACTGTGTGAGGCTCGCAGTAATCCCGCCTCCTGGTGGTAGCACTCCCGCCGTAGAATGCACCCCCTGACGGGAGTGTTATATCAACTAAAGCCCACACTTAAACTTTCCACGTGCAAGATTGAATCTATTTAAAAAAGTTATTTCATAAGAAGCCAAAAAGTGCAAAAACAATAATGTTCGTGTTGGAGGAGTTGTGAATGACTGCAGGGCCACAACATTAGGTACACCTGCAGACTGCAGCACGGATTTCATATTTCATTCATTCACAACTCCTCCAACACGAACATTATTGTTTTTGCACTTTTTGGCTTCTTATTGAGCTGCTGCATTTTTTGGTTGGGTTGTTTATTTCTTTTGAGTAACTTACTTCTACATTTCTAAAAGGGGAGGAATGTAATAGAGTGATCTATGTTTGTCTGTTGCCATCTCCTGGTTAATGTTGGCTATAAGCGTACTGTGGTTACTTTTTGGTTGGCCAACGATTTACGTGGTGTTGCGCACCTGACGTCAAGTGTGTTGAGTCTGTTCTGAAGTCTACAGTAAAGAAACCTACTTCATCACCTCGCCTGGTTATTGCCTCCAACTCAATATATTACATAAAGGTAAGACCATAATAACGTATTTTTTTAATAAATGTGCTTTTTTTTGTGTGCTACTGTTTGTATGTGTAAAGTTAAAGTTAAGTTAAAGTACCAATGATTGTCACACACACACTAGGTGTGGGGAAATTTGTCCTCTGCATTTGACCCATCCCCTTGTTCACCCCCTGGGAGGTGAGGGGAGCAGTGGGCAGCAGCGGCGCCGCACCCGGGAATCATTTTTGGTGATTTAACCCCCAATTCCAACCCTTGATGCTGAGTGCCAAGCAGGGAAGAATGCTGGTATGAGCTTTTAAACATAACCCGTTAACTGCTGCCAATCAAATGGTGAATAAGATACTCTTTAGGGTTCATATGTTTGTAAATCTGACTGTGATGAAGTCAGTGCCTCACCAGCCATCAACCTCACCGCACGTCACTGATACATACATACATATATATATATATATATATATATATATATATATATATATATATATATATATATATATATATATATATATATATATATATATATATATATATATATATATATATGTATATATGTATGTGTGTGTGTATATATGTATGTATGTATGTATATATATATATATATATATATATATATATATACATATATATATATATATATATATATATATATACATACATACATACATACATACATACATACATACATACATACATACACACACATACATATATATATGTGTGTATGTATGTATGTATGTATGTATGTATGTATGTATGTACAAACCCCGTTGGGAAATTGTTAGATGTAAATACAAACGGAATACAATGATTTGCAAATAATTTTCAACCCATATTCAGTTGAATATGCTACAAAGACAACATATTTGATGTTCAAACTGATAAACATTTTGTTTTGTTGCAAATAATCATTAACTTTAGAATATGATGTAACAAAGAAGTTGGGAAAGGTGGCAATAAATACTGATAAAGTTGAGGAATGCTCATCAAACACTTATTTGGAATATCCCACAGGTGAACAGGCAAATTGGGAACAGGTGGGTGCCATGATTGGGTATAAAAGTAGATTCCATGAAATGCTCAGTCATTCACAAACAAGGATGGGGCGAGGGTCACCACTTTGTCAACAAATGCGTGAGCAAATTGTTGAACAGTTTAAGAAAAACCTTTCTCAACCAGCTATTGCAAGGAATTTAGGGATTTCACCATCTACGCTCCGTAATATAAAGTTAAAGTTAAAGTTAAAGTACCAATGATTGTCACACACACACTAGGTGTGGCGAAATTATTCTCTGCATTTGACCCATCACCCTTGATCACCCCCTGGGAGGTGAGGGGAGCAGTGGGCAGCAGCGGTGGCCGCGCCCGGGAATCATTTTTGGTGATTTAACCCCCAATTCCAACCCTTGATACTGAGTGCCAAGCAGGGAGGTAATGGGTCCCATTTTTATAGTCTTTGGTATGACTCGGCCGGGGTTTGAACCCACAACCTACCGATCTCAGGGCGGACACTCTAACCACTAGGCCACTGAGGTTCAGAGAATCTGGAGAAATCACTGCACATAAGCAGCTAAGCCCGTGACCTTCGATCCCTCAGGCTGTACTGCATCAACAAGCGACATCAGTGTGTAAAGGATATCACCACATGGGCTCAGGAACACTTCAGAAACCCACTGTCAGTAACTACAGTTGGTCGCTACATCTGTAAGTGCAAGTTAAAACTCTCCTATGCAAGGCGAAAACCGTTTATCAACAACACCCAGAAACGCCGTCGGCTTCGCTGGGCCTGAGCTCATCTAAGATGGACTGATACAAAGTGGAAAAGTGTTCTGTGGTCTGACGAGTCCACATTTCAAAATGTTTTTGGAAACTGTGGACGTCGTGTCCTCCGGACCAAAGAGGAAAAGAACCATCTGGATTGTTATAGGCGTAAAGTTGAAAAGCCAGCATGTGTGATGGTATGGGGGTGTATTAGTGCCCAAGACATGGGTAACTTACACATCTGTGAAGGCGCCATTAATGCTGAAAGGTACATACAGGTTTTGGAGCAACATATGTTGCCATCCAAGCAACGTTACCATGGACGTCCCTGCTTATTTCAGCAAGACAATGCCAAGCCACGTGTTACAACAACGTGGCTTCATAGTAAAAGAGTGCCGGTACTAGACTGGCCTGCCTGTAGTCCAGACCTGTCTCCCATTGAAAATGTGTGGCGCATTATGAAGCCTAAAATCCCACAACGGAGACCTCCGGACTGTTGAACAACTTAAGCTGTACATCAAGCAAGAATGGGAAAGAATTCCACCTGAGAAGCTTAAAAAATGTGTCTCCTCAGTTCCCAAACGTTTACTGAGTGTTGTTAAAAGGAAAGGCCATGTAACACAGTGGTGAACATGCCCTTTCCCAACTACTTTGGCACGTGTTGCAGCCATGAAATTCTAAGTTAATGATTATTTGCAAAAAAAAAATAAAGTTTATGAGTTTGACCATCAAATATGTTGTCTTTGTAGCATATTCAACTGAATATGGGTTGAAAATGATTTGCAAATCATTGTATTCTGTTTATATTTACATCTAACACAATTTCCCAACTCATATGGAAACGGGGTTTGTATATATATATGTATGTGTGTGTGTGTGTGTGTGTGTGTGTGTGTGTGTGTGTGTGTGTGTGTGTGTGTGTGTGTGTGTGTGTGTGTGTGTGTGTGTAAGTATGTATGAATGTCCATGAGTGAAGTTTTTTTTTTTTTTTTTTTTTTTGTCCAGAAATGTGAGAGTTCCTGGTACGAATCCAGCTCCTGCCATAGTAGTCACTGCTGTTGTGCCCTTGGGCAAGACACCTTACCCACATTTGTGAAATTAATTCCTTTGAAAAATCTCAAAGGGACTTTCCTGGGTAAACTAAGGTTTTATTAAAGGGGTGGGTGTGGCTTATTTGTTGCTGTCCATCAGTGTCATGTCCCTTTTTTTCCTGTCTGTTCTCCCTTCCAAGTGAGTGTGACTCATCGCCTGATGTTGTGTAGCTTGGAGCAGGACCAGGGAGGAAAACACCATCGCCAGGACTTTTTACTCTCAGCTGCTGTTTTGCAGCCCGGCAACGTGCTTATTAGTGGGACGCTTTTAATTGCAGCTCTCAGTCGTCACGTCAGACTGCTTGGAAACAGATGAGAGCCAGCCCATGTTGAAGGGCTTTCCTCTTTGGGTGGAGTTCTGCTAACAAGAACTTTGGCAGCGTGAAATGTTCTGTTAGCGATGACGTTGTCTTCCTGTGATGGATTGATGAGCGAAATTATCATCCTGAGTTGTAGATATAACTTCTGGCTTTCAGGCGATGGTCTAAGCCCCATTAGGTGCTGCAGGAGCACAAGTAAACATCCATCCATCCATTTTCGCTTATTCCCTTTGGGGTCGCGGGGGGCGCTGGAGCCTATCTCAGCTACAATCGGGCGGAAGGCGTCGTACACCCTGGACAAGTCGCCACCTCATCGCAGGGCCCACAAGTAAACACCATACACCAAACACCTTGTATCGCACATGATACTTGATATCATCACACACAAGTAAACACTCTGCAGGCCTGCTTGCATCACACATGGTATCATACCTCAGTAAACACTCTGCAGGACTAGTATCGCACATGACATCAATCAATCAATCAATATTTACTTACATAGCCCTAAATCACGAGTGTCTCAATATCACACACAGATAAACACTCTGCAGGACTGCTTGTATCGCACATGATATCACACAGGACTGTTTGTATCAGACAATTTACATGCAAACTGATATCATCCAATATGTTTGTTTTTTTCGCCAATATCGGACCGATATCCAATATCAATTGCTCTGCAGGCCTGCTTGTATCGGACAATTTACATGCAAACTGATATCATCCAAAATGTTGTTGTTTTTTGCCGATATCGGACCGATAAACCCGATATCAATAGCTTGCACAAGTAAACACTCTGCAGGACTGCTTGTATCGGACATGGTATCACACACAAGTAAACACTCTGCAGGCCTGCTTGTATCACACATGGTATCATACCAAAGTAAACACTCTGTAGGCCTGTTTGTATCACACATGGTATCATACCCAAGTAAACACTATGTAGGACTGCTTGTATCGCACATGGTATCATACCTACGTAAGCACTATGCAGGACTGCTTGTATCGCACATGATAAAACCCCCAAGTAAACACTCTGCAGGACTGCTTGTACCGCATATGGTATCATACCCAAGTAAACACTCTGCAGGCCTGCTTGTATCACACATGGTATCAGACCCAAGTAAACACTATGCAGGCCTGCTTGTATCGGACAATTTACATGCAAACTGATATCATCCAAAATGTTAGTTTTTTTTGCCGATATCGGACCGATAAACCCGATATCAATAGCTTGCACAAGTAAACACTCTGCAGGACTGCTTGTACCGCACATGGTATCATACCCAAGTAAACACTATGCAGGGTATCGCACATGATAAAACCCACAAGTAAACACTCTGCAGGACTGCTTGTATCACACATGGTATCAAACCCAAGTAAACACTATGCAGGACTGCTTGTATCGCACATGATAAAACCCACAAGTAAACACACTGCAGGACTGCTTGTATCGCACATGATTTTAATCAATCAATCAATATTTACTTATATAGCCCTAAATCACGGGTGTCTCAATATCACACACAAATAAACACTCTGTAGGACTGCTTGTATCGCACATGATATCACACAGGACTGCTTGTATCAGACAATTTACATGCAAACTGATAATCATCCAATATGTTTGTTTTTTTTGCCAATATCGGACCGGTATCCAATATCAATTGCTTTGCAGGCCTGCTTGTATCGGACAATTTACATGCAAACTGATATCATCCAAAATGTAGTTTTTTTTTGCCGATATCGGACCGATAAACCCGATATCAATAGCTTGCACAAGTAAACACTCTGCAGGACTGCTTGTATCGGACATGGTATCACACACAAGTAAACACTCTGCAGGCCTGCTTGTATCACACATGGTATCATACCCAAGAAAACACTCTGCAGGCCTGCTTGTATCGCACATGGTATGATACCCAAGTAAATACTATGCAGGACTGCTTGTCTCGCACATATCACACACAAGTAAACACTCTGCAGGACTGCTTGTACCGCACATGGTATCATACCTAAGTAAACACTATGCAGGACTGCTTGTATCGCACATGGTATCATACCCAAGTAAAAACTATGCAGGCCTGCTTGTATCGCACATGGTATCATACCCAAGTAAACACTCTGCAGGACTGCTTGTACCACACATGGCATCATACCCACGTAAACACTATGCAGGACTGCTTGTATCGCACATGATAAAACCCACAAGTAAACACTCTGCAGGACTGCTTGTATCGCACATGATATCAATCAATCAATCAATATTTACTTATATAGCCCTAAATCACGGGTGTCTCAATATCACACACAAATAAACACTCTGCACATGATATCACACAAGACTGCTTGTATCAGACAATTTACATACAAACTGATATCATCCAATATGTTTTTTTGTTGTTGCCAATATCGGACCAATATCCAATATCAATTGATCTGCAGGCCTGCTTGTATCGGACAATTTACATGCAAACTGATATCATCCAAAATGTTTTTTTTTGTTGCCGATATCGGACCGATAATAGCTTGCACAAGTAAACACTCTGCAGGACTGCTTGTATCAGACATGGTATCACACACAAGTAAACACTCTGCAGGCCTGCTTGTATCACACATGGTATCATACCCAAGTAAACATTATGTAGAACTGCTTGTATCGCACATGATATCACACACAAGTAAACACTCTGCAGGACTGCTTGTATCGGACATGGTGTCACACACAAGTAAACACTCTGCAGGCCTGCTTGTATCACACATGGTATCATACCCAAGTAAACATTATGCAGAACTGCTTGTATCGCACATGATAAAACCCACAAGTAAACACTCTGCAGGACTGCTTGTACCGCACATGGTATCATACCCACGTAAACACTATGCAGGACTGCTTGTATCGCACATGATAAAACCCAAAAGTAAACACTCTGCAGGACTGCTTGTATCGCACATGATATCAATCAATCAATATTTACTTATATAGCCCTAAATCACGGGTGTCTCAATATCACACACAAATAAACACTCTGCAGGACTGCTTGTATCAGACAATTTACATGCAAACTGATATCATCCAATATGTTTGTCTTTTCCGCCAATATCGGACCGATAAACCCAATATCAATAGCTTGCACAAGTAAACACTCTGCAGGACTACTTGTATCACACATGGTATCATACCCAAGTAAACACTATGCATGACTGCTTGTATCGCACATGATATCACACACAAGTAAACACTCTGCAGGCCTGCTTGTATAACACATGGTATCATACCCAAGTAAACTCTCTGCAGGCTTGCTTGTATCACACATGGTATACAAAGTAAACACTATGCAGGACTGATTGCATACCTGCCAACTACTCCGGTTTTCCCGTAATTAGTACGGTTTTCATCCACCTATTCCGGGTTACGGTTGCAGTGATAAAAAATACGTTTTTTCATTAATTAAAAAAAAATTTTTTTTTTTAAATGCGCGAGGCTATTTATAGCACCGCTGCCAAGCACGAGGCACCTGTTGCCATTGTTTCCAAACGAGCGAACGATCATGGAATCAGCCGGAGAAAAATCGCAAACGAGTCTTAAGCCGAAAAGAAAACTGCAGTCATTCCGTGAAGAATATTCAAAAGTCTATCCGGGAATAATTATCCGTTCCAAAAAGGGTGAAAACTACGCGAATTGCACCTTGTGCAGACAAGATTTTTCGATCGGACACGGAGGAATTAGCATGTAAAAGACCACGTTGGGACAAAAAAACACAAGTCTAATGCCGTTGCTAGCGATACAAGTGGAAAACTTTCAACGTTTTTCGGACTTTAGCCACAAAAAGGTAATGACACCAATGTTATCTATTGGAATTGTTTAGTACTGTTATACTGTTAAAAGTGTTTATACTATTTATGCTTTCAAGTCCAAGTTGAAGAAATCTTGTTAAATGTTGACAGCATAACTACCAAAATACAGAAGTATGTCCTTAATATTTTTGCAGTGCTATTTCTGTTGAAAAGTTCAAATGATTACATTAGAGATGTGATGTGCCACTTTTCAAGTGTCTGATGGCTTAAATTAATTTTCATTAATTTTTCATATTTTGAATTCTTTTGAAAGGCTTACAAAAAAACTACATTTGAATTGTAAGTCCATGCTATTGACAGGACTATTAATTTTAATGAAGTTAGCTTACCATGTTTACAGTATGATAATTGTGATAGAAATGTGAATTTTAGGCACAGAATATTTTATACAATTGAACAAGGCAGTAGATTATACAAGCTTGGACAGAAAGTTAATAATGACACCAATTTTTTTTTTATGGAATTGTTTAGTACTGTTTTACCATTTGTTTACTGTAAAAAGTGTTTATACTGTTTATACTTTCAATTAACAAATTGAAGTCTTGTGAAAGGTTGACAGGATAACTGGCATTAACTGTCAAAATAATTTCAAACTATTGAAGTTAGCTTACAGAATAAACATGTCAATCAACCCATATGATTTTTGCTGTAATATTTTTGTTTTGAAAAGTCACTGTGACTGATAGAAAAGTGATGGTTTTAGCAACATTTTAACCTGTCTGAATGCTAATAATCATTTTGCGTCGGGGGGCGAAGCCTGAACCCCCCACCAGGACTTTGTCCTGGACCTACCGGGGCCTGCGGCCCCTGGACCCTGGCTACTAGGTTTTTCTGATTTCAAAAGTTGGCAGGTATGTGATTGCATCGCACATGATATCATACCCAAGTAAACACTATGCAGGCATGCTTTTATCGCACCTGATAAAACCCACAAGTAAACACTCTACAGGACTGCTTGTATCGCACAGGGTATCATACCCACGTAAACACTATGCAGGACTGCTTGTATCGCACATGATATCAATCAATCAATCAATCAATCAATATTTACTTACATAGCCCTAAATCACAAATGTCTCAATATCACACACAAATAAACACTCTGCACATGATATCACACAGGACTGCTTGTATCAGACAATTTACATACAAACTGATATCATCCAATATGTTTTTTTTTTTGTTGCCAATATCGGACCAATATCCAATAGCACTTGCTCTGCAGGCCTCCTTGTATCACACATGGCATCATACCCAAGTAAAGACTATGCAGGACTGCTTGTCTCGCACATGATATCACACACAAGTAAACACTCTGCAGGCCTGCTTGTATCACACATGGTATCATACCCAAGTAAACACTCTGCAGGCCTGCTTGTATCACACATGGTATCATACCCAAGTAAACACTCTGCAGGACTGCTTGTATCGCACATGGTATCACACACAAGTAAACACTCTGCAGGCCTGCTTGTATCACACATGGTATCATACCCAAGTAAACACTCTGCAGGCTTGCTTGTATCACACATGGTATCATAACCAAGTAAACACTATGCAGGACTGCTTGTATCGCACATGATATCACACACAAGTAAACTCTCTGCAGTACTGCTTGTACCGCACATGGTATCATACCCAAGTAAACACTATGCAGGACTGCTTGTATCGCACATGATAAAACCCACAAGTAAACACTCTGCAAGACTGCTTGTATCGCACATGATATCAATCAATCAATCAATATTTACTTATATAGCCCTAAATCACGAGTGTCTCAATATCACACACAAATAAACACTCTGCAGGACTGCTTGTATCGCACATGATATCACACAGGACTGCTTGTATCAGACAATTTACATACAAACTGATATCATCCAATATGTTGTTTTTTTTCCCGCCAATATCGGGCCGATATCCAATATCAATTGCTCTGCAGGCCTGCTTGTATCGGACAATTTACATGCAAACTGATATCATCCAAAATGTTGTTTTTTTGCCGATATCGGACCGATAAACTTGATATCAATAGCTTGCACAAGTAAACACTCTGCAGGACTGCTTGTATCGGACATGGTATCACACACAAGTAAACACTCTGTAGGCCAATATCAGACTACTGAATCGCCACATGAGTATCAACATAAAAGCAACGCAACGGTTTGGCACAAAGGTCTGGGGACTGCATGAGTGCTGCAGGTACTGAAGAGCTGCGGTTAGTTGAAGGGGAAAAAGAACACAAATCCTAACCTGTATCGTGGCATTGTGATACAGAGCATGATGCTGTTCAGACACACCTCCAGTGTGTCTGGCTGAGGAACATGTTGGAGAAGAAGAAGTCATGTCATTATGGAGACATTTAAGAGGATTCCAGTAGTGACCTGTGCAGCTCTGCTTAATTCCACGTCCAAGAGGATTAAGGGAGTGCTAGATACAAATAATGCTTACCTTAATCACACCAAAGTACACTGTCAGGTGTCACAGGTGTACCTAATGTTGTGCTGGGCCACAACATTAGGTACACCTGCAGACTGCAGCACGGATTTCAACACGAACATTGTTGTTTTTGCACTTTTGGCTTCTTATTAAATAACTTTTTCAAATAGATTCAATCTTGCACGTGGAAACTTTAAGTGTGGGCTTTAGTTGATATAACACTCCCGTCAGGGGGTGCATTCTACGCTGGGGGTGCATTATCCGGCACAACACCTGAAACCTGACGCTACAAAGTGTGTGTGTGTGTGTGTGTAGGTTGGCGGGGTTTGGTGGTAGCGGGGGTGAAGAGTTAGTGCTGCATGGGATTCTGGGTATTTGTTCTGTTGTGTTTATGTTGAGTTACTGTGCGGATGTTCTCCCAAAATGTGTTTGTCATTCTTGTTTCGTGTGGATTCACAGTGTGGCGCATATTTGTAACAGTGTTAAAGTTGCTTATACGGCCACTCTCAGTGTAACCTGTATCGCTGAAGATCAAGTATGCGTTGCATTTACGTGAGTGTGTGGACAGAAACCGCTCATATCTTGTGACTGGGTCTGAATGTTGTTAGAATGGATGAAAAGCGGACGTGACGTCAGCTCGTAGAGGACGTTAAAAGCAGTGCCTTTAAGGTACGCCCCCAAGACTGTGGAACACTAGATATAATGACTGATGAACACCTTCGTTCGATAATGAAGGTTGCCTCAGCTCAAAGCCTGAGCCCCGACATTAATGAACTAGCATCCAAGAAAAGATGGCAGGTATCTGGCTTGGGCACATCAGATTAGATCAGTGTGTTGCAAACTGAGCAGTTTAAAGTCCTGAATGGTTGGTTTATTCATTATTTTATTTTCAAATGTATTAGCCTGTGGAAAAAGTTAATGTTGATATTTACCTCAGAAGGCTGCAAATAGAAAAGAGGCATTCAATTTTTATTTAAATTGTATTTGATATGCCATTGATATTTTTTAATTATTATTATTTGAAACTGGGTTTTGCATGTCACTATAAAGTTATATAAGCCTTGCTTGTTCAATATTTAATGCAAAACTTGTTTGGGTCCCTATCAAAAAGGTTAATTTGTTTAACCTTGGCCCGCGGCTTTGTTCAGTTTTATATTTTGACCCACTCTGTATTTGAGTTTGACACCCCTGACCTAATGCATTCTTGGATTTACTTGGTTCTTCTCACACCCGAACACCCACCTTCTCCAGTTATGAGACACAAATTGCCGTGATGTTCGAAGAGCACTCATTTATATTGTATTTGTCAACTCTCCAAATTGTATGATTGATGTTGTATGAAGGGCCTTTTCCGCGTTTATACAAAACATTTTGTATATTTTAATATCACATTCAGATAAAATGTTTTTTGCTCGTCTTCTTCCCCAGGATAGGACATTTCGATCCAACCCCTCCTCCTTCTTCTCACATTTCCATTTCATGTTTTGTTTTAGTTTATTTCAGTTTATTTCGAACTAGGATAAATACAGTTTCCTGTATAACACAATGAGAATGTTATATTGCTCAATTATTCTACCTTAGTTCAATTATTGTGCAGAAATATGGGGAAATTCATATCACACCAACATTATGCCTTTATTTACTTCACAGAAAAGAGTATTTCGTATCATTTTTACAGTAGAATACAGAGACCACACAAATCCACTCTTCATTAGGTCAGGATTATTCAAAGTAAAAGACATTGTAGAATTGCATACTCTCTTAGTGATGTTCAAAGCTAGAAATAAAGTTCTTCTTACAAAAGTTATTTGTGTTCATGTCTGAAGATGAGAACCACAGAAGGCCGTATGATTTTAAGCATCCAAGAGTGCCAACAAATTTGAAACAAATGTGGTTGTCTGTTGCTTGTGTGAAAGCGTGGAATTCTCTACAGCAGGGGTGTTAAGCTCAAATACACAGTGGGCCAAAATGTAAAACTGAACAAAGCCGCCGGCCAAGATTGAACAAATTAACCTTTTAATAGGGACCCAAACAAGTTTTGCATTGAATATTGAACAAGCAAGGCTTATATAACTTTATAGTGACATGCAAAATCCAGTTTCAAATAATAATAATAATTATTAAAAAATATCAATGGCATATCAAATACAATTTAAATAAAAATTGAATGCCTCTTTTCTATTTGCAGCCTTCTGAGGTGAATATCAACATTAACTTTTTCCACAGGCTAATAAATTAGAAAATAAAATAATGAATAAACCAACCATTCAGGACTTTCAACTGCTCAGTTTGCAACACACTGATCTAATCTGATGTGCCCAAGCCAGATACCTGCCATCTTTTCTTGGATGCTAGTTCATTAATGTCGGGGCTCAGGCTTTGAGCTGAGGCAACCTTCATTATCCAACCAAGGTGTTCATCAGTCATTATATCTCGTAGTCCACCCGGACCACAGTCTTGGGGGCGTGCTTTAAAGGCACTGCGTTTATCGTCCTCCACGAGCTGTCGTCACGTCTGCTTTTCATCCATTCTAACAACGTGCTGGCCCGATCACAAAATATGTGCGACTTCAGCACGCACACACACACACACCTAAATGCAATGCAAGGATACAAGTTACACTGACGGTGCTCGTATAAATAACTTTAACACTGTTAGAAATATGCGCCACACTGTGAATCCACACCAAACAAGAATGACAAACACATTTCGGGAGAACATCCGCACATAAACACAACAGAACAAATACCCAGAATCCCATGCAGCCCTAACTCTTCCAGGCTGCAATATACACCCCCGCTACCACCAAACCCCCTCCCCTCTCCCTCCGTGCGTCGGTTGAGGCGGGCGGGGTTGGTGGTTTTGAATTTAAAAAGAGTTACAAAAAGAGACAACTGGAATTATATCAAACTGATTTGTGATTTTGATTGGACGTGTCATTGTGAAAATGCTTAAACGAAAATTAAAAAGTATGTCCAACATACTTTTTTCGGGTGTTGGTGGAGGGAAACGTAAAGTCATCTAAAATAATTTGTGTTAAAAAGGGGGCGGATAAATATAAGAATAGTATTCTTCCATCTGCTCCTTTCTGATCATGGAAATGTATAAGAAACAATGAAAATGTCAACTATACGTGCCTTGTATATATGCATTTTCATGAAAAGAATAAAAAGAAATGATGAAGATGAATACTCCCTTAGTTCTGTATCAGCACCCCTGGGTTTGTGTTCCTGGTTGCCATGGGTGCTGATTATTTTCACCTGCACCGGGGACGCTCACCTGCTCCTGGGCACTAATCAGAGAGCTATTTATTTAACAGCCACACTCGGTCTGGCTGTTTTGTTTGCTTCATGCAACATTACGTTTTGTTATCCATGCTTCGTATTCTTGTTACCGTGCTATCGGCACGCTTTTCCGGTATTTTTGTATTCCTAACTGATTTATGGAAAATAAATCATTTTCCTACCTATTTTCCTGCAACATCTGACCCAACCATAACAATAATCGAATATGTATTTGTCTCTCTGTCTCTCTCCTTCTTTCTTTCTGTAGCAGCATAAAAACTTTATTTTATGTTAACTAATTTTACTTGAGATCTCAAATGAACCCTTTAACGCCAAACGTCTTAAGTGATACGTAAGGTTTTGAGCCCTCTACATCGTCGGTGTAATCAGTTTTTTTCCTAAATAGCCTGACGTATCAGATCAGATGCACGCATTAAACTTATAATCCACAAGGGGGCAGTAGTTGTAGTAATTAGTAATTAGAGGGCTGTCCAGTGATCCTGCAGAATTGCAGCAAGAGACTGGATTTTTAAGAAATAACTTTGCCAATTTTGAGCGAAATCTTTTTTTTTTTTTACTGACACATCAGTATGAACAGTGCAATTTGAGCTTAATATTTCCAAAACTATTTGATATTAAAACTGTTGAGAATGTATCAAACTTGAAACGGTTACATAATGTAACTCTAAATTAGTCAATTGGCATTTTATTGAAATACTATGGAGCAACAGACAGTCTTTAGATTTTTCAAATGAACAAATATGTTTACATTTCACCAGTTTCCCACCTAGGCCTTCAGTGATGTCCTACTTAGTCCGACTTCAATAAATACCTCTCAAAATATCATAATTTATTTGAAAAATGCTGTACATAAACACACCTGAGCACTACTGGGCATTGAATCACCTCAATTTGTTGCTAGTGTACAAAACGGGCTATTTTTTGGCACATTTTAAAAATCAATAAACCCACATCGAAAGTGGTACTATCTAAACTAAAATAATTGTAAGAAACATATTGAATGTGATATATTTGAACTCACAATTTCTAACGGCCATTTGATGCCGTATAAGCCAGTGGCAGGCAAACCATTTCACCGCTAGGACAGCTTAATTCGTTTCCGGGGTCGACCGACCGGGGTCTCTCTTTAAAATATATTTCTTAAAAAATGCCCTGGCTAATATATATCTGCCACCTAATCAACATTTTGCTATGTTTCTTTGTTGGTTAAAATAGAGAGTACCGCTGATTTCTCCGCTGGCCGGGTATGGCTCCGGTGCCACTTTCTGCTTTCACAACTTGTGATTGGTGACAAGTGAGTATCCAACCCCCAGTCACGTTCAACGTAAGGCTACCTAGACGGGCTACGGTCAACAACTTGTGATCCTAACTGAATGTCCTTTGTTCGTTTATGTTGATTCAGAAGGCCTCCGGCAGAATTCATACAGCACTGGCAACAAGCAAGCTGAATTCTAATTGGATAAAAGCTCTAACTTAAAAACAGCAATGCTGGAGCCCAATATGACATGATGAATACTTTTATATATTTATGAAAAGTTGATCTAAAATAAAATATAACTTTTATTAATTTATGATCACAATTTATGTTAGGCCAGCAGAGAAAGCCTTGCTGGCCCTAAAAACGGCATTTCTGGTAAAATGTGAAATATACATATTCAATTTGTGTGATGTGATAATACAAACCCCGTTTCCATAAGAGTTGGGAAATTGTGTTAGATGTAAATATAAACGGAATACAATGATTTGCAAATCCTTTTCAACCCATATTCAATTGAATGCACTACAAAGACAACATATTTGATGTTCAAACTCATAAACTTTATTTTTTTTTTGCAAATAATAATTAACTTAGAATTTCATGGCTGCAACACGTGCCAACGTAGTTGGGAAAGGGCATGTTCACCACTGTGTTACATGGCCTTTCCTTTTAACAACAATCAGTAAACGTTTGGGAACTGAGGAGACACATTTTTGAAGCTTCTCAGGTGGAATTCTTTCCCATTCTTGCTTGATGTACAGCTTAAGTTGTTCAACAGTCCGGGGGTCTCCGTTGTGCTATTTTAGGCTTCATAATGCGCCACACATTTTCAATGGGAGACAGGTCTGGACTACAGGCAGGCCAGTGTAGTACCTGCACTCTTTTACTATGAAGCCACATTGATGTAACAAGTGGCTTGGCATTGTCTTGCTGAAATAAGCAGGGGCGTCCATGGGAACGTTGCTTGGATGGCAACATATGTTGCTCCAAAACCTGTATGTACTTTTCAGCATTAATGGCGCCTTCACAGATGTGTAAGTTACCCATGCCTTGGGCACTAATACACCCCCATACCATCACACATGCTGGCTTTTCAACTTTGCGCCTAAAACAATCCGGATGGTTCTTTTCCTCTTTGGTCCGGAGGACACGACGTCCACAGTTTCCAAAGACAATTTGAAATGTGGACTCGTCAGACCACAGAACACTTTTCCACTTTGTATCAGTCCATCTTAAATGAGCTCAGGCCCAGCGAAGCCGACGGCGTTTGTGGGTGTTGTTGATAAACGGTTTTCGCCTTGCATAGGAGAGTTTTAACTTGCACTTACAGATATAGCGACCAACTGTAGTTACTGACAGCGGGTTTCTGAAGTATTCTTGAGCCCATGTGGTGATATCCTTTACACACTGATGTTGCTCGTTGATGCAGTACAGCCTGAGGGATCGAAGGTCACAGGCTTAGCTGCTTACGTGCAGTGATTTCTCCAGATTCTCTGAACCCTTTGATGATATTACGGAGCGTAGATGGTGAAATCCCTAAATTCCTTGCAATAGCTGCTTGAGAAAGGTTTTTCTTAAACTGTTCAACAATTTGCTCACGCATTTGTTGACAAAGTGGTGACCCTCGCCCCATCCTTGTTTGTGAATGACTGAGCATTTCATGGAATCTACTTTTATACCCAATCATGGCACCCACCTGTTCCCAATTAGCCTGTTCACCTGTGGGATTTTCCAAATAAGTGTTTCTTTCTTTAGTTTATTTCGAACATGAACACACTTACATCATAATACATCACACAATTTCATATCATTTCATTTTACATCATGCCCGAAAAGGAGTAGGAAGAAGCAAAGCTTATTTAATCCTACCCCTTTCCCACTTCAAGCATTTACAAATATATAGAATCATTTACTGACCTTTTTATATAATAAAATAACATCTATGAATTAGTATACAACAGTTTTGTAATATGTAATTAATTAATTAATTCAGTCATTATTAACATACTGAGATGAAGAATATCTTATTTTCAATAAGGTTGAAAGTATTTCTCATAATTCTTCTTTTTTGTACTCTGTAAGCACTATTATTTTGAACAACCTCTTAAACTGGATCATATCAGTACAATTTTTAACTTCTTTACTTAATCCATTCCATAATTTAATTCCACATACTGATATGCTAAAAGTTTTAAGTGTTGTACGTGCATATAAATGTTTTAAATTATTTTTTCCTCTAAGGTTATATTTCTCCTCTTTAGTTGAGAAGAATTGTTGTACATTCTTTGGTAGCAGGTTATAGTTTGCTTTGTACATCATTTTAGCTGTTTGCAATTTTACCAAATCACCAAACTTTAATATTTCTGACTTAATAAATAAAGGGTTTGTGTGTTCTCTATATCCAACATTATGTATTATTCTAACTGATCTTTTTTGTAACACGGTTAGCACATTTGTAGTTATTTCCCCATATTTCTGCACAATAACTCAGATATGGTAACACTAGCGAGCAGTAGAGAATATGTAGTGATTTTTGGCCCAGGACATATTTTGCTTTATTCATTATTGAAATGTTTTTTGCCACCTTATGTTGTATGTTTTGTATATGAGATTTCCAGTTCATTTGATCATCTATTAATACTCCCAAAAATCTAGTTTCTTTTACCCTTTCTATGTCTACTTCGTCTATTTGTATTTGTGTATGATGCTCTTTTCTACTATTACCAAATAGCATTATTTTAGTTTTACTGAGATTCAAAGATAGTCTGTTTTTGTCAAACCATCTTTTTAATTTGTTCATTTCTTCTGTTATTATTTGTATTATCTTCTGTGTGCTCTCTCCTGAACAGAAAGCAGTTGTGTCGTCTGCAAATAAAACCAACTTTAAGTCCTTCGTAACCTTACAAATGTCGTTTATATAAAGATTGAACAATCTTGGTCCCAGTATTGACCCCTGGGGTACACCACAGGATATATCTAGCCGTGTTGACATATTTTCACCCATCTTTACATATTGCTTCCTGTTGGTTAAATAACTTCTTACCCAATTCAATACCAAACCTCTGATGCCATATCGTTCTAATTTTCGTATTAAAATATCATGATTAATTGTGTCAAATGCTTTTGTTAAGTCCATGAATACTGCGGCCGCACATTCTTTACCATCTATTGCATTGGTAATTTCCTCTGTTATTTTGGTTAGTGCTATTGATGTTGAGATATTTGCTCGGAATCCATATTGGTTCCCCACAAGCGTCCCACTTTTGTTAATAAATAAATCTAATCGACTATTGAATAATTTTTCCAAGATTTTGGAGAATTGTGGAAGTAATGAAACTGGTCTGTAGTTAGTAAACTGGTGTATGTCTCCATTCTTATAAATTGGTACGACTTTTGCAATTTTCATTATATCAGGGAATTTACCGGTTAAAAATGATACATTGGTGATATATGTCAGAGGTTCGGAAATGTCTTGTATAACCTTTTTTATCGTTACCATATCTATTCCATGACAGTCGGTTGAGGTCTTGGATTTACAATTTTTTACAATTTTGATTATTTCTTCTTTTGTTACACTTTTAAGAAACATGGAATTGGGATTTCTGTCTATGAGCTCACTCAAGGCCTCAACTGACCCATCATCTGCATTTGGAATTCTTTGATCCAGATTTTTTCCGATATTAACGAAATAATCATTGAAACGTTCAGCTATTTGGTTCATATTGTCATTTTTTGTATTTCCATCTAGAAAGTACTGGGGGTAATCTTTCTTAGCACCATTTTTAATGATGCTATTTAGGATGCCCCATGTTGCTCTCATGTTGTTTTTGTTCTTGTTTAATAATTGACTGTAGTATTCCTTCTTACATGTTCGTAGTATACCAATTAGTTTGTTTTTATATTTCTTATACTTATTTTCTGCCTCTATAGATCTCTGTGTTATAAATATTCGATATAATGTGTTTTTTTTGTGACAAGCATTTTTCAGTCCTTTTGTCATCCATGGTTGGTTGTTTTTCTTTTGCTTCTTACTACGTTCTTTCCATGGGCAATGTTTATCATAGAGTGTAAGAAAGGTGTTAACAAAATTCCCATATGCCTCATCTACATCATCTTCATTATATACGTTGTCCCAAATTTGTTTCCTCAGATCCTTCCTGAAGGAAATCATTCCTTCCTCTGTGCATAGTCTTTGAAATGTCTTTTTGTCAATATTCTTCTTCCTGTAGTTCCCATCATAAATAGTAAAGACTGGCAGATGGTCGCTGATGTCGGTTGTTAACAGTCCACTTGTTGTATTATTTTCAAAGACATTAGTGAAGATATTGTCAATAAGTGTAGCACTGTGACTTGCAATTCTGGTTGGCCTTGTGATTTGGGGATACAAACTCATACTATACATTGTATCTGTGAAATCATTAATGGACTTTTGCTTGTTGGGGTTCAAGAGATCAATGTTGAAGTCTCCACATAAAAAAAGTACTTTTTGACTGATTCCATTGAAAGTTCCCTTAATCCAGTCTTCAAATCCTTCAATACTTGAGTTGGGTGCCCTATATATACAACTGATCAATACATTTCTACTTCTTTCATGACATATCTCAATGGTTATACACTCTAAAACATTGTCAATAGCCAGTGACATGTTTTTTACCACCTTGTAATGGAAGTCCTTCATCACATATACAGCAACTCCGCCTCCATTCTTATTTACTCTATTAATATAATTGAGTTCATATCCTTCTAGTCCAAAGTCCATTCCTTTTTTTGGATCCATCCATGTCTCTGATACAGCGATAATTTTGAAAGGTTCTTTAAATTGTTCCAAAAATGATTTCATATTGTTATTGTTTGATGAGCATTCCTCAACTTTATCAGTATTTATTGCCACTTTTCCCAACTTCTTTGTCACGTGTTGTTGGCATCAAATTCTAAAGTTAATGATTATTTGCAAAAAAAAAAAAGTTTGAGTTTTAACATAAAATATGTTGTCTTTGTAGCATATTCAACTGAATATGGGTTGAAAAGGATTTGCAAATCATTGTATTCCGTTTATATTTACATCTAACACAATTTCCCAACTCATATGGAAACAGGGTTTGTACCTTTTTTCCAAGTTCAAAAAAATTCCAGGATTTTCCAGAATTCCTGGTTTTCCAAAGCCCTATTTCCACCTTTTTTTTCTAGCGACTACTTCCATATTTTTCAAATTCCTGGTTTTCTAGAGCCCTATTTCCACCCCATTTTTCAACGCATTTCAACTGTTCCACTTTCAAAACATTCTTCTTAATCACAACAAAAAAATAAGTTGTTTTTTGAACTGGAAAAATTCTCGCATTTCCCGAAATTCCATAATAGATTTGAAAAATTCCAACACCAACTCATTCAGACCATTCAAGTTTTTTACAATTTTTTTTTTTTTTATTCCCGCTTTTCCCAAAAATCCTAAATTTTGGGGAAATTCCAATTGAAATCAATGAGACATTCTTCAAAGTTCCACAATTACCAAATTTTTCATTTTTTACCATTTAAAAAAACAAAAAACAAAAAACAAAAACCTCTTGTCCATAATTTATTATTATTTTTATATAAATGAATGTTTGTTACCTTTTCTTCCTTCGGACTTTTGAATGAGAAGAAGCAGATATCACTCCGCTAGAAAGTTGAGACCTGTGTATGTGTGTTTCGTGTTTCCAACACAGCACAGGTGGCCAATAAATACTGAACCGACGGCATGGTGAAGTGTTTGTGGGTCACTACTGGGCTTAATTACACAACGCAGAATAAGACTCACTACATAGGCGCAAAGTGGAAAAGCCAGGATGTGTGATGGTATGGGGGTGTATTAGTGCCCAAGACATGGGTAACTTACACATCTGTGAAGGCGCCATTAATGCTGAAAGGTACATACAGGTTTTGGAGCAACATTTGTTGCCATCCAAGCAACGCTACCATGGACGCCCCTGCTTATTTCAGCAAGACAATGCCAAGCCACGTGTTACGTGGCTTCATAGTAAAAGAGTGCGGGTACTAGACTGGCCTGCCTGTAGTCCAGACCTGTCTCCCATTGAAAATGTGTGGCGCATTATGAAGCCTAAAATACCACAACGGAGACCCCCGGACTGTTGAACAATTTAAGCTGTACATCAAGCAAGAATGGGAAAGAATTCCACCTGAGAAGCTTCAAAAATGTGTCTCCTCAGTTGCCAAACGTTTACTGAGTGTTGTTAAAAAGAAAGGCCATGTAACACAGTGGTGAACATGCCCTTTCCCAACTACTTTGGCACGTGTTGTTGGTATCAAATTCTAAAGTTAATGATTATTTGCACAAAAAAAAATGTTAATCAGTTTGAACATCAAATATGTTGTCTTTGTAGCATATTCAACTGAATATGGGTTGGAAATGATTTGCAAATCATTGTATTCCGTTTATATTTACATCTAACACAATTTCCCAACTCATATGGAAACAGGGTTTGTAGTTCAAATTTCCAGGATGGTTTGACTTGGTTGAAAAATTTGGAAATGGTGGAAGTTTGAAAAATGGCCAATTAATTTTGAATGGGGAAAAATGTCCCGGAAAACCCGGAATTCTGGGAAATCTGGGAATTTTTGGAATTTGTGCAAGGTAAAGCCCGCAAATTTTCGAAAAAAACTGAATTGAAGTTGGAACGGTTTGAATCGGGTGAAAAATGTGGAAGGTAGAGCGCGCCGAAATCGGAAGAAGAAGAAGTTTATTAAAAAGATTAATTTTGGTGTAGAAAACTTCAAATGTATTATTCACACAAGTTATTTGTAGAAGTTTCTTAAACTGGATCATTGTTTGATTTCTTTACCTAATCCATTCCATAATTTAATTCCACATACACTAAAGGTTTTAAGTGTTGTACATGCATACTAATGTTTTAAATTACATGTTTCTATAAGGTTATATTTCTCCTCTTTTGTTTTAGCGGTTTGCAAATTCACTATCTCGTGAAATTTCAGTATTTTTGATTCCATAAATTAAGGGTTTGAGTGTTCTCTTAAAAGGACAAATAAAAGCTCCAGTTTCAAATAATTGTAATTTTCTGTCGATTGTTTTGTGGTTCAGGCTTTACGTTTTCTTTGGCCAGTCCTTTATTGAATTGGAAAAAATTCCAAAGTTGTATACACGCTGCACACGGACTACTCGTACAGTCATGCTCATAAGTTTACATACCCTGGGAGAATTTATGATTTTTTTTTGGCCATTCTTCAGAGAATATGGATAACACAAAAGCCTTTCTTCCACTCAAAAAGTTCAATTTTGGTCTCATCACTCCAAATGACTTTGTTCCAGAAGTTTTGAGGCTTGTCTCTGTGTTGTTTGGCGTAATGTAAGCGGGATACTTTGTGACATTTGCGCAGAAATGGCTTTCTTCTGGCCACTCGACCATGCAGCCCATTTTTCTTCAAGTGCCTCCTTATTGTGCATCTTGAAACAGCCACACCGCAATTGTGTTTCAGCTGAAGTTATTTGTGGATTTTTCTTTGCATCTCGAACTATTTTCCCAGCAGTTGTGGCTGAAATCTTTGGTCTACCTGAATCCCTCATTTTCCACTTCTTAATCAGCGTTTGAACACTGCCAATCAGCATTCTCAATTCCTTGACTATCTTTTTATACCCCTTTCCTGTTTTATGCAGTTCAATTACCTTTTCTCGCAGATCCTTTTGACAATTCTTTTGCCTTCCCCATGACTCAGAATCCAGAAACATGTGTGCAGCACTGGATGAAAGATGCAATGGTCTGTCAGAAGCCCAGAAACTCACTGACCTTTTATACACACACATTCATTACAAACAAACATGTCACAGGTGAGGATTGGAACTTTGATTAGCCATTCAAACCTGTTTGTGTCAACTTTTGTGCATGTTATCAGATCAAAGTCACTTGGGTATGTAAACTTTTGATCAGGGTCATTTGGGTACTTTCTTTTGTCATTTTGATTTAGAAAGAGTAAACACAGTTGTTTGCCAATAAAGAGCTTCACACAACCATTAAGCATGAGTGGAAGAAAGGGTTGAGATCGTTTCGGCCCCACGTCCTCTAGTCATTCGCTTTACCAGATAAAACTGGGAGAATTTATGATTTTTTGGGCCATTCTTCAGAGAATATGAATGATAACACAAAAGCCTTTCTTCCACTAGTGGTCGAGTGGCCAAAAAGTTCAATTTTGGTCTCATCACTCCAAATTACTTTGTTCCAGAAGTTTTGAGGCTTGTTTGGCGTAATGTAAGCGGGATACTTTGTGACACATGCGCAGAAATGGCTTTCTTCTGGCGACTCGACCATGCAGCCCATTTTTCTTCAAGTGCCTCCTTATTGTGCATCTTGAAACAGCCACACCACAATTTTTCAGAGAGTCCTGTGTTTCAGCTGAAGTTATTTGTGGATTTTTCTTTGCATCTCCAACAATTTTCCTGGCATCTGTGGCTGAAATCTTTGCTGGTCTACCTGAATCCCTCATTTTCCACTTCTTAATCAGCGTTTGAACACTGCTGATTGGCAGTCTCAATTCCTTGACTATCTTTTTATACCCCTTTCCTGTTTTATGCAGTTCAATTACCGGTACCTTTTCTCGCAGATCCTTTTGACAATTCTTTTGCCTTCCCCATGACTCAGAATCCAGAAACATGTGTGCAGCACTGGATGAAAGATGCAATGGTCTGTCAGAAGCCCAGAAACTCACTGACCTTTTATACACACACATTAATTACAAACAAACATGTCACAGGTGAGGATTGGAACCTTGATTAGCCATTCAAACCTGTTTGTGTCAACTTTAGTGCATGTTATCATATCAAAGTCACTGGGGTATGTCAACTTTTGATCAGGGTCATTTGGGTACTTTCTTTTGTCATTTTGATTGAAAAAGAGTAAACACAGTTGTTTGCCAATAAAGAGCTTCACACAACCATTAAGCATGAGTGGAAGAAAGGGTTGAGATTGTTTCGGCCCCACGGCCTCTAGTCATTCGCTTTACCAGATAAAACTGGGAGAATTTATGATTTTTTTTTGGCCATTCTTCAGAGAATATGAATGATAACACAAAAGCCTTTCTTCCACTAGTGGTCGAGTGGCCAAAAAGTTCAATTTTGGTCTCATCACTCCAAATGACTTTGTTCCAGAAGTTTTGAGGCTTGTCTCTGTGCTGTTTGGCTTAATGTAATACTTTGTGACATTTGCGCAGAAATGGCTTTCTTCTGGCGACTCGACCATGCAGCCCATTTTTCTTCAAATGCCTCCTTATTGTGCATCTTGAAACAGCCACGCCGCAATTTTTCAGAGAGTCCTGTATTTCAGCTGAAGTTATTTGTGGATTTTTCTTTGCATCTCGAACAATTTTCCTGGCAGTTGTGGCTAAAATCTTTGCTGGTCTACCTGAATCCCTCATTTCCCACTTCTTAATCAGCGTTTGAACACTGCCAATCAGCATTCTCAATTCCTTGACTATCTTTTTATACCCCTTTCCTGTTTTATGCAGTTCAATGACCTTTTCTCGCAGATCCTTTGACAATTATTTTGCCTTCCTCGTGACTCAGAATCCAGAAACATGTGTGCAGCACTGGATGAAAGATGCAATGGTCTGTCAGAAGCATGTCACAGGTGAGGATTGGAACCTTGATTAGCCATTCAAACCTGTTTTGTGTCAACTTTTGTGCATATTATCAGATCAAAGTCACTGGGGTAAGTAAACTTTTGATCAGGGTCATTTGGATACTTTCTTTTGTCATTTTGATTTAAAAGGGTAAACACAGTTGTTTGTCAATAAATAGCTTCACACAACCATTAAGCATGAGTGGAAGAAAGGTTTTTGTGTTATCATTCATATTCTCTGAAGAATGGCCAAGAAATGATCAATTCTCCCAGGGTATGTAAACTTATGAGCACGACTGCACACTCAAGTAAGATCCTTCCACTGCAGCAGGGTCACAGCGCATGAGTGACAGGTAGTCTGCTGCATTCCTTCCCCATGAAAGTGGTCCTTTATCAGTCCCAGGCGTGCAGAGGGGCCACACAAGAACGTGCGAAGGAGAAGAATGCACTTGATTGTTTTTTTTGTTTTTTTTATCAACCGCCACCACCCCCGCAGTCTTCCAACTGAGCCGTGTTTGTAACACCCCCTCTCCTCTCTTTATTCCAGTTTTCAACATAAATAATACATTAAAATACACATCGATTAAATAACAATGGAAACAAAAAGCACATTTTGACTCAGCAGACTCGACTGCCAGTGGACGCCAGAGTTAAATAAATTCCCTTTTTTTCTTCCTTTGCAGACGGAGGAACTGCTGCGGGTGTTGTTGGCACGTCCTTCCTGGCTCCCAGATGCTCCCCAGCAGATAGGCACTCTTCCAACCCTCCCTGGGAGGTAAATAGACAAAAATCTCATGGCAAAGTGGCACAAACAATCTGGAGAATTCCTGGGCTGCTTTGACGCATGCCGACTGAAGTACCTTGGTGAGGTGAGGCGGACCTTCTACACATTTTGGAAGCTCAGTAACTCGGGCTTCAGGTCTTCTCGAGTGTCGTATGACCTGCACGGGTGTTGAAAAGTGTTGGCACTCAAAAACTGTTTTCACATACTGAAAGGGCCATATTTGACCAAAAATACAAAAAAGTAATCTGTCTGGAGCCGCAAAAACAAAACGCCTTACAATCTTGTAGTGAAGGTGAGTGTTAATATTAGCTATATTAGCCTACTATCAAAAGGACTTTAAAAAGTCTCATACGTCAGACAGCACATGAAGTAAGTGTCTATATTAACTATATTAACCTACTATCAAAATGACTTTAAAAGTCTTATATAAGTGATATAATGAAGGCAACACATGATGTAAGTGTCTATATTAGCTATATTAGCCTACTATCAAAATGACTTTAAAAGTCTTATATAAGTGTTATAATGAAGTGTCTATATTAGCTTACTATCAAAATGACTTTAAAAGTCTTATGTAAGTGTTATAATGAAGGCAACACATGATGTAAGTGTCTATATTAGCTATATTAGCCTACTATCAAAATGACTTTAAAAGTCTTATGGAAGTGTTATAATGAAGACAACACATGATGTAAGTGTCTATATTAGCTATATTAGCCTACTATCAAAATGACTTTAAAAGTCTTATGTAAGTGTTATAATGAAGACAACTTATAATGTAAGTGTCTATATTAGCTATATTAGCCTACTATCAAAATGACTTTAAAAGTGTTATATATATATATATATAAGTGTTATAATGAAGACAACACATGATGTGTCTATATTAGCTTTATTAGCCTACTATCAAAATGACTTTAAAAGTGTTATATAAGTGTCATAATGAAGACAACACATGATGTAAGTGTCTATATTAGTTATATTAGCCTACTATCAAAATGACTTTAAAAGTCTTATATAAGTGTTATAATGAAGACAACACATGATGTAAGTGTCTTTATTAGCTACATTAGCCTACTATCAAAATGACTTTAAAAGTCTTATATAAGTGTTATAATGAAGTGTCTATATTAGCTTACTATCAAAATGACTTTAAAAGTCTTATGTAAGTGTTATAATGAAGGCAACACATGATGTAAGTGTCTATATTAGCTATATTAGCCTAATATCAAAATTACTTTAAAAGTCGGATACAAGTGTTATAATGAAGGCAACACATGATGTCTATATTACCTACTATCAAAATGACTTTAAAAGTCTTATGTGTTATAATGAAGGCAACATATGATGTAAGTGTCTATGTTAGCTATATTAGCTTACTATCAAAATGACTTTAAAAGTCTTATATAAGTGTTATAATGAAGGCAACACATGATGTAAGTGTCTATATTAGCTATATTAGCCTACTATCAAAATTACTTTAAAAGTGTTATACAAGTGTTATAATGAAGGCAACACATGATGTAAGTGTCTATATTAGCCTACAATCAAAATTACTTTAAAAGTCTTATGTAAGTGTTATAATGAAGGCAACACATGATGTAAGTGCCTATATTAGCTATATTAGCCTACTATCAAAATGACTTTAAAAGTCTTATACAAGTGTTATAATGAAGGCAACACATGATGTAAGTGTCTATATTAACTATATTAGCCTACTATCAAAATGACTTTAAAAGTCTTATGTAAGTGTTAAAATGAAGGCAACACATGATAAATATATATTAGCCTACTATCAAAATGACTTTAAAAGTCTTATGTAAGTGTTATAATGAAGACAACACATGATGTAAGTGTCTATATTAGCTATATTAGCCTACTATCAAAATGACT
>NC_084550.2:34800000-34815000 GCF_033978685.3 Nerophis lumbriciformis | reverse complement strand
TATTAGCTATATTAGCTATCAAAATGACTTTAAAGTCTTATATAAGTGTTATAATGAAGGCAACACATGATAAATATATATTAGCCTACTATCAAAATGACTTTAAAAGTCTTATATAAGTGTTATAATGAAGTGTCTATATTAGCTTACTATCAAAATGACTTTAAAAGTCTCATATAAGTGTTATAATGAAGGCAACACATGATGTAAGTGTCTATATTAGCTATATTAGCCTACTATCAAAATGACTTTAAAAGTCTTATGTAAGTGTTCTAATGAAGGCAACACATTAGCTGTATTAGCCTACTATCAAAATTACTTTACAATTCTTATGTAAGTGTTATAATAAGGACAACATATGATGTAAGTGTCTATAAGTGTTTATAAGTGATATAAGTGTTATAAGAAGACAACACATGATGTAAGTGTCTATATTAGTTATATTAGCCTACTATCAAAATGACTGTGTCGCAGGCTGACACAAATCTTCGTTGACAGAAATGTTGAAATGTTATATTTATTCTACACATTTTTACAACATTGGAAAACATTAGTAAAACTTCTCAGAGGGTGAGATAACTCCTGGAAATGACTGTCTTAGAATGACCAAAGGTATAGATGTGTGTGTCCAAGTTAAAGGAAACGGCAGACTGTCTTCTTCTAATGGATTCATTACAATCTTTGCAAGCTGAGTAACGTTTGCTGTGGTCTGGAACAACATGGCGCACAAACAACTATCAGAAATGCAGCCAATATTACATACAGATAATGTGTCATGAGACATGCAAATATTAGATACACAGAGGACATAAGTAAAGGAAATTATCCATCCATCCATTTTCTACCGCTTGTCCCTTTTGGGGTTAAAGGAAATTAAATGAGCTTAAATGTACCTACAAACCTACAAATAACATATTAGCATGGATTGCACTGACCAAATATGTCTGATTAGCACTCCACACAAGTCTATAACATCAACAAAGTTCACCTTTGTGCATTCACGCACAGCATAAAAGGTTTGGTGGACAAAATGAGACAAAGCAGGAGTGGCATAAAACATGTAAACAAACTACGGTAAGTTCAAGGACTGCCGAAATTAGTAGGACACAACGGCGCTTGCCAAATATTCTCATCAGTGAAGCAGTGGGCTTTTCTTACAATTAGGAAGGTTTGTGTCAATTTTAATTTGCACTTTAATTCTATTGACAGTTTAGTTAATACAATTATGTTATTATTGTATGTGTTTTAAAAAGCTGGTTTCAACTAAATCATGCAATAGTTAGTTTTTTAGTGCATGTAAGTGTGTGTGTGTGTGTGTGTGTGTATGTGTGGGGTGGGGGGCGTTGTGTTAAGGGTTGGACCGGGGCACAGAATTTGGTGCTACGCCCCTGGTCAACACTATCACCCCCTGTTGGACACCTTTAAAACGACTTGACTCTCTGACGTCACTTATTGCCCCGCTGCTCGGGTGTATCCATGGAAACTGACATCCATTGTCTCTAACCAAACAAAAACGTGTCATAAAACAGTCCAAAGACGAAAATGGCGCAAAATTGATACCACATGGTTCAGTACAAGCTTAAAATGTTTTGTGTGCGGCAAAAAAAACAACATAAGTCAAAATATGACAACTCACCCTTTCTTCTTGAGAAGAAACCTATGCAGACATATTGCTACGATGCAGCCGCCTGCATGGAAGGAAAAGTTGATTTAAACGTCTTTTCATTCAACATTCAACATGCGGTAGAGCAGGATGGTCACCTAGTGAGATGCAAATGACGCTGACCACAACAGGAAGATAATCTGCAGGAGGGACATACTGTGTGATAAATATGCAAAATATGAACAATTATCCAACAGTCATGTGATCAACTCACCAGTGTCCTTAGTGGCGTTTGCAGCAATATCGCTTTTTTCTGCAAACATAACAAAAGAAAGAAAGAAAAACATTATTTTTTTATATTTATTGCAGGATAGGATAAGATAGACGTTATTCATCCCACAATTATTTGGTTGGATACAAAAAGTCCACAAAAAATGAGATGAAAACAAGAGGGAAACATTAACGAACACAAAAGATATAAAAGACATTAAAGCACAGAGCTTTAAAGTAAACAGCTGCCAATTCAGAGGCCAATTCAGAGGTACCATTTCTACATACAGCTACAAAAGCTAAACCAAAAAAAGAGCAATAAATATTACGTATTGCACACATACGATTGGACCTTGCATAGACAAACAACAAAACAAAACAAAGATGTAAAAACATGATAATGTATAATAGTAACAATAATATCAATAAACACATGATATTATTAACAAAAATAGTATGTCTTTAATTCTAAATAATTTTGTATTTCTTCTATTTTTTTTATAGCTTTTTTTTTTTTTACCATTATATTCACGCCACGGCCACTTGTAACTATAATAATTTAGTTGAAATAGAGCTTAGACATTTAGATATTGGGTTTCCTAATGTAAAAGCACTTTGAGTCACTATGTAAAAAAAATAAAAATAATAATAATAATAACAATAATATCAATTAATACATAATATTGTTAATAAAAATAATATGTATTTAATTGTAAATAATTTTGTATTTCTTCTATTTTTTATGGCTTTTTTTTAACCTTTATTTTCACGCCACAGCCACTTATAACTATAATAATTTAGTTGAAATAGAGCTTAAAAATGTAGATATTGGTTTTCCTAATGTAAAAGCGCTTTGAGTCACTATGTAAAAAAAAAAAATAATAACAATAACATCAATTAATACATAATATTCTTAACAAAAATATGTATTTAATTCTAAATAATATTTTATTTCTTCTATTTTTTTATAGCTTTTTTTTTACCATTATTAACACGCCACGGCCACTTATAACTATAATAATTTAGTTGAAATAGAGCTTGAAAATTTAGATATTGGGTTTCCTAATGTAAAAGCGCTTTGAGTCACTATGTAAAAAAAACAAAAAAAAAGAATAACAACAATAATATCAATTATTCCATAATATTGTTAACAATAATAATATGTATTTCATTCTAAATCATTTTGTATTTCTTCTATTTTTTATAGCTTTTTTTTTCACCAATATTTTCACGCCATGGCCACTTGTAACTATAATATCCATCCATCCATCCATTTTCTACCGCTTATTCCCTTTGGGGTCGCGGGGGGCGCTGGAGCCTATCTCAGCTACAATCGGGCGGAAGGCGCTTACACCCTGGACAAGTCGCCACCTCATCGCAGGGCGTAACTATAATAATTTAGTTGAAATAGAGCTTAGAAATTTAGATATTGGGTTTCCTAATGTAAAACCGCTTTGAGTCACTATGTCATAAAAAAGAATAATAATAATAACAATAATATACATTAATACAAAATATTACTAACAAAAAAATGTCTTGAATTATAAATTATTTTGTATTTCTTAAATTTTGTTTATAGTTTTTTTTTTTACAATTATTTTCACGCCACGGCCACTTATAACTGTGATAATTTAGTTGAAATAGAGCTTAAAAATTTTGATATTGGGTTTCCTAATGTAAAAGCGCTTTGAGTCACTATGTAAAAAAATAATAATAATGATAATAATAATAATAACAATAATATAAATTAATACAAAATATTACTAACAAAAAAAGTCTTGAATTATAAATTATTTTGTATTTCTTTAATTTTTTTTATAGTTTTTTTTTTTTTTTACATAATTATTTTCACTCTAACCAAAAAAATATGTCTTGAATTATAAATTATTTTGTATTTCTTCAATTTTGTTTGTATATATATATATATATATATATATATATATTTTTTTTTTTTACAATTATTTTCACGCCACGGCCACTTATAACTGTAATAATTTAGTTGAAATAGAGCTTAAAAATGTTGATATTGGGTTTCCTTATGTAAAGCGCTTTGAGTCACTATGTAAAATAAAAAAAAGAATAATAACAATAATATCAATTAATACGTAATATGAACACAAATAATATGTCTTTAATTCTAAATAATTTTGTATTTCTTCTATTTTTTATAGCTTTTTTTTTTTTACCATTATTTTCACGCCACGGCCACTTGCAACTATAATAATTTAGTTGAAATTGAGCTTAGAAATTTAGATATTGGGTTTCCTAATGTAAAAGCGCTTTGAGTCACTATGTAAAAAAAAAAAGAAGAAGAAGAAGAATATCAATTAATACATATTATTAACAAAAAAAATATGTCTTGAATTATAAATTGTTTTTGTATTTCTTCAATTTTGTTTATAGTTTTTTTTTTACAATTATTTTCACTCCACGACCACATAACTATAATAATTTTGTTTAAATGTAGCTTAAAAATTTAGATAAGGGGTTTCCTAATATAAAAGCTCTTTGAGTCACTAGAGAAAAAGCGCTATATAAATATAATACACTAGTTACACTGTAGTTATTTAGAAGACAAGTCAGGTATGTTTTTATTTACTTGTTTACTATCAAACAGGCTTCTGTGTTAAAACCTCTAAAGGAGGCGTGTGTGTGTGTGTGTGTGTGTGTGTGTGTGTGTGTGTGTGTGTGTGTGTGTGTGTGTGTGTGTGTGTGTACCTTGTGATGTGTTGGTGGCTGCTGCTGTGGTGATAGTTTTATCTCTGAGAGCAGGTGTTGTGGCCGAAGGACTCGTTGAGGTGGACGCCTCTGCAAAAACGTGGGAGAACAATCTTTGACAGCAGCGAAGGCGCATGTTGGAGCGTGTTCTCTCGAAAGTCTGTTTCCTTTGTGTCTACAGTAGATCAGAGGTCGACGGGGCGTTGGTACCCCCAAGGCAGGGAAATTCAACATATGTAATATGTGTAATATAAAAAGAGAAGATACTTAACGTTCCAACTGGAAGACTTTATTATTTTTTGAAAATATTAGCTCATTTGGAATTTGAGGCCTGCAACATGTTTCAAAAAAGCTGGCACAAGTGGCAAAAAAGACTGAGAAATTTGAGGATTGCTCATCAAACACTGATTTGGAACATCCCACAGGTGAACAAGCTAATTGGGAACAGGTGGGTGCCATGATTGGGTATAAAAGCAGCTTCCATTCACAAACAAGGATGGGGCGAGGGTCACCACTTTGTCAACAAATGCCTGAGCAAATTGTTTAAGAACAACATTTCTCAACCAGCTATTGCAAGGAATTTAGGGATTTCACCATTTACAGTCCGTAATATCATCAAAAGGTTCAGAGAATCTGGAGAAATCACTGCGCGTAAGCAGCAATGCTGAAAACCAACATTGAATGCCCGTGACCTTGGATCCCTCAGGCGGTATTGCATCAAAAAGTTACATCAGTGTGTAAAGGATATCACCACATGGGCTCAGGAACACTTCATAAAACCACTGTCAGTAACTACAATTGGTCAAAAGTTAAAACTTTACAATGAAGCGAAAGCCATTTATCAACACCCAGAAAAGCAGCTTCCATGAAATGCTCAGTCATTCACAAACAAGGATGGGGCGAGGGTCACCACTTTGTGAACAAATGCCTGAGGAAATTGTCCAACAGTTTAAGAACAACATTTCTCAACCAGCTATTTCAAGGAATTTAGGGATTTCACCATCTACGGTCCGTAATGTCATCAAAAGGTTCCGAGAATCTGGAGAAATCACAGCAAGGCCGAAAACCAACATTGAATGCCTGTGACCTTCGATCCCACAGGCGGTACTGCATCAAAAAGCGACATGAGTGTGTAAATGATATCACTTCAGAAAACCATGGTCGCTACATCTGTAAGTGCAAGTTAAAACTCTACTATGCAAAGCCAAAGCCATTTATCAACAACACCCAGAAACGCTGCCGGCTTCGCTGGGCCCGAGCTCATCTAAGATGGACTGATGCAAAGTGGGAAAAGTGTTCTGTGGTCTGACGAGTCCACATTTCAAATTTTTTTGGGAAATTGTGGACGTTGTGTCCTCTGGACCAGAGAGGAAAAGAACCATCCGGACTGTTCTTGGCGTAAAGTGTAAAAGGCAGCATGTGTGATGGTAACTTACACATCTGTGAATGCGCCATTAATGCTGAAAGGTACATACAGGTTTTGGAGCAACATATGTTTCCATCCAAGCAACGTTACCATGGACGCCCCTGCTTATTTCGGCGAGACATTGCCAAGCCACGTGGCTTCATAGTAAAACAGTGCGGGTATTAGACTGCCGTGCCTGTAGTCCAGACCATGAAAATGGTTCGCCTAAAAGAACCGTTCAAAAGACTTGATTCGTTTTCAAACGTCCCAGCAAAGGCTTTGTTGAATCCCTCCAGGTAAAAAGTCCTCTCTAAGTTCTACGTGTGTATAAGTATCCATCAGAGTGTACACCAAGTAGAACTTAGAAGAGTTTTTGGTCCAGACCAGTGTGAAGGTACATCAAATGGTGACAAACGGACATCACCTGATCAGGCCGGGCTTACCTTTGCATTGAGGAGGCGGAGCTTGGTATTTGCCGCCCTTGCCGCACACGAGGCTGCGCTCCCCAGTGAGCGTGTAGCCGCCATCACACTCAAACTGCAGGGTCTCGCCGTACTTTGGCAGGTCCTGAGAGTCCCACAAGACTTTGCCGTTGGTCATCTCTGCAGGCTTTGGGCAGGTAATAGCTGAGAGGAGGCAATCCAACATCACACTTTCAAATAAAATCATCTCAGGGTTGTTGTTTTTTTTATATATAGCAAGAGTCCTACTCATTTTGAGCAGGGATGGAAAGATCAAAAGTCCTCTTTTTTTGTTTTTTTTTAACATATTTCAGCCGAATATTTTCTCTTTGTCTCTCTATGTTAGAAGTTATCACACAACTCTTATGCTTAAAGGCCGTTGCTATAGTTATTATCAATTGTGCTGAAGTTGTACTTTTCTATCTGTGCAACGGGACAACTTGCAATCCAAGATTGCGAGTCGTCTCGTATCAGTGTTTGTGTCCAGACCCGACCTGCTGACTGCCAAGTGCAAACATCGAGTACCTTGACGCAGACAAAGCAGAGACAGGGCGATATCACGAGTGTCAGCACATCTCCATTTCTTAATAATCATATATTGTGTGTAACTGGGGCTGCTGAAATTACCCCCCTTCCTTCAGAAGCAGCCTCAGTGATGTAACCAGGGACCTCCCGAATAAATAGTGGAGCACGTGGGCTGTGCCTTAGGGCATAGGTTGGAATTGTAAGTGAGTGTACAGCCCAATACGTCTCTCCTCATTGAGCAAAATTGAACTCTATCTCTGCCTAATTCCTTGCTTCTTGGCTGTTTAATAGATGTCATCAGTGTTTGAACCTGACACTCTATTGTTGTGTTGGTTTGCAATAATCCTGTTGATTTTGGACGATAATGCAGGCCAGTGTGGCCAAAAAATTGAGTCAGGAAAGGTTCGTATGCAAGAAATGTATGAGTAAAAATCAAATGTATAGTGAATTGTGATTGTTTTTTGGCATTGCAATAACACTATTGATTTTAAAGAATATTCGACATGTCACTCTACCAAAATCACAAGTTATTTATTTCAGCTAAAGCAGGAAACAATGATTTTAGGTGACATCTTGAGAGGATGGTGGTGGTGAGTTAATATTGATGTGATTTTTTTATTTTATTTTTGTCATTGCAACAACACTATTAATTTTAAAGAATATTCTACATGTCACTCTACCAAAATCACAAGTTATTTATTTCAGCTAAAGCAGGAAATAAGGATTTTAGGTGACATCTGAGAGGATGGTGGTGGTGAGTTATTGATGTGATTTTTATTTTTTTATTTTTGTCATTGCAACATCACTACTGATTTTAAAGAATAATTGGTATGTCACTCTGCAAACATCACAAGTTATTTATTTCAGCTAAAGCAGGAAACAATGATTTTGGATGACGTCTGAGAGGATGGTGGTGGTGAGGTGAGTTGATGTGATTTTAAAAGATATTTGACTGACATTCTGCAAACATCACTGATTATTTATTCATTCATTTATTTATTTATATATTTATTTATGGACTAATGCAAGAAGCACCGATTTTGGGTGACGTCTGAGAGAATGGTGGTGGTGAGTTACAATTGATGTGATTTTAAAGGATATTTGACTGACATTCTGCAAACATCACAGATTATTTATTTATTTATTTTTAGGTGACATCTGAGAGGATGGTGGTAGTGAGTTAATATTGATGTCATTTTTGTCATTGCAACAACACTATTGATTTTAAAGAATATTCGACGTGTCACTCTACCAAAATCACAAGTTACTTATTTCAGCTAAAGCAGGAAACAATGATTTTAGGTGACGTCTGAGAGGATGGTGGTGGTGAGTTAATATTGATGTGATTTTTTATTTTTTTTTGTCATTGCAACATCACTATTGATTTTAAAGAATAATTGGCATGTCACTCTGCAAACATCACAAGTTATTTATTTCAGCTAAAGCAGGAAACAATGATTTTGGATGACGTCTGAGAGGATGGTGGTGATGAGTTATATTGATGTGATTTTAAAAGATATTTGACTGACATTCTGCAAACATCACAGGTTACAAATGTATTTATTTATTCATGGTCTAATGCAAGAAGCACCGATTTTGGGTGACATCTGAGAGGATGGTGGTGGTGAGTTAATATTGATGTGATTTTTATTTTTTAATTTTTGTCATTGCAACATCACTACTGATTTTAAAGAATAATTGGTATGTCACTCTGCAAACATCACAAGTTATTTATTTCAGCTAAAGCAGGAAACAATGATTTTGGATGATGTCTGAGAGAATGGTGGTGGTGAGGTGAGTTGATGTGATTTTAAAAGATATTTGACTGACATTCTGCAAACATCACTGATTATTTATTCATTCATTTATTTATTTATTTATTTATGGACTAATGCAAGAAGCACCGATTTTGGGTGACGTCTGAGAGAATGGTGGTGGTGAGTTACAATTGATGTGATTTTAAAGGATATTTGACTGACATTCTGCAAACATCACAGATATATTTATTTATTTTTAGGTGACATCTGAGAGGATGGTGGTAGTGAGTTAATATTGATGTCATTTTTTCATTTTTGTCATTGCAACAACACTATTGATTTTCAAGAATATTCGACGTGTCACTTTACCAAAATCACAAGTTACTTATTTCAGCTAAAGCAGGAAACAATGATTTTAGGTGACGTCTGAGAGGATGGTGGTGGTGAGTTAATATTGATGTGATTATTTTTTTTTTTTTTGTCATTGCAACATCACTATTGATTTTAAAGAATAATTGGCATGTCACTCTGCAAACATCACAAGTTATTTATTTCAGCTAAAGCAGGAAACAATGATTTTGGATGACGTCTGAGAGGATGGTGGTGATGAGTTATATTGATGTGATTTTAAAAGATATTTGACTGACATTCTGCAAACATCACAGGTTACAAATTTATTTATTTATTCATGGTCTAATGCAAGAAGCACCGATTTTGGGTGACATCTGAGAGAATGGTGGTGGTGAGTTACTATTGATGTGATTTTAAAGGATATTTCACTGACATTCTGCAAACATCACGGATTATTTATTTATTCATTTATTTTTAGGTGACATCTGAGAGGATGGTGGTAGTGAGTTAATATTGATGTAATTTTTTACTTTTATTTTTGTCATTGCAACAACACTATTGATTTTAAAGAATATTCGACATGTCACTCTACCAAAATCACAAGTTATTTATTTCAGCTAAAGCAGGAAACAATGATATTAGGTGACATCTGAGAGGATGGTGGTGGTGAGTTAATATTGATGTGATTTTTATTTTTTTATTTTTGTCATTGCAACATCACTATTGATTTTAAAGAATAATTGGCATGTCACTCTGCCAACATCACAAGTTATTTATTTAAGCTAAAGCAGGAAACAATGATTTTGGATGACGTCTGAGAGGATGGTGGTGGTGAGTCACATTGATGTGATTTTAAAAGATATTTGACTGACATTCTGCAAACATCACTGATTAGTTATTTATTTATTTATTTATTCATGGACTAATGCCAGAAGCACCGATTTTGGGTGACGTCTGAGAGGATGGTGGTGGTAAGTTACTATTGATGTGATTTTAAAGGATATTTGACTGACATTCTGCAAACATCACAGATTATTTATTTATTTATTTATTTTTAGGTGATATCTGAGAGGATGGTGGTAGTGAGTTAATATTGATGTAATTTTTTACTTTTATTTTTGTCATTGCAACAACACTATTGATTTTAAAGAATATTCGACATGTCACTCTACCAAAATCACAAGTTATTTATTTCAGCTAAAGCAGGAAACAATAATATTAGGTGACATCTGAGAGGATGGTGGTGGTGAGTTACATTGATGTGATTTTAAAAGATATTTGACTGACATTCTGCAAACATCACTGATTATTTATTTATTTATTCATGGACTTATGCCAGAAGCACCGATTTTGGGTAATGTCTGAGAGGATGGTGGTGGTAAGTTACTATTGATGTGATTTTAAAGGATATTTGACTGACATTCTGCAAACATCACAGATTATTTATTTATTTATTTATTTTTAGGTGACATCTGAGAGGATGGTGGTAGTGAGTTAATATTGATGTAATGTTTTACTTTTATTTTTGTCATTGCAACAACACTATTGATTTTAAAGAATATTCGACATGTCACTCTACCAAAATCACAAGTTATTTATTTCAGCTAAAGCAGGAAACAATAATATTAGGTGACATCTGAGAGGATGGTGGTGGTGAGTTACATTGATGTGATTTTAAAAGATATTTGACTGACATTCTGCAAACATCACTGATTATTTATTTATTTATATATTGATGGACTAATGCAAGAAGCACCGATTTTGGGTGACGTCTGAGAGGATGGTGGTGGTGAGTTACATTAATGTGATTTTAAAAGATATTCGACGTGTCACTCTACCAAAATCACAAGTTACTTATTTCAGCTAAAGCAGGAAACAATGATTTTGGATGGCGTCTGAGAGGATGGTGGTGGTGAGTTGATTGATGTGATTTTAAAAGATATTTGACTGACATTCTGCAAACATCACTGTTTATTTATATATTTGTTTATTTATCGACTAATGCAAGAAGCACCGATTTTGGGTGACGTCTGAGAGGATTGTGGCGGTAACTTACTATTGTTTGGATTTATTTTTTGTTGTTTCTGGCATAGCAATAACAAAACTGATTTTAAATGATATTTGACATTTCACTTTGCAAACATCTCTAATTATTTATTTTAGCTAAAGTAAGAAACAATGATTTTGAGTGACGTCTGAGAGGATGTGAAGTGAATTATATTTATATAGCGCTTTTCTCTAGTGAAACCCAATATCTAAGTTACATTTTTAAACCAGTCTGGGTGGCACTGGGAGCAGGTGGGTGAATTGTCTTGCCCAAGGACACAACGGCAGTGACTAGGATGGCGGAAGCGGGGATCGAACCTGGAACCCTCAAGTTGCTAGCACGGCCACTCTACCACTTGAGCTATATAGGATGGTGGCGGTTAGCTAATATTGATTTTTTTTTTGGCGTAGCAATAACAATATTGATTTTAAAGGATATTTCACATGTCAAAAATCACTATTATTTTAACTAAAGCAAGAAAAAAAGATGTTTGGTGACGTCTGAGAGGATGGTGGCGGTAAGTTAATATTGATGTGATTTTTTTTTTTGTCATAACTAACAATACTGATTTTAACGTACATTTGACATGTCTCTCTGCAAACATCACTAATTATTTATTTCAGCTAAAGTAAGAATAATTCTGAGAGACATCTGAGAGGATGGTGGCGGCAAGTTACTATTGATTTTGATTTTAAAGAACATTTGTCACGCTGCAAACATCACTAATTATTTTAGCGAAAGCAAGAAACAATGATTTTGAGTGACGTCTGAGAAGATGGTGACGGTAAGTTATTGATTGGAAGTAGAAGTATTTACTTACTTAGACAGCTGGCTGTTCCCTTCCAGCCTGCAGCGATGCACTCCTTGTAGCTGGATCCTCTGATGCGGTAACTGTGGAAACAGAAGAAAGGTTTCTACCATGTCTGTTTACGTTATATTCTACCACTTTTATTTATGTTTTATTCTACTACTTGTGTTTACATGATATTCTACCATTTGTATTTATATAATATTCTACCACTTGTATTTATGTTACATTCTACTACTTGTGTTTACATGATTTTGAGTTACAGCATGGGACAAAAGATGCTTTTGAATGATTGCTGCAGTATTCTGCTTTGAGAAACATTGGAGGAACATTCCAGAGGTTTGAGATGTTGCAATGTTGAAGGAGGACAGCTGGAGCATGAACAAGATGAATTGTGTGCAGTGCATGGAATTATAACAAGTATTAACGTCAAAAATATCGTATTTATTTCATTTCTCCACTCACCCTTCGTCACACGTGACCTTGATGACGTCGCCGAGGAGCGTGCCGGCGCTGATGTTGAAGGTCATGTTGGGTTGAGGCGTGGGAGGCCCGCAGTCCTTCTCTGAGGGCGGACAGACAAGTGTGACTTGACGTCATGGCAACAGTTACCGTAGTGAAGGAGAGGAGCGTCACTTTTGCAAGTGAGAGTCAGCTGCGTCCAGTTGCCGTCGTGGCAGGTGATGGAGCCGGAGCCGCTCTCCAGCACATAGCCGGTGCCGCACTCCATGATGGCGCTGGAACCTTCCTGGAAGGAGTTGACCAGAACTGACTCGAGACTCAGGACTTTGTGATTTCCTTGGAACGGTCTGGGACAGTTGGCTGCAGGACAAACACAATAGCATTATTCTTCATTTTTATTATTTTTATAGTCATTATAACAATGTTTTATTTTTGTTTTCTTGTTTTTTTTTTTTATGTTTTTGATGTTGTAATTCCTATTAATATTGACACTGTTGTTTACATCATTCTTTTTTGTTTGATTCCTTGGATTTTTTGTCTCATGTTTGTGTCTTCTCAATTGCTCTGTTGATTGCTATTCAAAATGTTGCTGGTCTGGGATTGGTTTGAAATTGTATTATTCTGTATTATTGTATTATTATGTATTATACTTCTGTATTATTATTGTATTATTCTGTATTATTGTATTATTCTGTATTATTATTGTATTATTGTGTATTATTATTGTATTATTATGTATTATAATTCTGTATTATTATTGTATTCTGTATTATTATTGTATTATTCTGTATTATTATTGTATTATTATGTATTATAATTCTGTATTATTGTATTATTCTGTATTATTTTTGTATTATTCTGTATTATTGTATTATTCTGTATTATTATTGTATTATTCTGTATTATTGTGTTATTATTGTATTACATGTTATCATTGTAGGATGTGTTATTATTGTATTATGTATTATTATTGTATTATTCTGTATTGTTATTGTATTATGATTTATTATTGTATTATGTGTTATTGTATTATATATTAGTATTGTATTCTGTATTATTATTGTATTATTATACATTATTATTGTATTATCTTGTATAATTATTGTGTTATTATATATTATTGTATTATTATAGTATTAGTATAGTATTATGTGTTGTGTTATTCTGTATTATCAACGTATTATTGTATTATTCTGTATTATTATTGTATTATGTGTTATTATTGTTTTATTATGTGTCATTATTGTATTATGTATTATTATTATATTATTCTGTATTATTATTATGTATTATTATGTATTATTATTGTGTTATTATCGTATTATTATGTGTTATTGTATTATGTATTGTTATTGTATTATGCTGTATTATTATTGTATTATACTGTATTATTGTATTATTCTGTATTATCATTGTATTATTCTGTATTATTGTGTTAGTCTGTATTATTATTGTATTATGCTGTATTATTATTGTATTATTCTGTATTATTGTATTATTCTGTATTATTGTGTTAGTCTGTATTATTATTGTATTAATCTGTGTTATTATTGTATTATTGTTGTGTTATTATGTGTTATTGTATTATGTATTGTTATTGTATTATGCTGTATTATTATTGTATTATTCTGTACTATTATTGTATTATTCTGTATTGTTGTATTAGTCTGTATTATTATTGTATTAATCTGTGTTATTATTGTATTATTCTGTATTATTACTGTATTCTTGTGTATTATTCAATTATTCTGTATTATTATTGTATTATTATGTATTATTGTATGATTGTGTATTAGTATGTATTAATGTATTATTATGTATTATGTATTATTATTGTATGATTGTGTAAAATGTATTATGCATTATTATTGTATTATTGTGTATTATTATGTATTGTTATTGTATTATTATGTATTATTATTGTAATATTCTGCATTATTGTGTATTATTAGTATGTATTGTTATTGTATTACTATGTATTATTGTAATATTCTGTATTATAGTGTATTATTAGTATGTGTTATTTTGTTGGATGTATTAATAATAATAATAAATAGAGGAGAGAGAAAAAGACTACATTTCATATGGAGACTGACACCAGGAAAGTAAAAAAAAAACAGCTTTTGTTTAAAAACAGTCAAGATAATAAATTTAAAAAGTGCAGTCCAGAGTTTGTTTTCCTAGAAAATAAGTTTCTCAAAATTCCACCCACACACATTTAGTACACTTCAATATGTTTGTTGTTGTTGTTGTTGTGGTATACATGTTTTATAAAGGACTTAACGATGAATAACAAAAATGTTTACATTTTTTGTCATTTCCTTCATTTTTGTTTTAAATTAATTTGTTTAATTAAAATAATATTTTGATGATTGAATCTCCTTAAAAATGTAAAATAGCGCATTACTTAAAAAAAAAAAAAAAAAAGTGATTTAACAATAAATTCTTAAAAACTCAAAAACATTTTAATTAATTTAAACAATGAAATACATTTTAAAGAGAATTTAACGATTATAATAATTGATGAATTGAAAGTTGAAAAACTTATTGGGGTGTTACCATTTAGTGGTCAATTGTACGGAATATGTACTGT
>NC_084550.2:34770000-34795000 GCF_033978685.3 Nerophis lumbriciformis | reverse complement strand
TAACTGTGGCTAATTAGGTTTTTCCATCCAGCCATCCATCTTCTTCGGGTCGGGTCGCGGGGGCAGCAGCCTAAGCAGGGAAGCCCAGACTTTCCTCTCCCCAGCCACTTCGTCCAGCTCCTTCCGGGGGGGATCCCGAGGCGTTCCCAGGCCAGCCGGGAGACATAGTCTACCCAACGTGTCCTGGGTCTTCCCCCTGGCCTCCTACCGGTCGGACGTGCCCTAAACAGCTCTCTAGGGAGGCGTTCGGGTGGCATCCTGACCAGATGCCCGAACCACCTCATTTGGCTCCTCTCGATTAACTATGTTTTTTTTGTTTTTTTTACAAAAAATAAGCTCGGGCCCAGCGAAGCCGGCAGCGTTTCTGGGTGTTGTTGATAAATGGCTTTCGCTTTGCATAGTAGAGTTTTAACTTGCACGTACAGATGTAGCGACCAACTGTAGTTAGTTACTGACAGTGGTTTTCTGAAGCGTTCCTGAGCCGATGTGGTGATATCCTTTACACACCGATGTCACTTTTTGATGCAGTATCACGGGCATTCAATGTTACGTGCAGTGATTTCTCCTGATTCTCTGAACCTTTTGATAGTCTTACGGACCGTAGATGGCAAAATCCCTAAATCTCTTGCAATAGCTGGTTGAGAAATGTTATTATTAAACAATTTGCTCACGCATTTGTTGACAAAGTGGTGACCCCATCCTTTCTTGAGAATTTCATGTACGCTGCTTTTATACCCAATCATGGCACCCACCTGTTCCCAATTAGCCTGTTCACCCGTGGGATGTTCCAAGTGAGTGTTTGGTGAGCATTCTTCAACATTTTCAGTCTTTTTTGCCACTTGTGCCAGCTTTTTTGAAACATGTTGCAGGCATCAAATTCCAAATGAGCTAATATTTGCAAAAAATAAAGTTTACCAGTTTGAACGTGAAGTATCTTGTCTTTGCAGTCTATTCAATTGAATATAAGTTGAAAAGGATTTGCAAATCATTGTATTCTCTTTTTATTTACCATTTACACAACGTGACAACTTCACTGCTTTGGGGGTTTTGTAGAAATCTGAGCTCAATGTCACCGACCACACCCGAATCTGATTACCTCAAGACGTGTTCGACCAAGAAATCACTTACATAGACAAAATAAAAGTCGGCCAAAAGATGTTGAAAAGCCGCGACAAAATGCCACGATTCTAAGAAACTCAAGAACAAATGTGAAATACAGTCATTGACGCCATTTCTGAAGGTTTGGGACGCCAGAGAACCACGGTGAGATAGTTATTCACAATGAAGATAACAGTGGTAAATCGTCCTACACTGCAAAAAGCCAGTGTTCAAAAACAAGGAAAAAAATAATACAAAAGTTAGGGGCATTTTACTAGAACTTAGCAAAATTATTTGTCAATAGAACAAGAAAATGTGGCTTGTCAAGACTTTCCAAAACAAGTAAAATTAGCTAACCTCAATGAACCCCAAAATACCTTATTCTCACTAATAATTTTTCTAATAACATTTTTCTCAATATGTTGAAAAATATTCTTAAATTAAGTAGCGCTTCGCATTACATTTCTTGCATTTTCCCATCGATAACATGACATTATCACGCCAAGTGCGTGCTCTTTAGTGCGCAAGGAATATATATATATATTAGGGTTGCACATCTCTCTCTGATAAAGGATTCAATATGCATCTAGATACACAGGTTACGATTCGATTCAAAAACGATATAATAATGATAAATGGGTTGTACTTGTATAGCGCTTTTCTACCTTCAAGGTACTCAAAGCGCTTTGACACTACTTCCACATTTACCCATTCACACACACATTCACACACTGATGGAGGGAGCTGCCATGCAAGGCGCTAACCAGCACCCTCAGGAGCAAGGGTGAAGTGTCTTGCTCAGGACACAGCGGACATGACGAGGTTGGTACTAGGTGGGGATTGAACCAGGGACCCTCGGGTTGCGCACGGCCACTCTTCCATTGCCACGCCGTCCCTATATCCTTTTATTACAGACCGATTCGATTGGATTCGATTCCGAACGATACGATTCGATTTGACGGTTAATATTCAAGACTCCAAATCCCCAAGCATTGTGGCTTTATGGCACTGGCAAAAAAACCAGAACAACAAAATCACATGTCAACGTATTTATTTTTAGACATGGACCAAAAAAAGTCTGGCTGAATTGTAGCATGGGAACTCCAGAGGTAAAAGTAGCACAGAATAGTAACAACAAAGTGCAATATTTCAGCCTGAGCATAGTTTTGAACACTAGAGGTAGGTAACAAAGATTCAATATTTCAGCCTGAGCATATAGTGTTTTGAACACTAGAGGTAGGTAACAAAGATTCAATATTTCAGCCTGAGCATATAGTGTTTTGAACAATAGAGGTAGGTAACAAAGATTCAATATTTCAGCCTGAGCATATAGTGTTTTGAACACTAGAGGTAGGTAACAAAGATTCAATATTTCAATCTGAGCATATCATGTTTTGAACACTAGAGGTAGGTAACAAAGATTCAATATTTCAGCCTGAGCATATAGTGTTTTGAACACTAGAGGTAGGTAACAAAGATTCAATATTTCAATCTGAGCATATAGTGTTTTGAACACTAGAGGTAGGTAACAAAGATTCAATATTTCAGCCTGAGCATATAGTGTTTTGAACAATAGAGGTAGGTAACAAAGATTCAATATTTCAGCCTGAGCATATAGTGTTTTGAACACTAGAGGTAGGTAACAAAGATTCAATATTTCAGCCTGAGCATATAGTGTTTTGAACAATAGAGGTAGGTAACAAAGATTCAATATTTCAGCCTGAGCATATAGTGTTTTGAACACTAGAGGTAGGTAACAAAGATTCAATATTTCAGCCTGAGCATATAGTGTTTTGAACAATAGAGGTAGGTAACAAAGATTCAATATTTCAGCCTGAGCATATAGTGTTTTGAACACTAGAGGTAGGTAACAAAGATTCAATATTTCAATCTGAGCATATCATGTTTTGAACACTAGAGGTAGGTAACAAAGATTCAATATTTCAGCCTGAGCATATAGTGTTTTGAACACTAGAGGTAGGTAACAAAGATTCAATATTTCAATCTGAGCATATAGTGTTTTGAACACTAGAGGTAGGTAACAAAGATTCAATATTTCAGCCTGAGCATATAGTGTTTTGAACACTAGAGGTAGGTAACAAAGATTCAATATTTCAGCCTGAGCATATAGTGTTTTGAACACTAGAGGTAGGTAACAAAGATTCAATATTTCAATCTGAGCATATCATGTTTTGAACACTAGAGGTAGGTAACAAAGATTCAATATTTCAGCCTGAGCATATAGTGTTTTGAACACTAGAGGTAGGTAACAAAGATTCAATATTTCAATCTGAGCATATAGTGTTTTGAACACTAGAGGTAGGTAACAAAGATTCAATATTTCAGCCTGAGCATATAGTGTTTTGAACACTAGAGGTAGGTAACAAAGATTCAATATTTCAGCCTGAGCATATAGTGTTTTGAACACTAGAGGTAGGTAACAAAGATTCAATATTTTAGCCTGAGCATATAGTGTTTTGAACACTAGAGGTAGGTAACAAAGATTCAATATTTCAGCCTGAGCACATAGTGTTTTGAACACTAGAGGTAGGTAACAAAGATTCAATATTTCAGCCTGAGCATATAGTGTTTTGAACACTAGAGGTAGGTAACAAAGATTTAATATTTCAGCCTGAGCATATAGTGTTTTGAGCACTAGAGGTAGGTAACAAAGATTCAATATTTCAGCCTGAGCATATAGTGTTTTGAACAATAGAGGTAGGTAACAAAGATTCAATATTTCAGCCTGAGCATATAGTGTTTTGAACACTAGAGGTAGGTAACAAAGATTCAATATTTCAATCTGAGCATATCATGTTTTGAACACTAGAGGTAGGTAACAAAGATTCAATATTTCAGCCTGAGCATATAGTGTTTTGAACACTAGAGGTAGGTAACAAAGATTCAATATTTCAATCAGAGCATATAGTGTTTTGAACACTAGAGGTAGGTAACAAAGATTCAATATTTCAGCCTGAGCATATAGTGTTTTGAACAATAGAGGTAGGTAACAAAGATTCAATATTTCAATCTGAGCATATAGTGTTTTGAACACTAGAGGTAGGTAACAAAGATTCAATATTTCAGCCTGAGCATATAGTGTTTTGAACACTAGAGGTAGGTAACAAAGATTCAATATTTCAGCCTGAGCATATAGTGTTTTGAACACTAGAGGTAGGTAACAAAGATTCAATATTTTAGCCTGAGCATATAGTGTTTTGAACACTAGAGGTAGGTAACAAAGATTCAATATTTCAGCCTGAGCACATAGTGTTTTGAACACTAGAGGTAGGTAACAAAGATTCAATATTTCAGCCTGAGCATATAGTGTTTTGAACACTAGAGGTAGGTAACAAAGATTTAATATTTCAGCCTGAGCATATAGTGTTTTGAGCACTAGAGGTAGGTAACAAAGATTCAATATTTCAGCCTGAGCATATAGTGTTTTGAACACTAGAGGTAGGTAACAAAGATTCAATATTTCAGCCTGAGCATATAGTGTTTTGAACACTAGAGGTAGGTAACAAAGATTCAATATTTCAGCCTGAGCATATAGTGTTTTGAACACTAGAGGTAGGTAACAAAGATTCAATATTTTAGCCTGAGCATATAGTGTTTTGAACACTAGAGGTAGGTAACAAAGATTCAATATTTCAGCCTGAGCACATAGTGTTTTGAACACTAGAGGTAGGTAACAAAGATTCAATATTTCAGCCTGAGCATATAGTGTTTTGAACACTAGAGGTAGGTAACAAAGATTTAATATTTCAGCCTGAGCATATAGTGTTTTGAGCACTAGAGGTAGGTAACAAAGATTCAATATTTCAGCCTGAGCATATAGTGTTTTGAACACTAGAGGTAGGTAACAAAGATTCAATATTTCAGCCTGAGCATATAGTGTTTTGAACACTAGAGGTAGGTAACAAAGATTCAATATTTCAGCCTGAGCATATAGTGTTTTGAACACTAGAGGTAGGTAACAAAGATTCAATATTTCAGCCTGAGCATATAGTGTTTTGAACACTAGAGGTAGGTAACAAAGGTTCAACATTACAATGTAAACAAGTTACACACCTATAACACATCTCAAAATGTGGCAACAATGAGCACAGTGACAAGTGCTTTGTGTAAAAGAATAGAGAAAATAAATACATATGTAAAAAGAAAAATCAAACTACTGTGTGTGAGGTACCGTTTCCCAGGTCAAAAAGCAGTAGTTCACTTACACCAGGGGTGCTCACACTTTTTCTGCAGGCGAGCTACTTTTCAATTGATCAAGTCGTGGGGATCTACCTCATTCATATATATAATTTACATTTACTTATTTATGAAATATATGTTTTTGTTAACAAGTTAAAGGTGTTTAATGATAATGCAAGCATGTTTAACACATATAGTTAATATTGTTAATACATTAAAGGTGTTTAATGATAATACAAGTATGTTTAATACATATAGTTAATATTGTTAACAAGTTAAAGGTGTTTAAAGGTAATGCAAGCATGTTTAACACATATAGTTAATATTGTTAACAAGTTAAAGGTGGTTAAAAATAATACAAGCATGTTTAACACAAATAGTTAATATTATTAACAACTTAAAGGTGGTTAAAGATAATACAAGCATGTTTAACACATATAGATTCCTTTCTTTCATGAAGACAAGAATATAAGTTGGTGTATTACCTGATTGTGATGACTTGCATTGATTGGAATCAGACAGTAGTGCTGATAAGGTCCGCATTTTCGAATGGAGGAGAAAAAAAGTCCTCCTTTCTGTCCAATACCACATGAAAGTGGTTGGTTTTTGGCATCTTATTTGTCCAGCTTCCGTACTCCTTTGTATATACTTTACAAGAAATACATTGTCGGCAAACTCCGTAGCTTGCTAGCTTGTGCACGCCAGCTTTCTGAGACTCTTTTTTTGGTAGCGCAGGCAGGATGAAGCAGAGCTTTTATTGTGCAACTGTGCAGTCGGTCTTTGGAGTTTTGACGACAGGTACGGCGCCAGAGTCTGTTGGGCGTGGTTAAGATATATGTGTGTATATATATATATATATATATATATATATATATATATATATATATATATATATATATATATATATATATATATATATATATATATATATATATATATAAGAAATACTTGACTTTCAGTGAATTCTAGCTATATATATATACATATATATATATATATATATATATATATATATATATATATATATATATATATATATAAATAAATAAAAGAAATACTTGAATTTCAGTGTTCATTTATTTACACATATACACACACATAACACTCCTCTACTCATTGTTGAGTTAAGGGTTGAATTGTCCATCCTTGTTCTATTCTCTGTCACTATTTCAGAACACACACATTATACAAATATACATTATAAAATCAATAAGAAAACGGGAGCTCTAATTTGGGAGTCTGAATTAGGATCAGAAGTTCCTATATAAACATTGCGCACTCACGTCGCCTTTTTGTATTGATTACTGCAGCTGGATTAATTCACAAATACAAACTACAACTCAAAATCACTTTAGAATTAGGCTCCACCATCAGAATGTGTACTTAAACTTATAAAGATCACATGGATATTATTCAGTGAGTTGATTCACCAAAACTAACCTGTTATAAAGGAGGAAAAAGCACACAGGATGTTTCAATTGTTCACAGACTGGTCGCGCTCATTAGAATGACAAGACACTTCCGGTCTGCAGGTGATAGCATTCAATTGGGAAGAAACGCCCTACTGCCCCCTACTGACCAATGTGAATACTGATAAATGTGTAATGACAGCTCCAAAAACGAATTCAAACCACAAAATAAACTAAATAAATCAACACAAAAATGTGACACATTATGGGTGGGTCACATGTGCATGTACAACAGGCTGTCAACAGTCACTCAGGTCCGCATGGAGCTGGAGGGGGCGTGGCCTCCAGCTCCACCTGAATTTCGGGAGATTTTCGGGAGAAAATTTGTCCCGGGAGGTTTTCGGGAGAGGCGCTGAATTTCGGGAGTCTCCCGGAAAATCCGGGAGGGTTGGCAAGTATGTGTGTGAGAGAGAATCAACAGCTGATACAATGGACTCATACTATAATGAAAGTAAGTCATTGATTTCCAGAATATGTGTAATTTATTCATGCTGAAATTCTGACAACTGACGTTTCAGCATTAAGGATAGTTTATGCCATTTACGCAAGCGTTCTTCTTCGCCTCCTCTTTGGGCTTGCCGTTTAACCATCAAACAAACGCCATGGGAACATCGCCCCCTGGAGTTACAAATTACGATGGGTAACAGATTTCGGTAGTTACAAATTCCGATGGGTAACAGATTTCGGTACAACACCGACTGTGTGCTACTGCTTGCTGCACACTCCTGCTCGCTGGCACGGGGTTTTAACTCACCGTACTCTTGGCCGTGTTTTCTCTTTGCATGCTGGTGGAGATTTGTAGTGCTGCCAGTGTACGTCAACGATGCTCGACACAATTTACAAATAGCATGGCTTCTGTCGAGCTTCCCTTCCTTCTTATAAAACCCAAAAACTTTCCACACTTTGGATTTCTGCCCGATGCGTTGAAAATCTTTCTCGGTCCATTATCACCTTCGGTCAGACTGACACTTTCGTTCTCCTCCTCCTTCATTTTCCGTGTTGTCCCTTGTTTATCACTCGTGCTAATACCAGCTAGGTAGCTACCAAGTTTGGCGAGTAGCTTCAGCTCTCGCGTTGTTTTAGAGACGCTGGCGCATATTGTAATCTAGCCAACCCATGCAAAGTCTCGCGATAACCGATCCATGACTCTATAACCGATTCAGCTAGGAATTCATGGATTATTCGCATTGATTGAGGACTCTGCTACCGATGCAGCCGAATCACTCACTTGTTGAATAGAATACTCTGTCGCATCGGTTTATCGTTCACAACCTTAATATATATATATATATATATATATATATATATATATATATATATATATATATATATATATATATGTCTTAATAAGGTTATCCAAAAAATAGTGCTCGATACCGTAGTAGAGCGCAATATATGTATGTGTGGGAAAAAAAATCACAAGACTATTTCATCTCTACAGGCCTGTTTCATGAGGGGGGGTTCCCTCACTCATCAGGAGATTTTAATGGGAGCATTCACATTCCATGGTTTATATAGGGCACAGAGTGGGTGGGTACAGGCTGGCGTAGGGGCGTGGTGATTGGCTCATGTGTTACCTAGGAGGTGTTTCCGTCTGTGGCGGCATGCTGTTACAATTTCGCTGCGCTTGTTGAGGGATGACAGATCTGGACGGTAAATAATAAACAGTTTCTCTTTCAAGCATAGGTTGCATCTTTTATTACCACTATTGTAAGGTGTGCTGGATGCAAGAATTTGCCATGTTATTGAATATTCAACATTATTGTCTTTGAGGTCCCAAATGTGTTTGCTGAGTTCTGTGGTATTCCGCAGGTTTTGGTTCCTGAAAGAAGCCTTGTGATTGTTCCATCTGGTTTTGAATTCTCCCTCGGTTAATCCTACATATGTGTCGGATGTGTTAATGTCCTTGCGTATTACCTTAGATTGGTAGACAACTGATGTTTGTAAGCACCCCCCGTTGAGAGGGCAATCAGGTTTTCTTTTTGTTGTGGTTTGAGATAATTTGTCGTATATTGTTCATACAGCTGTAGCTCAATTTAATGTTGTTCTTGTTGAATACTTTTCTTAGGGTGTTGTCTTTGGGAAAGTGTTTGTCAATCAGATTGAGGAATTTATGTCCAATATTAGTTGAGACGTTTTTGCTGTATGGGGGGTTGTACCAGATGATGTCGTTTTGTTTTCTGTTCTTTTTTGGCTGGTTTCCTGGCGTGGGTTCATAGGTGAGGGTGAAATTGTATCCGCTTTCATCAAGGGCTTTTTGGTACGAGGGGTTGCTTGGTCAAATTCAGCTTTGCTAGATGACAGCATCGATAGCCTTTTATTAATTCCGGTAGGTATTCTTTTCGTGGTGGTGGGTGGGTGGTTGCTGTCATGGTGCACGTATTGGAGTGTTGTGTTGGGTTTCGTGAATGGTTGGTAGCTGTTATTTCTCAGGTTGAAAGTGACATCAAGGAAGTTGACGGTTTGCTTGTTGGCTTCAATCGTGATCCGTAGGCCGTTCTCTTTGAAAATTTGGCAAATGCGCTTCTTGGTATTCTCGCTGCTCCTTGGCGAGGCGCGACACACTGCCAGTCCGTCATCACGGTAAATACCAAGGTTCAGATTGAGGCTAGCGAGCTGGGAGAGGAGGAAACTCCCAACGAGTTCACACGTTTCTGCTCCGTCAAAACTTCCCATAGTGACGTCAAATGTTGCATTGTTCTTTTTTTGCCATGGTGTACTGTTGTGGATGAGAATGGAGTTTTTTGCGTGGATGATGATGTTTCTTTCGTTGCCTGTGATTGAGTCGTAGTCTGAGGCGAAGTCTAGTGCTTGAGTCAGTAGGTCTTGCGTGATGGAAGGGTAAAATTCTTCGATATCAAAGGAGATAAAGTTGTGCTGTTGTTTGTCTTGGATGTTGTTGAACCATTTGATTACTGCTGCTGTATTTCTCCATTGGTTGAGTGGTGTTTTGTCCTTGATTTTTGTGTTGACTCTGTCCAGGATTATTTTTCAGATTTTTCCTATTTCAGATTTAGTTGGGTTTATTAGTCGGCATGTTGGGTTATTTGCGAAGTTGGGTTTGTGGTCCTTCAATGTGATGAAGGCTTCCTTGCTGGCTGTGGCGTCCACCCTGTCCTCAATGTCCAGTTCAGCCGCGATCCTTTTATTTTCCATGTGGATGTTCTGTAAGGTGTTGGGTTGCGCTTTTTTGTATGATTTGGTGATGCTTCTGTCCAGTAAGGTGTGATGTTCTGGTATGTCCATTCTGTAGAAGTTTGTGGTTTTATCGGCAGCTATGATGAGGTTGTTTACTTTCTTGATGCGCTCCTTGTCATTTTTCAGCTTGGTGAAGAGTGGGTTGCGGATTGGCTTGAACTTGACTGATTGTATCATTTTGAGCATGTCGTTCTCAAAATCCTTTAGTTCCTCAACTGTGGGTGGGTTCTTGGTAGATTTGAATCCGTAAGTTTTCTTTTGCGTTCCTTTTGTTTCTTAGGAAGTGTTCCGTCTTTTCTATGAGCCTTAGCTTGTAGTCATTCTGCGCGGGTATGGGAATGTTCTTCGTGGAGTAGTCGATGTTGAATTTTTCCATTTCTGATCGTCGTACAGTGCTCAACAAATGTCAATTTGGAGCGGAGTATATGTCTTAATAAGGTTATCCAAAAAATAGTGCTCGATACCGTAGTAAAGCGCAATATATGTATGTGTGGGAAAAAAAATCACAAGACTATTTCATCTCTACAGGCCTGTTTCATGAGGGGGGGTTCCCTCACTCATCAGGAGATTTTAATGGGAGCATTCACATTCCATGGTTTATATAGGGCACAGAGTGGGTGGGTACAGGCTGGCGTAGGGGCGTGGTGATTGGCTCATGTGTTACCTAGGAGGTGTTTCCGTCTGTGGCGGCATGCTGTTACAATTTCGCTGCGCTTGTTGAGGGATGACAGGTCTGGACGGTAAATAATAAGTTTATTATTTACCAGAACATCACACCTTACTGGACAGAAGCATCACCAAATCATACAAAAAAGCACAACCCAACACCTTACAGAACATCCACATGGAAAATAAAAGGATCGCGGCTGAACTGGACATTGAGGACAGGGTGGACGCCACAGCCAACAAGGAAGCCTTCATCACATTGAAGGACCACAAACCCAACTTCGCAAATAACCCAACATGCCGACTAATAAACCCAACTAAATCTGAAATAGGAAAAATCAGCAAAATAATCCTGGACAGAGTCAACACAAAAATCAAGGACAAAACACCACTCAACCAATGGAGAAATACAGCAGCAGTAATCAAATGGTTCAACAACATCCAAGACAAACAACAGCACAACTTTATCTCCTTTGATATCGAAGAATTTTACCCTTCCATCACGCAAGACCTACTGACTCAAGCACTAGACTTCGCCTCAGACTACGACTCAATCACAGGCAACGAAAGAAACATCATCATCCACGCAAAAAACTCCATTCTCATCCACAACAGTACACCATGGCAAAAAAAGAACAATGCAACATTTGACGTCACTATGGGAAGTTTTGACGGAGCAGAAACGTGTGAACTCGTTGGGAGTTTCCTCCTCTCCCAGCTCGCTAGCCTCAATCTGAACCTTGGTATTTACCGTGATGACGGACTGGCAGTGTGTCGCGCCTCGCCAAGGAGCAGCGAGAATACCAAGAAGCGCATATGCCAAATTTTCAAAGAGAACGGCCTACGGATCACGATTGAAGCCAACAAGCAAACCGTCAACTTCCTTGACGTCACTTTCAACCTGAGAAATAACAGCTACCAACCATTCACGAAACCCAACACAACACTCCAATACGTGCACCATGACAGCAACCACCCACCCACCACCACGAAAAGAATACCTACCGGAATTAATAAAAGGCTATCGATGCTGTCATCTAGCAAAGCTGAATTTGACCAAGCAACCCCCCCGTACCAAAAAGCCCTTGATGAAAGCGGATACAATTTCACCCTCAGCTATGAACCCACGCCAGGAAACCAGCCAAAAAAGAACAGAAAACGAAACGACATCATCTGGTACAACCCCCCATACAGCAAAAACGTCTCAACTAATATTGGACATAAATTCCTCAATCTAATTGACAAACACTTTCCCAAAGACAACACCCTAAGAAAAGTATTCAACAAGAACAACATTAAATTGAGCTACAGCTATATGAACAATATACGACAAATCATCTCAAACCACAACAAAACAATTGCAAATGAGCCGTCGGCCCCCGGACAGAGCGACTCCAAAACCAACAAAGGCTGTAACTGTCGAAAGAAACCTGATTGCCCTCTCAACGGGGGGTGCTTACAAACATCAGTTGTCTACCAATCTAAGGTAATACGCAAGGACATTAACACATCCGACACATATGTAGGATTAACCGAGGGAGAATTCAAAACCAGATGGAACAATCACAAGGCTTCTTTCAGGAACCAAAACCTGCGGAATACCACAGAACTCAGCAAACACATTTGGGACCTCAAAGACAATAATGTTGAATATTCAATAACATGGCAAATTCTTGCATCCAGCACACCTTACAATAGTGGTAATAAAAGATGCAACCTATGCTTGAAAGAGAAACTGTTTATTATTTACCGTCCAGACCTGTCATCCCTCAACAAGCGCAGCGAAATTGTAACAGCATGCCGCCACAGACGGAAACACCTCCTAGGTAACACATGAGCCAATCACCACGCCCCTACGCCAGCCTGTACCCACCCACTCTGTGCCCTATATAAACCATGGAATGTGAATGTTCCCATTAAAATCTCCTGATGAGTGAGGGAACCCCCCCTCATGAAACAGGCCTGTAGAGATGAAATAGTCTTGTGATTTTTTTCCCCACACATACATATATATATATATATATATATATATATATATATATATATATATATATATATATATATATATATATATATATATGCAGTTATATATATATATATATATGCAATTATATATATATATATGTAAATATATATATATCTATATCTATATATACTGTATATATATGTATGTATATATATATATATATATATATATATATATATATATATATATATATATATATATATATATATATATATGTATGTGAATTATATTTATAAATATGTATATATAAATATATATATATATATATGGGGAGGAGATCTTGCCCCAAGTGGAGGAGTTCAAGTACCTCGGAGTCTTGTTCACGAGTGAGGGAAGAGTGGATGGTGAGATCGACAGGCGGATCGGTGCGGCATCTTCAGTAATGCGGACGCTGTATCGATCCGTTGTGGTGAAGAAGGAGCTGAGCCGGAAGGCAAAGCTCTCGATTTACCGGTCGATCTACATTCCCATCCTCACCTATGTTCATGAGCTTTGGGTCATGACCAAAAGGACAAGATCACGGGTACAAGCGGCCGAAATGAGTTTCCTCCGCCGGGTGGCGGGGCTCTCCCTTAGAGATAGGGTGAGAAGCTCTGCCATCCGGGGGGAGCTCAAAGTAAAGCCGCTGCTCCTCCACATCGAGAGGAGCCAGATGAGGTGGTTCGGGCATCTGGTCAGGATGCCACCCGAACGCCTCCCTAGGGAGGTGTTTCGGGCACGTCCGACCGGTAGGAGGCCACGGGGAAGACCCAGGACACATTGGGAAGACTATGTCTCCCGGCTGGCCTGGGAACGCCTCGGGATCCCTCGGGAGGAGCTGGACGAAGTGGCTGGGGAGAGGGAAGTCTGGGCTTCTCTGCTTAGGCTGCTGCCCCCGCGACCCGACCTCGGATAAAGTTAAAGTTAAAGTTAAAGTACCAATGATTGTCACACACACACTAGGTGTGGCGAGATTATTCTCTGCATTTGACCCATCACCCTTGATCACCCCCTGGGAGGTGAGGGGAGCAGTGGGCAGCAGCGGTGGCCGCGCCCGGGAATCAATTTGGTGATTTAACCCCCAATTCCAACCCTTGATGCTGAGTGCCAAGCAGGGAGGTAATGGGTCCCATTTTTATAGTCTTTGGTATGACCCGGCCGGGGTTTGAACTCACAACCTACCGATCTCAGGGCGGACACTCTAACCACTAAGCGGAAGAAGATGGATGGATGGATGGATGGATGGATATATATATATATATATATATATATATATATATATATATATATCTATATATATATATATATATATATATATGTAAATATATATATCTCTATATATACTGTATATATATGTATGTATATATATATATATATATATATATATATATGTAAATATATATATATCTCTATATATACTGTATATATATGTATGTATATATATATATATATATATATATATATATATATATATATATATATATATATCTCTATATATACTGTATATATATGTATGTATATATATATATATATATATATATATATATATATATGTGAATTACATTTATAAATATGTATATATATAAATATATGTAAATATATATATATATATATATATATGTGTATGTAATATGTAAATATATAAATATATGTAAATATATATATACATATATATGTAAATATATATATATATATATACATATATATGTATGTGAATTATATTTATAAATATGTAAATATATTAATATAAGTAAATATGTATATATATGTATGTAATATGTAAATATATAAATATATGTAAATATATATACATATATATATATATGTAAATATATATATAAATACATATATATGTATGTGAATTATATTTATAAATATATAAATATAAGTAAATATATATATGTATGTAATATGTAAATATAGAAATATATGTAAATATATATATATGTAATATATATATATATCTGTATATATATATCTGTATATATATATATCTGTACATACATACATACATACATATATATATATATATATATGTATATATATATATATCTGTACATACATATATATATATATATATATATATATATATATATATATATATATATATATGTATATTATATTAGATATAATATATATCTATATAGATATAGATATCATTATTATATATATATATATATATATATATACAGCCCGGGCCTTGACCAAATTTTTTTTTATTGTAATTTTGAAGAATTTTTCTGAATGTGCATGAACTATTTCTGTTCAAAATAGTTTGAATTGTCACATGTTAAATGTTTAAATATTAACGGTCAGTTTACTGTACTGTGCCAACTGTACTACTATATGAGTACATATTTTCTATTGTTTCATTGAAAATAAAACAGCAAAGTTCATTTGGCTGTCATCTGTTTTAATTATGAGACACAATTGTGTCAAAATCATGATTTTTTTTTATTTCATGCTTGAAATAAGAAATTCTTACTTTGAAAAATCAGTTTTATACTTGTGAGTGTTGATGACACAGCTTTGCAACACTTGATATTCTAGTTTCAAGCAAGTTTTACTCAATATAGGTCATCAAATCTCAGCAACAAGCTGTAATATCTTACTGAGATCATTTAGGACCAAAACCCTTAAAACAAGTAAAACACTCTAACATAAAATCTGCTTAGTGAGAAGAATGATCTTATCAGACAGAAAATAAGCAAATATATCACCCTTATTTGAGATATTTAATCTTACTTAGATTTCAGTTGTTGCAGTGTAGAAGTGCCTGGCCTACAAGAATGAGCCCAAGAGCACCTCCAGGAGGTCACAAAAGAACCCTGGATGACATCCAAAGAACTGCAGGCCTTCCTATAGCCTCAGTTAAGGTCAGTGTTCATGACTCAACCATGAGGAAGAGACTGGGCTAAAATGGCATCCGTGGCAGCTCCAAGGTGAAAACCACTGATGACCAAAAAGAACACAATTAAAAAAATAATAATTCCTAAGACTTTGGGGAGAATATTCTATGGAAGTAGAATTTGGCATGAATGTGAAAACAGCATTTCCGAGAGAGAACATCGTACTAAGGATCAAAGTGTGATGGTCTCGGGACTGCTTTTACCTTTGAGGCCCTTGTACTTAAGGTCTATTCAAATACACTTTGGTTGATGGCTGAATTAGGTGCCTTTGAAACTACAAGCAACACACTTCAGTATTCTGGTGTGTGAAACCTGATCCTTTTATAGCTCTGCCTTCAATACAATAATCCCGGACAGACTCTGCAATAAACTGGACACTCTTGGCCTCCCCAATCTCACAAACGCCTGGATAAGGGATTTCCTAACGGACCGACCCCAGAATGTGAGACTTGGCCCCCACCTCTCATCCTCCCGTACGCTGAGCATCGGCTCCCCACAGGGCTGTGTGCTGAGCCCCCTCCTCTACTGCCTCTACACCCATGACTGCAGTCCAGCCCACAGTGACAACCTTACCGTCAAGTTCGCTGACGATACCACAGTGGTCGGACGAGGCTGCCTACAGGGAGGAGGTCCTGAAGCTGACGGCCTGGTCTTCGGAGAACAACCTCGTTCTCAACACCATCGTCGACTTCAGGAGGAGCAGCACCGACCCTGGCCCCCTCTACATCAACGGCGAGCGTCTGGAGAGGGTCCACACCTTCAGGTACCTTGGAGTCCACATCTCTAACGACTTTTCCTGGACAGTCAACACCACATCAATCATCAAGAAGGCTCAGCAGCGGCTACACTTCCTTAGAGTCCTCGGGAAGTACAACCTGAAGCCTGACCTGCTGCTGACTTTCTACCGCTTGTCCATCGAGAGCCTGCTGACCTACTGTATTACAGTGTGGTACGGCAGCTGCACTGCAGCAGACAGGGAGAGGCTGCAAAGAGTGGTCAAGACGGTTCAGAAGATCAATGGGTTGCCCTCTCCCCTTTCTGATGGACATCTACACCTCCCGCTGCCTCAACAGAGCCAGTGCCATCATCAAGGACAGCACCCGCCCTGGCTCTGACCTGTTCCACCTGCTGCCCTCTGGGAAGCGCTACAGGTGCATTAAAGCCAAGACAAACAGGCTAAAGAACAGCTTCTTCCCAAGGGCCATAACCACCCTGAACGGACTGCGCCATTGTCCCTCATAACTGCCTTCTCTTCGGTGCAATAACCCCTTCAACCAACCACCCTGTTTTTTTTTTCATGTAGATATTCATGTACCGTATTTTTTGGAGTATAAGTCGCACCGGAGTATAAGTCGCACCTGCCAAAAATGCATAATAAAAAAGGAAAAAAACATATATAAGTCGCACTATATAAGTCTCTTCGGTGCAATAACCCATTCCACCAACCACCCTGTTTTTTTTCATGTAGATATTCATGTACCGTATTTTTTGGAGTATAAGTCGCACCGGAGTATAAGTCGCACCTGCCGAAAATGCATAATAAAAAAGGAAAAAAACATATATAAGTCACACTGGAGCCCGGCCAAACTATGAAAAAAAACTGCGACTTATAGTCCAAAAAAATACGGTATATATTCATTTCACCCACTGTATAGAGTGTACAGCATGGGTGTCAAACTGGCCCGCGGGCCATCAAATTAACACTAGAGCTGGCCCGTCGATTATATACAGCGGCGGTGCCGTGGTAACACCGCATTCACCGCTAATTCTCATACTTGCCAACCCTCCCGGTAGACTCCTAAATTTCAGTGCCCCTCCCGAAAATACAGCTCGTCCGCTTTTCATCCAGTCCAACGACGTGCCGGCCCAGTCACATAATATGTGCGGCTTCTGCACGCACCAACACAAGTGAATGCAATGCATACTTGATCGACAGCCATACAGGTCACACTGAGGGTGGCCGTATAAACAACTTGAACACTGTTACAAATATGCGCCACACTGTGAACCCACACCAAACAAGAATGACAAACACATTTCGGGAAAACATCCGCACCGTAACACAACATAAACACAACAGAACAAATACCCAGAACCCTTTGCAGCAGTAACTCTTCCAGGACGCAGCAGTAACTCTTCCGGGACGCTACAAGGTGTGTGTGTGTATGTTTTCATCCATTATAGAATGGATGAAAAGTGGACGTGACGACAGCTCGTAGAGGACGTTAAAGGCATTGTTTGTTTGGAACATTATCAGAATTTCAGAATTGTTAAAACCATTAAAAATCTGTTCCCAGAGGCTTATTATATTTGTCAAAGTTTTTTTCAAAATGTTACCCATCACGCAATATCCCTAAAAAAAGCTTAAAAGTGCCTGATTTTAACCATCGTTATATACACCCGTCCATTTTCCTGTGACGTCACACAGCGAAGCCAACACAAACAAACATGGCGGAAAAAACAGCAAGCTATAGCGACATTAGCTCGGATTCAGACTCGGATTTCAGCGGCTTAAGCGATTCAACAGATTACGAATGTATTGAAACGGATGGTTGTAGTGTGGAGGCATGTAGCGAAAACGAAATTGAAGAAGAAACTGAAGCTATTGAGCCATATCGGTTTGAACCGTATGCAAGCGAAACCGACGAAAATGACACGGGAGAAAGCGAGGACGAATTCGACGATCGCCTTCTAACCAACGATTGGTATGTGTTTGTTTGGCATTAAAGGAAACTAACAACTATGAACTAGGTTTACAGCATATGAAATACATTTGCAGACAGCCCAATTTTCATCAATTAATATATTCTGTAGACATACCCTCATGTAAGTAGGCCAGGGAAGCTAGGGTCGATATTCTTCTCTTGACGGTGTGAGCCAAGACATCCAGGGGGTTTAGCTCGCTCATCTGCGGGAACAAACTGCCGCCATTGCTTGCCGTGCTACCGAGGCCCTTTGTCCCTGAATTGCTCACACACTCCGGCAGATTCAATGGGGGTCTGGCGGCAGATTTCTTTGACTTTATCGTTGGAAATGCATCTGCTTTGAGTGTCGCAGGATATCCACACATTCTTGCCATCTCTGTCGTAGCATAGCTTTCGTCGGTAAAGTGTGCGGAACAAACGCCTAATTTCTTGCCACTTTCGCATCTTTGGGCCACTGGTGCAACTTGAATTCGTCCCTGTTCGTGTTGTTACACCCTCCGACAACACACCGACGAGGCATGATGTCTCCAAGGTACGGAAAACAGTCGAAAAAACGGAAAATAACAGAGCTGATTTGACTCGGTGTTTGAGAAAATGGCGGATTGCTTCCCGATGTGACGCCACGTTGTGACGTCATTGCTCCGAGAGCGAATATTAGAAAGGCGTTTAATTCGCCAAAATTCACCCATTTAGAGTTCGGAAGTCGGTTAAAAAAATATATGGTCTTTTTTCTGCTACATCAAGGTTTATATTGACGCTTACATAGGTCTGGTGATAAATGTTCCCCTTTAAAGCACGCCCCCAAGACTGTGGTCTGGGTGGAATACGAGATATAATGACTGATGAACACCTTCGTTAGATAATGAAGGTTGCTTCAGCTCAAAGCCTGAGCCCCGACATTAATGAACTAGCATCCAAGAAAAGATGGCAGGTATCTGGCTTGGGCACATCAGATTAGATCAGTGTGTTGCAAACTGAGCCGTTTAAAGTCCTGAATGGTTGGTTTATTCATTGTTATTTTATTTTCAAATTTATTAGCCTGTGAAAAAAGTTAATGTTGATATTTACCTCAGAAGGCTGCAAATAGAAAAGAGGCATTCAATTTTTATTTAAATTGTATTTGATATGCCATTTATATTTTTAATTTTTTATTATTACTATTTGAAACTAGATTTTGCATTTCACTATAAAGTTATATAAGCCTTGCTTGTTCAATATTCAATGCAAAACTTGTTTGGGCCCCTATCAAAAATGTTTATTTATTCAACCTTGGCCCGCGGCTTTGTTCAGTTTTACATTTTGGCCCACTCTGTATTTGAGTTTGACACCCGTGGTGTACAGGGTCACATTTGTACAGAGTGTATAGGGTGTACATTTTACGCAGAGTGTATAGAGTGTACATTGTACAGAGAGTATAGAGTGTACACTGTTCTCTTCCACACCTTTCTTTGCACATTGTATGCTGAAAACGTCAAACAGAAGACCAAAGACGTAGGATGATGGACCAAAGTGGTCCATATAGTGTGTGTGTGTGTGTGTGTGTGTGTGTGTGTGTGTGTGTGTGTGTGTGTGTGTGTGTGTGTGTGTGTGTGTGTGTCCATACATCCACCTTTCATTAACCAAGCCTATAAACATATTCTTGTTATGTCTGATGTTGATGATTCCAAGCATCAATTTACGACGCAAATGCAGTATTTGCTTGTGTTTATGTGACGTGTGGACGAAACACAAATCACAATATCGACGTTGTTGCTCTGTTCGATGAGCAACTACTGTACACAAATCATCTGCCTTTACGGTACGACTGACAGTACTTCCAGGATGAGGAACATTGACCGGTTAGCCCCCATTATGAAACTACAGGACACTCAGCGGCCATTAAACGGCCATAAGGCTCCACTCTCGCCTGCCGGCCTTGTGCAGCGATGACTGGCTGAGTGTGTGCTAACATTATGGTGCTCAGTCTCTGTGTGTGTATGTATATATATATATATATACAAATATATATATATATATATATACAGTGTTGGGTTAGTTACTGAAAAGCAGTAACTAATTACAGTTACTAGTTACTTCATTTCAAAAGTAACTCAGTTACTAACTCAGTTACTTACACCAAAAAGTAATGCGTTACTGTGAAAAGTAACTATTTAGTTACTTCTTTTTTCTTTTCTTTTTAAAGATCCAATTAATGCCCTTTTAGCCTTCATTTCAGTACTGTTATTGCACTGGAGAATAATACAATCTGTTGATCAACTTGACATGCATTTGCATCACTCAACTCTGCTAAGCCATGTGGTCTACATACAACACACAAAGACAAAGATATGTTACAAAGGCCAATTTGTTTCTGGCCAGAACAAATTGACAAAACTATTTTAAATAGCTGCAACATAACATACATAAGTAACAAACAGCATAATAACAGCATAGCTGTAAAGCAAGAAAGGCACACACTACATACACAAAGTCAGGCATTTTCTTCCTCAAGTAATTCTGATACAAAATCATGTCTGAAGCCCAGAACACTCTACACATTTCCCCAGTTTTAGTTTAGAGATAAGGAAAGATTGGCCTGGCCCACTAGGATCCCTCTTTATGTTTGTGAACTTTATAGTCTATACATTTAGAGTGATGTGATAATCAAACACTCTAGAAGTCTAGAATGAAAGAGTATATAAGAGAATTGACAGCAACGTTCCCTCTCAGGAGCGCGCATGTGCAATTGCGCACTGCTCAAGCGTCCTCTGCGCACGGCAAATCTATGCCATGCACAAAATCAAATAAAAAAATAAGCGCATAACAATTTTCAACACGACACGGACACGACAGAGAAAACCGTTTTCGTCATCATTGTTCAAATATTGTAACGTCTGTCGAGACGCTTTGAGGACATGAATTCCATCCATCACTTTACTGAGCAAAACTCTTTACTGTCGGCCATAAACACATCACCAAAACATTAGTAAAAAAATGATATCTAGCAAAACTGGTCATTTTCTGCAGTACAAACCAGACCAAAAGCAACTTTGTTATATCAACAGCAGCCGCTCGCTCTCTCACGTGCGCCAACACTTGCACATATGGCACTTAGCCAGTGATGCGTTTACAGCCACACAAAAAGTCGGACAACTCCAACACCACACATAAAGTGTCATTCCAGGTCGTTACACTATGATTTACCAATCAAATGTGTGCTTATTCTAGTGTCATTTATTAGGAATCTTAATTTATAAATATTAATCATTAAATGCTGTTAGTATATTAAATAAATACTAATAAAAATATATTTTTTACAAACAGGAAGTTGCAGGAATGTACACATGATCCCCTGCTTACATCTCATTGTGCAACATGTGAATGTTTTAATAGGAACTAAATGCAATGTCTGAAAGGGGTACAAATTATTTTCAAAGCAGGACCTCCACCCAGACAAACAATACAAGTACACAGTTCATGAAAAACAATATTTTTTGTTATTGTCATTATAAGTGGGCCTAAACACTTATATTAGAAATGGAAATGACTGCTGTCATTTGATTATAATAATAAGAGAATGTTGTCTGTCTATCTGTGTTGGCCCTGTGATGAGGTGGGGACTTGTCCAGGGTGTACCCTGCCTTCCGCCCGAATGCAGCTGAGATAGGCTCCAGCGACCCCGAAAGGGACAAGCGGTAGAAAATGGATGGATGGATGGAGATGTAAGTTGTTATTTAGTGAGGTTTGGGACAGGTGTGCTGCTGGTGTAGCCACAGTGTGCACGTCTAAAGTTGCTCACATGGACTCCACTCAATGCTCAGGGACTTTTTGCATTTGCTCACACATGAACAATTAGAGGGATCATTGATTGACAGAGTGTGTACCTTCAGCGGTGAATGGTGGTGGTGGTGGAGGTGAAATGGCATCAGAGTCTCTGTCTCTCTTTACTAGCTTCGTCGAAGCATGTTGCTATGTAGCTTGTTTCAGCAGATTTGAATTGCTGTTTTGGGCAGTAGATGGCATCTTTGATCCAAAGCACAATTTACATTTAACTAAAATGTTATTTTCTTTGTGCTCGACAAAAGAAAAGTAGTGAAAATATCTCCATGTTAGCAAACTCGACTTCTGGCTCCGCCATGATCAGACACGCCCCCCCCCCCCCCCCTCGCTCCCCACACTCACACTCAGACACACCCACACAGAGCGCATGTCTCTCTCTCTTCTCCGGCTTGTGACACAAGAAGAATCAGAACGATGACACAGCAGCGCTCCGATAAAACACACTTTATACTACATAAAAAGTAACGTAAAATAACGCAGTAACGCATCATGTAGTAACGGTAACTGAGTTACTAAATATAAAAAAATAACGCGTTAGATTACTAGTTACCGCCGAAACTAACGGCGTTACAGTAACGCGTTACTTTGTAACGCGTTAGTCCCAACACTGTATATATACATATATATATATATATATATATATATATATATATATATATATATATATATATATATATATATATATATATATATATACACACACACACACATGTATGTATATGTATAAACATGTTAATATATGTGTATACATACATACATACATATGTATGCATACATACATATGTATGCATGCATACATACATACATACATATATACATGCATACATATGTATACATACATATGTATACATACAGTACATACATATGTATACATACAGTACATACATATGTATACATACATACGTCTCCATACATACATATGTATACATACAGTACATACGTACGTATACATACATACATATACATACATATGTATACATACATACACACATACATATGTATGCATACATATATACATGCATACATATGTATACATACAGTACATACATATGTATACATACATATGTATACATATATATGTATACATACAGTACATACAGATGTATACATACATATGTATACAAACAATACATACGTATGTATGCATACATATTTATACATACAGTACATACGTACGTCTCCATACATACATATGTATACATACAGTACATACGTAGGTATACATACATACATATATATACATACATACATATATACATGCATACATATGTATACATATGTATACATACATATGTATACATACAGTACATACATATGTATACATATGTATGTATACATACAGTACATACATATGTATACATACAGTACATACGTACGTCTCCATACATACATATGTATACATACAGTACATACGTAGGTATACATACATACATATGTATACATACATACATATGTATACATACATACATACAGTACATGCATACATATGTATACATACAAATGTATACATACAGTACATACATATGTATACATACATATGTATACATATATATGTATACATACAGTACATATGGATGTATACATACAGTACATAGGTATGTATACATACATACTGTATGTATACATACGTACGTCTCCATACATACACATGTATACATACAGTACATACGTAGGTATACATACATACATACATACATATGTATGTATACATACATACATATGTATAGATACATATGTATACATGCATACATACATTTGTATACATGCATACGTATACACATACATACATATGTATACATACATATGTATGTACTGTATGTATGTTTATGTATACATACATACATACATTTGTATACATGCATACACATACATACATATGTATACATACATATGATACATACATACATATGTATACATACATACCTACATATGTATAGATACATATGTATACATACATACATACATTTGTATACATGCATACGTATACACATACATACATATGTATACATACATATGTATGTATACATATGTATGTATATGTATACATACATACATACATACATACATATGTATACATAATATTATATTTCTTTTCATCACCAGATTGGTGATTGGTGGCTCGACCGGATGTGACCATGTGACCACATATAGAGGAAGACACTTCCAGGTAAAAGTTTTTGTTTAAGGAAGTCTGATAATAAACTCAGCAAATCTGACCTCCTGCTCTCTCGCTTCATTATCTCCATTCCCACAATATGAATACATGTGTATAGATATATGTGTGTGTGTGTGTGTGTGTGTGTGTGTGTGTGTGTATACATATAGTATATATGTATATGTAGTGCATAATGCTCTTAGATGATCTAAATTATCCTTTGATTTGACAAGTGATGTCATTTATTACTGGCGTCTTTTCAAATCTTGTAAACTTTGTCGTCCTTTTTAAAGAAAAAAGGAAACCTCTCCCACCGCTGTGGGGTGAAGTGGGTTACCACGACAACGGGAGGTCTGCCATAGCAACAGAGGCCTAACATGACGCATGCAACATGTCCAGTTGTGTAAGAATAATACATGATCTGGTGGTTTTCAAAAAGACTTTATTAGTCAGTGCATGAACAGAACACCATGTCAAGATCATTTTTAAACATCTGTAGGGTTGTTGTTTTTTTTTACATAGAAAAATAACTGGGCAATTTCATTATTATACCTCTGTGGGTTTTGTTTTTCCGGTCCACCCCCAAGGAGCGCTGAGCGAGTTTTTAGAAAGGTGCTGTACAATGTACAAACATTTACATGTACTGTTCCCACACAATGTCTTAGAGAAGCACGAGATAAGCGATGCAAGGCCACAGGATGAAACCAGGATGAAATACAGGAAGACGCACACACACACAAAAAAAAAAGACATACGATACCGGACGCTTCCTTCAG